>NC_025997.2:79194070-79521251 GCF_000442705.2 Elaeis guineensis
GCCATCTCGAATCTATGACTGAACTCGTTACTCATGATAGCCAGCATGATACAGCGCACCGTGGTCCGATCACTGAGCCATTTCTGATAAGTATCTCTGACTGTTCCACGTGCATTGGCAGCTGGCTCCTCAGGTGCAGGATCCATTATCACATATAGGATCCATTCATGCTCCAAGATTATCTTCAACTTTTGATACCAGCTATCGAAGTTGGGTCCCACCAACTTATCATTGTCCAACAATAATCGGAGCGATAGGGAAGTGGCCATATCTACACAAAAAAAAATCATAACCTAATTAGTAATTGATTCATTAAACCTAAAGATTTGGACTATAATCAAAAGGTTTCTCCCACTATTTTATTCGAATTGGTAGCCTCTACCTCCAATTCGAAGAATTACCCTAATTCCTTAGTGGGTACTAGAATCCACTTAGACTGCACACAAGCCCAACTTTGGTTGGCCAATCCATGTACATCTAAGGGTAGGTTCATAACCAATTATTTCTCTAAATAATTTTTAGTAATTTTAATTTTACCCAGAAACCTAATCAGTAGGCTTTGGCCTCCATTGTAAGGATCTGATTAGGTCCAACCATTAACATGACCATACTTGGTGCATCTAACCAACGAATGATTAAGTCCAACTTTGGTTGGCTCACCTAACCACCATTAGAGAGACACTTCCAAGTCATCATATGATGAGTGATAATTCTATTAGTCAACAAGCATCAGGCCTTTGAGTCTGCAATGATTATTGAGTTAATGGACTTATTATCAAATACCTTAATGGGAGGTTATGACTCAGTTATCTTCATAATTTTATCATTTTAAGGACCTAATAATTTTAAAAAATTTAAATAATTTAGAAGATGATGTCAGATGAACCAGCTTATTATGATTCTCCCACTGGCTTCACCAAGTCAGCTTAAGGGAGACCATTAAAAGGGCTGGTCTAAAAGCACCTAAATCAGTCAACTGATTTACCTAGTTGACATGGGTTAGCTTGAATAGTCAAGTGATCCGATCAAAATATAATTTCATCAAGAGGTCAGGTAAGTTCGATCAGTGGGAGGGTCGGCCAAAGCTTGCCTTAGACACTATCAAAAATGGCCAGGTAAGCGGGCTCCCAATTAAAAATCACTGGTCTGGTTTACCTTAGACACTAACTGGTTTAATTAGTTTCGATTAGATCAACCTAACAGTTCGTGCTAGACCGCTTAGCCAAGAATCAAGTCCATTTAGTTCTTGTTAAAGACATGGACTTGACCAACTACAACTATTGTAATTGATCTAGAAAATCCTTGATCTAATCTAAGACAACAATTGATTAGATTTATTCAATTCTCTAATTAAGTCCATCTTTAATCTAACCATAGGTCTAACCCAATTAATGGACCTAATTTCTACTAACCCATTAACCCAATGTGTTATGGTTTGTGTCTTAGGTTCTTCAATTTACAATCCTAGAACCTAATCAAACAACTTCTTATTTCTTAATTAAGTTTTGGGCTGAAGGTTGTGTTCGGCTTTTCGAAAATAATTTTCATATTTGTAAAATAATTTTATAATATGGTTCTACCAATCATATTGCATGTTTGATTCATGATCAAGATGCAAGTGAAATAAACATACAACTACTTTAGATCTAATCTAAACAGGTTCATGTAATTGAAATAATTTTAACTTTAAACAATTTCTTTGCACAAAAATTATTAACAAAGAGATTTTATTTTAGATTTAAATATCTTTTAAATTTAATAAATCATAAATTTAATCTAAATTATATCTAACAAATTTATGATTAAAGATAGATCTATATGAACTAGGGCAACCTTTGTACTGTAAGGGGTAAACCTTACAGCAGGACAACCTTGCAGTTCGTGATTGATCTAAAATTTTAATTTCAGATTTAATAATCAGATTATAAATTAGATTTAATCTAATAAATAATCTAAGCATGTATAAATAATCATGTAATAAACAACCTGGGCTCTGATACCAATTATAGGAATCAGATCTAGGGTTTCGGGGTTAGATCTTGAAACTTTTTCAAGATCAGGCAGCGGAAGACTAAAATAAATTAAAATTTATTTTATAAAATCAAAAAATTCTTAGATTTAATATTTTATTAAATGATTATTATATAACATTAAATCAAAAATTAAAATATATAGAGCATGAACTACATGTTGATCATATCAACATGTTTCTATACTACATCTAATGTATGTATTAAACAATAGATCAGATCTATTACCTTGCAAGTTAGACGTTCTAACCTTGCTGATTTGGGCTTGAGGAAGATATTGCAAACCGCACATACATCCGATCTCTAGGAGTCATCCACACGAGCCCACAAATCTCGATCAGAAGTCCTGCTTCAGGAAATCAGTACAGTATGCTAGTACTGCGCTGATCCTTCTTCGATGGTTGATCAGGTGCCTCTTTCTTCTTGATTTGGGCTCTTCCAAAGATGAAAAGTAGGAGGACAAGTTTTAGATCTGAGACGCTCTCAGAAAACTCAAGATGGAGGAAGGGAAGAGATGAAACTAACAACCCTAGAAGAAGACCCTCTTCTTCTTCTCTTTACTCTCTCCTAGACACCCTGTCTTGTGTCTATCATATCTCCATGATCCAAAGATTTTTCTCTTTAATTTTTGGATATCCCAAAGGTCTCTCAAATCTTTGTATTTTCAAAATTTTCATAAAGAAACTCATTTTATAGAGAGAGATATAATAGAGTCCTTATCTAGGTCAAATACCTAGTTAAGACTTATCCAAACATGGCAAGATAAGGGGTGCCCAACTCTTGGACGCCTCCTCTTTATTTTCATACATGGACCACCAGAAAAGGATACACAATGTGTGCCCTAAAATCCATGAAAATTTTAAAAAAAATCTGAATAAATTCGATGCAAAAAGGAAAGAGTTTTGGATTTCTAAAACTCTACCTCATAGAATTTGAAATCCAAACTTATTCTTATTTTAATTTGATCCACAACCACTTTCCATGTATGAAAGAAGAGAGAAAATCTTTTGGATGTGGGAAAGACCTGGGAGAGAGCTTTTATCACACAAAATAAGAGGGGATTGGCATGGAATAAGAGAGAGGGAGTGGGGGGGCTTATGTGGCGCAAGGTGGAATCCTAGTCTTACTAGGAATCTATCTTATGACTTATTTTAATTTGGTTTCTCAAACTAAATCAAACCAAAATTAGATCAATCCAATTAAAATAAATCTTAACCTAATTAAAAATCTAATTTAATCAAATTAAATTAGATTTAAATCTGATTTAATTTTCTAATCAAATTAGAAATTAGGTTAACCCAAGTTCTAATTGAACTAAGACTAGTTTTTTTCTTGCACTTGGCTTATCCAATAAACCAATTGAACTTGATCCAATCAAGCCCAAACCAAATTTAATTAAATCATATTTAATTAGACTTAATCTCAACTCATTGACTTAATCAAATTAAGCCAATTAGCAATCAAATTGCTAATCGATCCTCCTACAACACTTGCACTAGGTTAAATGTCAATCGTATTGATCATTTAATCCTAGAACGATTCTTAATCGTTGATCAACCATCCGATCAGATCATGAACTCTAATGTGTGTGATCTCATAGGTTTGAATCTAAATCGATAGCATAAGAATAAATTTTTGTACCAATCAAAGTGACCATTTAGCAAAGGTACCCGACGACCGGATAGGTCAAATGTGTAGAACAACATCCTTAGAACCCATGCGGATATAGTTTCCATATAATTCATCTCCTTGACCAAAATGATCATAGGACACCTCAGAGTTCAACTGTCAACTCTAATCAAGTTGTCCACACTGTATATCAAAATATCAAATCCATCTGATGGATTATCCTGGCCAAAGTTTTGCTAAATTGAAATACAATGACTCATTCTTCTCTAACTCTTGGAGTGGTCAATCCCATCTCGATCACACTCTGACTTCGCAAGTACTTGACTATGCCCAGAAGCCTTCCGTCACTGAATTAGAAATTCAGTTAGTCCAGTACTAAAGCACAGTGAGTTGCTTACAAGTTACTAAGGTTATCTCAGGTCTAAGGGACACTTATACTTCTATCCCATCAGAGATATTCTCGACAGCAGAATGCTCTGGAGTTGGTCATGTTCAATGATGATGTACCTTTATATCTCATCTGTATGTCATACCAGTGTCTCCACACTCCTTGGTTAAGAGGACAACCAACCCATATAGCCTACAACGACCTATGCTCGATAGAAGCTGTCGTCCTTATTAACAGCCTATCATTTGATCGTGAACAGTTTTAAGGACTAATCGATAAATTCTCTTTTTATCGAATCTGAATAGTCCTAAGGACTTCATCATAACAATGGAGTTCATTAGAAGATGAAAGCTTATGATAAAAATACCAAATATATTTTATTTATTAACAAATCAATTACCATACAAGATTGCTCAACTGTCAACTGGCTGACGATTGATTTTTGGGACACATTTTCCAACACGTCGATAGCACGCCCGCATATCTACAATGATGAAAGACCTATGAACTTAATATTTATGAAGAGATTTAGGTTTAGATCTCATCTAATCAGTCATCATATGATAATCTAATTGGCATGGGCTAAACTAAACCGCTAAGCAATCTTGTTCAAGATCCAATCTTCCAAATTGATCAGGTAAGTGGAGATCAGTGGGGGTCCCCCCATTGCTTTCCTTAGACATCAATAAATTGATCAGGTAAGTGAACGGAACCAATAATCATATCTCAATTACTTGTCTTAAACACCAATAGGTCAATTAGTCCAAACACGTTAACTCAAGTGAATCGAGCTCAAACTATCGAGCCAAATTAGGTCCTTAAGTTAATCGATTCTACATATGAAACTCAATTGATTCGATTAACAATAATTACATGATCATTTAATTTAATTAATTTAATTCTAATAAATACTTGATTTGGTTCGATCAATTACTTAATCAAATTAGATCCATATGATTCAAATCAAAAATCTTAGATGCAATCCTATTACATGACCTAATTTTTTATTTTTACATAACCAAAATCTTCATGTACAAATATAAATTTCAGATTCTAAAATCAAATTTCAGATCTAAATTTATTGCATGAAAGTAAATTTTAAATCATGAAAATAACTTTTATATTTAACATATAAACATATATCACATATATGTATGTAAAATTCAGATCTAAATCAAATTCAAATCTGCTACATGATATCATACATCTCATATACTAATCATGGATCATATTAAAAGCAATCTTGTAATCTAAACATACAATCACATATCTCATATATAAATCATGAATCAGATCATATAAAATTTTAGGTTTATGCATGCATCTACATATCATGTGAACATGAACTAGAAATGGTTCTATATCAAAATTCAGATCCATGCATACTTTCACATATCAATTATATACTCTAAAATCAAATCTAAAATAAAATTTTAGATTTAAAGATTTATCTATACATCTCACATATTAAGAAAAAAAATTTTGAAATTTTTTTCAAAATATGTATGACAATTTCAGCAATATGAAACCAGTGGCTCTGATACCACTATTGAAATTCGAGGTTTGGGGCATGTATGTGTGTTTCAAAACTTTATTTTCTAAATACTATAGTGGAATACAAAATTAAAATACTTTTAATCTAAATCATGCATGCATAAAAATATAAAACCACAAGGATCTAGTTCATGTCTGAAATTGACATATGCTAAAATTCAAATTGTGATCAAATCGCATACCTGTTTCGCAATCCCTTTCTTCAAATCTGGATCTGAAAGAGAAGAGATTTTATTCTACCCATACAAGTATCTGGCCTCTATGGGTATCCATGTGAGATCAGTCTGGAATAGTCCTCTTTAAGTTGAATTTTTTTTTCTAAAAAATTTCGGCCTACTGAATCTGAACGAAGCCTGGATTGCGATCAATACTTGATCTCTTTCCTTGATCTTCTTCTTCTCTTGTCTCTCTCTCTTACTTTGTACTACTACCAAAGATTAAGAACCAACAAGGAAGGGATGTCCAATAGCTTGGGTGTGAGAGAGAAGTGGGATGCCCCAAAGGATGGGGTGTGTGGGACGTCCAAGGGAGAAGGAGAAGGGAGAGGAAGAGAGGGCGTGGGGGGTCTCCAAAGATAGGTTTGGACTGATAGTTGAATGCTCTAATAACCTTAATGAAGGTCTCTTTAAATAGACAAGAGGATTGAATCCTATTCAATCTCATAATACAAGTACTACTTACATTAGATTTCCTAATAACTTAAGTTATTCAACATACATTAAGAATCCTATTAGGTGCCAACTCTTGAAGCCCTTACACCCATTATTTTACACCCTCTTTTGCATCCAAGGGATGCCCCATTTGAAATTAAAAGGCTCTCTAATCATGGAACATGTCCAATTTGATCCAATCAAGGTGGCACCCCATAATAACTATCAAGAAAATTAATAAGGGACTTGCACCCTTAATTCATTTGATCCAAAACTTTAGACACCTAACAATTGAAATCTAATAAATCTAATTTATTTAGGTTATTAGCAAGTAATTAAGTTTGAATTATCTTATCAAATAAGAAATTCAAACAAAAAGAGAAAATTAGATCCAACCATGTGCTAGCAAGGCTACCTTGAACCCAATCAGATTTTTCTAAACCCAATTGACACTTCATAAGCTCAATTGCTAATTTCAGACCTAATTCTTTTGTTGTGTGACCTTATTAGTTCAATTCTATCTGACAGTGAGATATACAATGATCTCTATCAAAGTATCATTGAAACTCTTTTCAATGGGTCGGAACAATTCCACTCTAACTCATCAAGAATTATCGATCTAGAACAACCCTAGTGAGCTCTCACAATCCACCAGTGATACCTAGCAGTATGTAGTGGCAATCCAGTAGAACTGAAATGAACCTCTAGGTGTAGTTAATGTGTAATTCAGTCCCTATATCGTGAGTCCCGACTAAATGGTAGGTCATGGATAAATCGTCAAACCTCAACATCAGTCATATGATAGATTTGATTAGCTCAAGTCCAGTTGTACTTCTATGAAAACTCTTTTCTATCAATCATACTACTGTGACCACAAATTCTCAGATTTAGTCTCTCAAATCTCATAGGACTATTCTTTTCTACCAAGATTGATAGATCCTATCTTAATGCATACCCTACTCTTATAGTAGACCAACTATCGTCAATATCCACTACAAAGGCTCATTAAGACCTATATTTATGTGTCAATCAAACTCCAGCAGCCTCACTGCGAGCAGCAATGCCGTCTCAAGTCAAAAGATCAATCACACAACTACAGCATCGAGACGATCACTAACGATCAAGTAGAAATCTAAGTAATCTCTCGTATGGTCACGCTCAGTACTAATTATTCTCTAACAACTACCTACACTCATCGTCCAATGCCTCTACACTGTAGACTAAAAATCCATCTATCCTGAAGAAAGTAATTTATGGTCAGTCTATCTGGATCGATCACCATCCGCATGATGATTCTATGATCAAGAGCATTTTAGGAATTAAATACATGTCTCTAATTCTCAACTCTTTGAGAATATGTATCGAAAATTAATTTCATGGATGATTCAAGAACACATCACACTTGAATGAAAAATAAACTTACCCTTTTATTGATTATATCAATATATTAAGTATAAAATTATATCCTAGATTTATTACAATGTGTCAGCCATATTGGCTTCTAAGACATACATCTAACACAGAGTACCTTCAAAATTTGTGTCGAGTACTCCATATGAGATATGGAGAGGAAAGAAGCCTAATCTTAAGTATCTTAAGATATGGGGCTGTCCAGCTTATGTTAAAAGAAATTTTGGACATAAGCTGAGTATTGGGATGGATAAATGCTTATTTGTAGATTATCCTAAAGAGAGTATGGGATACCTCTTTTACCACCCTATTGAACAAAAAAAATTTATCAGTAAGCATGCCACCTTTATAGAAAAGGAGTTTATTCTAGAAAGGGGCAGTGGAAAAAAAATTAAACTTGGTTAAGTTCAAGATCTACAAATAGAAGCACAAGATACTCCTCAACCAGAAGTACCTATTGATGAGGTACAACCATAAAACACACCTCCTCTCCGAAGGTCAAAAAGAGTGCAAAATGCACCTTTGATGAACGAATTCATTATTGAGAATAATGAAGCCCACATCATTGAAAATGACGAACCTCTGACCTATACGGAAGCTGTTATGAGTAACGACTCAAACAAATGGCTAGAGGCTATGAAATCTAAAATAGACTCAATGTACTCCAATCAAGTATAGACTTTGGTTGATGCGTCAGAGGGTGTAACTCTTATTGGATACAAATGGATCTATAAGAAAAATATTAGAGCAGATGGCCAAGTCGAAACCAACAAAGCTAGATTGGTAGATAAAGGTTTCAAGCAAAAATAAGGTATTGATTATGATGAAACATTCTCACCTGTTACCATGCTCAAATCTATATGGATTATGCTTGCTATAGTAGCATACCATGATTATCAAATTTGATAAATGGACGTGAAGACTGCCTTCCTTAATGATTATCTTGAGGAAGAAATTTATATGTCTCAGCCAGAAGGATTTATTTCAAAAGGAAAAACAAACCAGGTATGCAAGCTTAAGAAATCCATCTATGGATTAAAGTAGACCTCGAGGAGTTGGAACATCCATTTTGATATTACAGTCAAAGAGTTTAGCTTTATCAAAAATATGGATGAATCTTGTGCATACAAGAAGACTAGTGGGAGTGCCATTATCTTCTTAATTTTATATGTGGATGACATACTTCTCATTGGAAATAGTATCCTAATGTTACAATCGATCAAAATATGGCTATCAAGTAAGTTTTTCATGAAGAACTTGGACGAAGCATCTTATATACTAGGTATAAAGATCTATAGGGATAGATCTAAGAGGATGTTAGACTTATCCCAATCTAGGTACATAGATCTTGTGCTAAAAAGGTTCAGCATGGATGGGAGTAAAAGAGGTTACTTGCCCATAAGTCAAGACATACATCTCTCTAAAAAGATGTCTTCTAAAACATCGGAAGAGAGAAATAGAATGAGTCTATTCCTTATACTTCGATAGTAGGGTCAATCATATATGCTATGCTATATACTAGGCCTGATGTTGCCTATGCATTGGGCATAGTTAGTATATTTCAAGCTGATCCAGGTGAGGATCATTGAAAATCAGTAAAAAATATTTTTAAATACTTAAGAAGAATTAAAGATATTTTTCTACTATATGGAAGATCTAATCTAAAACTAGAAGAATATTCTGACTCTAATTTTTAATCAAACCCTGATGATAGCAAGTCCACTTCAAGATATGTCTTTACTCTAAATGATAGAGCAGTAAGTTGAAAAAGTTCTAAGCAGCAGACTGTAGCTGACTCAACCACTGAGGTAGAGTACATAACTACAAGTGAAGCCACCAAGAAAACTATCTGGATGAAGAAGTTCATCACTGAATTGGATGTCATTCCTGAGATTGAGAATCTAATACCACTTTTCTATGATAATATTGGAGCAGTTGCTCAAGCTAAAGAACCGAGGTCTAATCATAAATCTAAGCACATTCTAAGACGCTTCTACCTCATTCGTGAAATAGTCGAAAGATAAGATGTAGTCATTGAAAAAGTAGACACAAAGAATAATATAATAATTAATTTTACCTCAAGAACCTAATCAGTAGGTTTTGGCCTCCATGAAAAGGTTTGGTTAGATCCAACCATTAACATGATCATACTCAACCCATCTAACCAATAAATGATCAGGCCCAACTTTGATCGGCCAATCTGACCACCCATCAAAGAGATACGACTGAGCCATCATATTATGAATGATAATTTTAATAATAGATAAGCATCAGACCTTTGGACCTCCAATGATTATCAAACTAATGGACTCATTATCATCCAACTTAATGAGAAGCTATGATCTAGTTATCACCATAACTATTTTATTTTTAGTGATCTAATAATTTAGAGGATTTGGTTAAATTATTTGAAGAGAAAGAAAAGAGTGATCAGCTAATCATAATCCTTCCACTAACTTCACCAAGTCAGATCAAAGAAGACTGGATTAAACCCGATCCAGACTGAAAGGAATATGCCTTATAAGCCAATCAAAATTTATATTTTGATGGATTTTTCTTGTAATCTTTCAAACAAATGTAATTGACACCTTCTGAATATAAGGTATTTATTTTTTTCATCATATGCTGCATCTTATATTCGTAATAATTATGATGAATCCCATAAATCAAGGTAATAATTTTAGGGTTATGATGAGATCATACCTATAAGATCTAAAATCTTAAAAATCTTGATTTAGAATATTTCTAGTCATAGAAACATTGAGTAGGGAATCAATATTCTGGATAGACTGGCATATCCTATGTATGCTCGATGATGAGAGTGGCTAATCTCATAGGCTACTTGTGTGAAATACTAATACAAGGATGTATGTGCTCATTAGAGAATAAGTTCACTGAATTAATCCAATTTAAGAAACATCTTATGGAATCAACTTATCCATCAAAAGATATTTTCTTGTAGTAAGAGTTGTGCATGTAATCCTTTGATCTGAGACTACCATAGAATCTTGTATATATAAATCCATATTTTGGTTCATACTCATTCATGACTTAATCATGTACAGGGTGTTCTGGATATGGTAGAATATGTATGAAGGTTTTGAGTAGGTCAACATGGAATCGGTCACTCCTGGTAAGAGGAGATCGCATCCTACTTACTCTAATTGACTGATGATTCAGGGAGTCTTTGATCAAAGCAAGATAAAAATGAGAAAGAGTTTCTAATATTTTATTAATTGAATCATCATTATAAGATTAAGAGAAATATGAATGTGATATTAGATTTGACATAGTTCCATATCCAGAGTCATATTTAGGATGTAGGTTGATCGCTGGATCGAATTATATTATAACTTTCCACTAAAAGATATTTTTGCTATTTCTATTAAAATTTCATATCTTCTAAGGAAGCATGATACATTACTAGATATCAATCTTATCTTGTGGATTTGATTAAATTAAAAAGTTTAATTAGATCGCCAATTAGAAAGGATTCTAATTATTGAGATCGGGTTAGCTCGATTGGACATAAATCGGTTAGATTAAATTCTAGTCAAATCAGGTCAACTTGCACTCGGATCTACTGCTGGCTAGATGTAGAATCCAATGGATCACATACAAAGAGAATTGATCAATGATCTAATTAGATTAGATCATGTTTGCAAGATGAATATGCTAGCACATGTTGCAAACCCTAGCTCAGCTCCTTGTTTCGAATCGAGTTTGAAATTGATTCCAGATTGGGCTAATTAAATCTAATTAAGGTCAAATCAGATTTAGTCCTAAATTAGGTTGACTCATGGATAATTGAGCCAACCAGTTGGTGCCTCCTTCCTAGCATCCCATCCATCAGAGATTCTCTCTCTGACGTGTGAAGATTATTTTATGCACAAAGAAATATTTGGTGCCCCATGGGATGGAATGCCACATTCCATCTTTATCCATTTTAATCTCTGATGAAATTTTTATATGAGATCATCATCTGATTATTAAGAGGCATAGAAGTATCCTTCTACCTCTTAATTACTTATTTTATCGAAAAAAATTTGGATGAAAGAGGAAACCTAGCCGCCCACATCCATGCGCCTTATATAAGAGTCCTTATTGTTATAAACTCTTATCTATATGTCACACCTCCTTTTAATTTGATTTTTTCTCTATGCCTACTTCTAATTAGCACATCTTTTGTGGGCCCTTGGATGGCCAGAGTGCACTAATCAATGGTAGAAAAAAATGCCACCCAAGAGAAGCCTCACGACGCTTCAGAAAACACCGAGAAAAGTTTCTCCGAAGAATCTTTCTGCATGAAGCAACTCTTGGACTTTTTTTTGATGTTTACCACATGTCACAAGGCTTGCTGATGGGCAAGTGCAATTGGTTGGAGGCATGAGAATTTCTAGATGGGTGTGAGTTTTCGCATGGAGAAGGCACGGGTTGTTCCCGATGGCATCTGGTCGCTAAGTATAAAGAGGATGCCGCACCGGGGTTTTGTTTCATTCAGAATTCTATTCTTATCTCTTCTTTCTTACATCTCTCTCCCTCTTGTCTAATTATTTTCTTTCTTTCTTTGTTAAGAGAAGTCCTAAAATAGTAAGGATAAGTCCGATTTTAGGATAAGGGCCTAGAAAGAGATATAAGGAAGATAAGGAGACAAGAAAGGTAGAGATAGGAAGGCTAGGAAGAGAGGAAGGAAGTCCTAAAGTTCTGCTACCCAAAGGAGTTTTTGGAGAGAGAATTTTGGAGGAGGAATCATCTTAAGAAGTTGATGTCTCAATCAAAGTTCTGTGTAGATCACCGTTGGAGGGCTAACACTTGGGCGCCTAATGGAGGTTCCGCTAGAGTTTTAGAATAAGCGTTGCAGGTATTCTTCTATACATTCAATTTTGTTATGAAAATATTTTATATGATTGTTAATCATCAAGGAGGTGTAGATTTAAAGGTTTAATATTTAAAATTTCTTAGTTTAAATTTTTGAAATCTATTATGCTTTCGCTGTGCATGTTATCTGTGAAATCCTACACAGGCACCTAAATTAGTCATACTGATCAACCTATGCAGCATAGGTTAGTTGTTTAGGTTTGAAACAATTTAAATTTTTAATTTTATAAATAATTTATAATTGATTTATGTAAAAAATTTTAATTCTGAAACTGGATCAACTAATCCCTAGATTGAGCCGACTCAATTCAATGGGTCGACAAAGTCTGCTATTTGATCGACTAACTGATAATGAACAGTAACTATTACTATTCGACCTGAGACAACTTAGTTAGCTCAGTTAGCACTGGACCGACTAAACTAGGAGACTGAGTCGGTTCAGTTCAAAACTGAGTCGGCTCATCTGCATGCCAGCAGGTTTCAAAGAGTTTCAGAAAAATTCTACATAAATCGAAATAAAATCAATCATAAACTAACATTTTAGATCATATCTAAATTTTTTATTATTCTAGATTTTATTTTTCATGATTAAAATAACTTTAATCAATAGATTAGATAATTTTACTTTTCATACAAATTTTATTTTTTATCACATACAACAAATCTAAGATTTCAAGATCTAAAATTTTGCAGAAAAGTAAATTTTCTTCCTTTCGCCGTTTATCTTCATGAACAAACAGCACCCCTACACGTCATAAGAGACTCCATGGAATGGGAGGAGAGAGTCATCAAATCCTACTTTCTCTTATGACCGAACGGTCAAGAAAGTTCAATCTGATTACTAGGCTACTAGGCATCTAATCTAATCATACACATATGAGAAAATTTAGATCTAATCTAAATTAAGAAAAATCAGATCTAACATGTACTTATGATCATATTATAATGAACCTAGGCTCTAATATCACTGTTGGAAAATTGGTAGGGCTTCAAGCATGCAATTTTAAAATTTTATGCAGCAAAAAATATCAGATTAAATGATTTAATCTAATAAACATGCTTTAGATCATATCTAAAAACCCTACCCTAGGATCTATAATATGATATGATGTATGTATTTGATCTAAAAATAAAATCTACATGCATGACCATATCATAACATGCATCCATAGATCACATCTACATAACTATCAAATTTAGAACTTGATACTTGAATGCGGGTAGTAGATCACCGTATCTGACTCACGAGGACTTGAGGTCTCGCTAGTTGCTCGCAGTCGCACAGGACACCGACCTTTGCGGTTGGTCCACTCGAAGCGCTTTGCTGATCTGACCTCTCCGAGAGTGCTAGCTCGTGCAAAGACCTTCTGGATGGCTTATCTATTCTTCTCTTTTGATCTCCCAGACTCTTTCGGATCTGAAGATGGAACATGGAGGAGAAGATGATGATGATGGAAGAAGACAAAGGCGAGAACTCTCTTCTCTCTTTTCTCTCTTCCCAAAACCTTAGAACAGATTTAAATTTTCACTCATCCAAAAGGGGGAAGTTCTCCTCTAATCTCACATGCCTAAGAAGGCCGCCCACCCAAGACCTCACGCCCCCTTGAGAAACCCTAACTCACACACAAAAATCTCTAGATGATCTGATTTTTGTTGCATAAAAATCAGGATTTTTAATAGATGGCATGGATAGAGAGATAATGATCAAGTTCGAATCAAATTCGAACTTAGATAAGAATCAGGTTTGAAGTTAAATTCAAATCCAATTTGAAATCAACTTGAGCCAAATCTTATCTCATCATTTTGGGCATTGAGGTGGGGCGACAAAACATCTTTTGGCATGATGTTTTCTCACGCAATTAGAATTTGTGGTGGGAAGAGTGGGGCGTGTGCAAGGGTGGTCGGCAAGGGCGAAGTCCAACTTGGTTTGGACTCTTAGGTCTTGATCCTAATCAAATTAGGTTAGACCCTAATCTAATTAGGAACTAGATTAAATCTTAATCAAATCAGAATTTAATCGAGCTCAATTCCTGATCAAATCAGAAATCAATCATCCTTAGCAATTAGGTCATCTCATAATCTAATCGGATCAAACCAAATTGAATCCAATTCAATTAGATTTGAATCAAATTATATTGCTCAATCAAATTAAGCTTAATCAACAATCTAATTGCTTACCAATCCTTTATTAATTCACTAACCCTTAGTGAATTAATTCATTACAACTTTTACATTAAGTTAACTTTCAATCGTATTGACGATTACATCCTTGAATGATTCTCAATCATCAATCAGCCATTTGATTAGACAGAAACTTTTTTTGAGTGTAACCCTATAGGTTCGAACGTAAGTCGGTAGCACAAAAATAAATTTCTGAATCAATCGATGTAACTATCTAGCAATGAGATCCGACGTCCGGATAAGTCGAATAATTATAAAGCAACATTCAAAAATCTACCAGCATATAGTTACTATATAATTCATCTCTTTGATCCTAATGCTCAAAGTGACCTAAGATTTAACTATCAATCCTGAAATAATCAACTACTTTATATTTTAACTTTTCAAATCCATCACATAGATTATTCTGATCAAAATTTTACTAAATTGAAATACAGTGATGCATTAACTCCTATAATTTAGAGGGATCAATCATATCTTGACTCACACACTGACTTAACAAGTACTTGACTGTATCCAAAAATCTTTTGTCACTGAACTAAAAATTTAGATAGTCCGACACCAAAGTATTGTGAGTTGCTTGCAAGTCACCGTGGTGATCTCAAGTCGAAAAGATACTTATACCCACATCCTTCGTGAGCTACTCTTGATAGCAGAGTACTCCGCAGTTGATCACATTCAGTGAGATATATTCTTACATCTCATCTGTATGTCATATCAATATCTCCACACTCTTTGGTTAATAGGACAACCGATCCATATGGCACACAACAACCTACACTTGATATAACTATCATCCTGATAATAGTATATTGTTTGGTCATGAATAAATTTAAGGACTAAATGATAATTTTTTTTTTATCAATTTAAAATAGTCCTAAGGACTTTATCACAATACAGGAGTTCATTAAACAAGATATACATAATTTTGTGATGAAAAAGCTAAATAACTTTTATTATTGAATAATTCATATACAATTACAAAATGAGCACAATCATCAACAGACTGACGATTGACTTTGAGATATAATTCCCTATACTATGAAAGATGATGAGAAGGATTAAAGAGATTCTTATCCATTTTTCCAACTAGTACGGCCTTGATGCCAACAGGCACAAAGAAGATCATCTAAAAGCAAGAAATAATAAAATGAAGGAGAAAGACAATAAGGGAGAGAGTGATTCTTGATGGTGGGTGCTTACAGAGGAGAAGAGGGTCTCCTCTTATAAAGAGGAGCCTTAGAGTTCAACTCCAACTCTAATTCCATCAGAGAAGAGCCCTAGAGTTCGGGAGTCTTCTTTCCCCCTTTTGTTCTTTTTTTAGGATGCTTTAAAATTCATGCGAGGCTATTCTTTGAAATTGGGTTAGGTCAATTTGGGTTTGGAGTATTACATTCTCTCCTCTTAAAAAAAATTTCATCCAAAAATTTTTATGAAAATTTTTTGATGTTTCATAATCATAATCTCATTTCCAAATTCCTATGTATTCTACTTGTAGATTTGCTTTCATTATTAAGTCTTATTATAAGAATAAGATTCAATACTACATGACTTGATTTTTCTTATCGATGATCAAAATCGAACCCATCTCTTATAAATAGAATAAAATCAACATCTTAATTCTAAATAAGAATATTAAATATTTCTGCCAAAACATCAACTGCTCATATGTGTGTGTGTGTGTCGACAAGTTATTTGGTGCGGTCATTCTAATATCAATAGATAACCTCAAACTTTTCTAGCCAAGTAGATGAATAATATCAATCGAAGGAATACAAGCTTCAGATTGAAGGGAAAAAAGGTCTACACCAGAATATTTCAAATTTAAGATCGAGAATCGATGGTCTACTAATTTTAAATGCAAGATGCTAAAACTTAACTCAACAAAGATAGCAGAACATATTAATATGAATCACATAGTGATATCCAAATCAGTCAATAATCAAAATTATTTTTTCTTATCTATGCTTTCAAAAGTTGAAAATTCACCATTCTAATCTCATCCTCAAACTTTTTGATATTTTAAATTTCAATATAATTTCATCATTAAGTTGTCTTATAAGAAACATGGCAATATCACAAATGTTCATCAAAATCAAAATCATTATTTTTGATAATTAAAATCAATATCTTAATTCTAAAAAAGAATACTAGATTTCTTGCTAAAAATATCAACTGCTCATGATTTAATTTATCTATCACAAGATTATGAACAAACTTTACTATATTCTTAATAGATGAACGTTCGAGGATAAAACTCTAAAATTGATTAATAATCTCAAATTCTTCTAACAGATAGAGAAGCATATGCTTCAAATCTAAAAGAAAAGAAATATATTACAAAATATTCCAAATCCAAGCTCAAGAATCGAAGGTCCACTCATCTAAAACTCAAGATGCTAAAAAGTTCCTTAGCATAGTAGATAAGAGAGCTACTTATGAGAATTATATGGCGACATCCAAAATAATCCAGAATCAAATATATTATCCTTTCTATTATCCAAAAATTTTCTATACAAAGAATATCAAATCATATCATCTATCATAATTTTTTAACTCCAAAAATCAATATTATAGACTAGCTCAAAATAATCCAGATCACTACACTTCCATCGTGCATTTTGATTTGAACTATCAAATTTCTTTGGATTCACTAAATGGCTTTTGATCAAAATATACTATTGTATGAAAAATATCCAGAATTTAAATTTTGGATAAACTCAAGCAAAAATTTTAATTCTTGTTCCTAATATGCATCAAACAGATCCATTCAAATAACCTTTGAGTCAATCGACCCATTCAAAACTATCATATAAGTCAGTTATTATAGTTCAACATAAATTAGATCTTGATTATCTTATCAAATCATCTAGACAATTCCAAATTAAACTTTTATAAGTAAAAGTAATTAAAAGAATTTTTCAGTGCTGCATAAATTAAAAAACCTTAAATCATCATACCTAAGTAAAATTGACTCAATCATCTCTTTTAAAGTTTCTTTCATTGAAATCTTTAACATCTATCAAAAAAAATTTTCATCAAAATCATACAAGCCATATAAAATCAAATTCTCTATTCAATTGTAGATCTTATTAGGAACCTCAATAACCATGACACATGACAAAAAAACTCTAGATCAATTCATAATCCCAAAATTTTTGAATTACAATTTGACATGTGTCCCAAAATCTCAAATAGATATAAATAAGATCTTTTATTTAGATCCAAAGATAGAAATCAAGGATTTTATTAACAATCTCAATCATGATGGTAGAAAATCTCTCGATCAACTTATATATGTAATCTTTTGATTGAAGTTCTATATATATCCTAGTCTCCGATATACATAATAAGATCTATCATTTGGATCCAAAGATGATAATGAAAATTATTAATAATTCTACTGAGATGAATACTCTATGATCTCAAAATAAAATTAATTTCTTTCATAAGAAACAGACTTACTTGCAATATTTCCAATTATACATTCCTCCTAACATACCAGTTTATACATGATCTATATTCCAAGTTCAACTTCAAAAAATATTTTAATCAGATATCATAAAAGATCTTGTTAATCCAATCTTAAATAATATTTTATCAACAAATCTTTACTTTATCACCAAATAATTAATTTCAAAATCAAGAACAACATCACAGTATTCTCCCATATCAAATTTAAGCTTGTAATTCACTCAAATTATTAATGATCAAATTAATAATCATAATGTATGATAAAATTTTATGATCAATTGTTTTATAATTACTTTAAATTAAAATCTAATTAATCATAACATAATCCATAGATTGTTTATCATATATCGAATCCTCTAAATCATTGTTCTTAAGCGATCTTTTCATTCATAATCACAAGGTTTAGTCAAAAATTTTGAAAACAACTTATACCACAATCATCATAGATCTATACCCCAATGTCTCTAATGTTTATCAACCTACACTTATCCAATTTTTGATTCTATGTACCATAATTTATCCACTTATGTTCTGATACCATATTAAATTATCATGCTTCCAACTCAAAATTATGAACTAAAGGTCATGGCAACCACCATATACCAATAGAAACTCTTTCTACAAGCATGTAAAGCATCTCATCATGTAAGCATAAAGTAACAGTAGAATAATTAGTCAATAAATTAAGTCCAAATTTAATAATCTAAATTCTAACTTTAATATCTCAATAAATCCAATAATATTTAAAAGATCTTACATCAAATTAAATAAAATTTTCAATCTAAATAGAAGTATCAAGGTTCTGCTTCTAATCACTCTCTCATACATATTTCTATATCATTCTAGTTCTCAAGATCTATAAAAATAGTAAAATATAATGTAATGAGCTAGACAGTCCAGTGAACAATGATCACTTCAACTAGATTAAATTAAATAATAAAATAAATAATTATTTATATAAAATAAGTATGTAAAATTCATCACTTCAAAATTAATTTTTAGTATGCAGCAATATAAAAATATAATTCATGACAAATTTAATTTTTTTTTTAAATTTGAGTTTCCTTCAAGAATCCACTTTCTTTCAAAATATCAAATTCTCATCAATAATGAGTCATGACCATATTATCCTACGGTGAGGTCATAACACTGCATATTATTTTACGGTGAGCTACATGCTATCTTGCAGTATGCTGCAAATCATTTGGCAGCTAAATCCTTTGGAACCACTGGTTTGCTAGTGGTTTGTCACTGGTCTGCTGGTGGTTTGTCACTGGTCTGTTAATGGCATAAATTCTCAGGATTGATCATTTGCTAACACATTGCTTTCATTGGTAGGATCCTCTACATAGTCAAATTGAGAGTTCAAATCATTTCAAATCAAAATTCTTTTCATAAATTATATTTCATATTTCAGCTCGATAATAGTACATATAGTCATGTGGTATCGAAATCAATCAAATATAATGCATAACAAAATTAATATTTTCAATCATGCCTCATCATAATATTTTAAAATAAGATATTTTCAATAACAAAATATCATTCACCAAATTTATCTATCATTTCATAAATCATGTCAAGAAAATAATTTATAATTTATCAATAAATCTAAAAAAAAGCATTACTTACCTCCTACTTATTCCAACAATTCTACATAATTCTAGAAATTTTTTTTCAAAATCTTCAGTTCATGAATCATATTGCAGTATCCTATTACCAGATGTCTACAATCCTATACAAGATCAAGTCCTATAATTAGAAAGGATACGAATAATTATGAAATACAGGATGGATAGATAGTTGCATCCAATGTTTGGATTGATCTGTTTATCTAATTTCATCCAATCAAGATTCAATTAAGACATAGGTGGTTCAACAAAAATCGAAGGTGATCAAATCAATAGTATTACAAGAACTAAGGTGGAGGTCAATATGTTGTTCGACAATCAGAGGTCCATTCAATCAAGTAATTTTGTCCAATCAGAATCAACTAAAATACAAGAATTCGATAAAGATCTGTTGGGACAATTCAGCTGACTCTCCGATTCCGACTATCAATCAGCTTGCCGACCAACAGTCAGCTATCCTCAACCATCAACAAAATCTAACTATGATGACTCGACTGATTTCAGATCGATGATCATCGACATATCAGAGTTACCGATCGATGGTCATTTGAACTTCCACAACTACCGACATACGATCGATATATTTTGATTACTGATATATAGTCGACTTATCAGAAACTACCCACGCAGAAAGCACGTTATGACCAAAACATGATCAGTGGTGGGTATAACCATCAATCCCACAATCACATAATACCAGAACAAGCGGGACCACATGTCTAACCATTATAGATGGTTACCAACTATTCGTCTATAAAAGGAGGTAAATGAACAGCATTTGGTAAAATTTTTTGAGAGCTGAAACTCTATTTCTCTAAATACTTATCTGACATTCATCTCTCCTTACTGACTTAAACATCGAAGGATCTCTGTCGGATATAATTCTAGTCAGTGTGGACTTCATTTTATAGGGGCTCTTCATCAGTAACAAGCGTAATAGGGGATTGGCCACAACAGATTGACACGCTAGATAGGGGGCACAATACGAGCGATCATGGCAAAGACTAGAGCTCGAAATTTTATAAGATCTGTGAGGCAATCTTCCCACCAGGAAGATCCCCTTCCTCCTCCTCCATTTGCAGAGTCTAGCTCTTCGCATCCTGTAATCACTACAAACGTAAAAATTGCTGCTCTAATGCAGTAAACGAAGGTGTTGACAGAGGTGGTACACAGCCTCCAATAACAACAGACACAGTAACAGCAACAGCCACCAGTGGAGGAGTCGATGGCTCATTCAGTGCCATCCAGGCATAGCCGCCATCCTCCACAATGTTCATCCTCTCATCTCCAGAACAATGATCGTCTCAACATTCTCATCGAGTCGAGCAACTGCATTCTCAGCATTCTCAGCATTCTCATTATACTGCTCATCCTTCATGGTGATCTCCTTCTCCTTCTAATGTACATAGTATCAAGAAGAGAAAGAAGCTGTGTGTACCTTTTGCTTCTCCATCCTCGAGTTCTTCAGGGGATTCTACCTCTAAATTTTTTCGATAACGGTGGCTCGACGATTACGAGCGTAAGTTCAAAGAGATTGACTGCCAACTTATCCGACTTCAAGTGAAAGGTTGGAAGTCTTTCAATGACTATGATTTCCACACTGTCCAATCTCTCTCTCAGCATATCTTGGACGAGCTGATTCCATCTCGGTTCAAGATGCCACATATGGAGCCATATGATGGCTCCACCAACTCAATTGATCATTTGAAGAGCTATAATGCTCTCATGATGATCCAGGGGGCAACCAATGTCCTGTATTGGCTTTTCGATAACTATTCAGAAGGCTGCTCGAGCCTAATATTTTGGGCTTCAGTCAGAGAGTATAAATTCTTTCGAGCAGCTCAAGCATTCCTTCGTGATCCATTTCAGTACTAGCCGAAAGATGCCACAGACATCAGATAGTCTCTTCTCCATCAAGCAAGATGAGACAAAGATATTGAGAGATTTTGTGGCTCGCTTCAACATGGCTATACTTGAGGTCAGGGACCTCAATGAAGATATAGCCATCTCGACCATGAAGAGAGGTCTGAGAGAATCAAGATTCATCTACTCTCCGGATAAGACTCTCCTCCGGACCTATGCTAAACTCTTGAAGCGTACATACAAGTATATTCATATGGATGAAGGCACTTCTGACTGATGCTAGACAAAAGAAAAAGATCAGAAAAAGAAACAAAAAAAAATAGAGCTCTGGCCAAACCAAATCGGATGATCATCAATAAGAGAGCTTCACCCCATTGATAGAGTCCAAGATCGAACCACTATGGCAGCAGGTATGACTCTTACACTCCTCTTTCTGCTCTCCGTACATAGATCTTAATAGAGATCGAGAGAGAGAAGTATCTTCGACATCTCCCACCGATGAAAGTGCAACCGAGGAGTCATGACAAGAAGAAGTATTATCGATTTCATCGTGATCACGATCACGATATCGAATAATGTATTCAACTCAGGGATGAAATAGAGGCTCTAATCCGATGTGGCTACCTTAAAAAATTTCGACGAGTTCATCCGACTCAACCTCCCACCGACCAACAGTCTCAGTCATAAGCTATGTAATTTCTTTTTTGAAAGATGATGTCTGAAGAATATAAATTCTCCATGATGATACTATTATTGTCTCAACAACGATAGCAAACTATTGTGTAAAAAAAAATTTAGTCGATAATAGAAGCTCAACTGATGTTCTCTTTTACTCAATTTTTTTTTGAATACGACTACCGATTGACCAACTCAGAAGAATCTCAACACCATTAGTCAATTTTACTGGAGATGCAGTTATCGTAGAAGAAAAAAGTACTCTCCCACTAACCATGGGAACATATTCACAATAAAGTATTGTTCTTCTGATATTCATGATCGTCTGCTCTACTTACAATGGCATACTTGGACGACCTGAACTTAATGCCCTGAGAGCAGTAGTCTCAACATATCATTTATTGGTCTGATTTCCAACAAGAAATGGAGTTGAAAAAATACGTGGAGATCAATAACTTACTCGACGTTGCTTCATGGTCTCTACAAAGAATAATCAATCTGAAGACTCTGTCTATCAATAAATTGGACCAAAGAAAAAATGAAGAAAGGGGTGAACCAGCCGAGCAACTGGTTTCTATCTCGTTAAAAGAAAAAAATTCTGAGAAGACGGTCCAAATTGGATCGCAATTATCTGATCCAGAGTGATAACAACTGATGAATCTATTAAGAGCAAATGCTGATATTTTTGCTTGATCGGCAACTGACATGCCAGAAATTTTTTTGGAAGTAATAACTCACCGGCTGAACATTGATCCTAAAGTTAAGTCGATGAGGCAGAAGAAAAGACCTTTTACTCCTGAAAGACAGAAGATCATCGATGAAGAAGTCGATAAGCCTCTTATGGCTGGCTTCATCAGAAAAATTAATTATCTCGATTGGCTCGTCAATGTAGTAATGATAAAAAAAATTAATGAAAAATGGAGAATCTGCATCGACTATACAAATTTAAATGAAGCTTGTCCGAATGATAGTTTTTCTTACCAAAGATCGACCAACTAGTTGATGCGACTTTGGAACATCGACTTTTGAGCTTTATGGATGCCTTTGCGAGCTACAATTAGATTCAGATGGCATCCAAAGATAAGGAGCACACTACCTTCATAACCGATAAAGGCATCTACTATTATAAAGTAATACCATTTGGTTTAAAGAATGCTGGAGCTACTTATCAATAGCTAGTCAACAAACTGTTCAAAGTATAAATTGGATGTAACATAAAAGTCTACGTTGATGATATGCTAGTGAAACTCTCCAAACTTCTGATCATGTTTAGGATTTGGAAGAAACCTTCGATATACTTCGACGACATCAGATGAAATTGAATCTGACTAAGTGTGCATTCGAAGTAACTTTTGAAAAAAATTTTGAATTTTTTGTGTCACAAAGAGGAATTGAAGCTAATCTCAAGAAAATAAAGGCTATTATCTATATAAAGCATTGAAGCTCCAAGGAAGAGATACAACAACTCAATGGAAGGATCGTCGTACTCAGTCGATTCATCTCAAGATCGATAAATAAATATTTATCCTTCTTCAAGATTTTGAGACAAGTAAAAGATTTTTTATGGTCAGATAAGTGTCCATAATCCTTCGAGGATCTAAAAAAATATTTGACATCTCCACCATTGCTCACAAAATCGAAGATGGGAGAAACGTTGTATCTTTACTTGACAACTTCAGTAGAGACAGCTAGTCCGGTACTTATCCAAGAGGATGAAAACTAAATTCAACGATCGATTTGTTACACCAGCAAGGTACTTCATAATACTGAAATAAGATATTCAAGAGTAGAGAACATGATCTACACTCTGATCATATCATCATAGTGACTTCGTCTGTACTTTCAGGCACATCCAATAATTATCTTGATTGATCAACTGTTGAAGGTAATTTTTTATCGATCTATACTTCAGATCGAATGATAAAAAAGATAATAAAATTTAGTGAGTTTGATATTCAATATCACCTACGACCGTCAATGAAGGCATAAGTTTTGGCTGACTTTGTCGCTGAGTGCACCATATCCGACAATAATCCTGAGGATAGATCCGATGACAAATTGAAACAAGTTAAAATTTCTGAGACTGACTTAGCATCGATGTGGGTGCTACATATTGATGGAGCATCCAACACACAAGACAGTGGAGCCGATCTCATCCTCTCCAACTCCGAAGAGATTGTAACTGAATATGCCCTTCGATTTAATTTTAAAGCCTTGAAAGCTGAGTATGAAGCTCTTCTAGCCGGCTTGAAGATTGCCAAAGAACTTGACATTGATAACTTGAAGGTCTTCACTAACTTACAATTGATTATCGAAAAAATTAAGGATGAGTTTGAAGTCCAAGACCCCGTTATGATGAAGTACCTTTAGAAAGTGAAAGATTTTACGTTAACTCTAAAATATTTTGAGATCTCTCACATTCTAAGAGTGGAGAATACTTGAGCTGGTGTATTTTTTCGACTCACAACTACTTCTTTCAGCTCACTTGATCAGACGTTCATCGAATATCTTGAACAACCAAGTATTGATAAAGTCAAAAAAATGTTACAAATCAATGACGAGTCAAGCTGGATAGATCCGATCATCCAATATTTGATTGATAAAACTCTACCTGCAAATCTTTTAGAAGCCAAACGACTATGGTGGATGGCTCATAATATATTTTGATGAATAGATAACTTTATAAAAGGTTATTCTCTATTCTCCTACTGAAGTGCTTGAGACCAATGGATGCCGACTATTGATAGGATCACGATGTTGTCGTTAGGACACCGTGCTTATCAAATTAATTCTGACTTCAATAAGAATTAAAAAAATATATATAAAGTAGCGAGCCAGGTCGAATCCAAAAAGAAGATAAAATTTTAATTTGAAATCTTTGATTTTATAAAAAAAATAAAGT
This sequence comes from Elaeis guineensis, assembly GCF_000442705.2. NCBI lineage: Eukaryota > Viridiplantae > Streptophyta > Magnoliopsida > Arecales > Arecaceae > Elaeis > Elaeis guineensis. Next base: position 79,219,336 of record NC_025997.2, read on the forward strand.
TTTGAAAAAAATAATTTTAAGTCAAAAAATAGAAATTAAAAGTGTAAAAAATAAATCGGATACTAAGATCTACTATTTAGATCCTAACTTCTACTTGCAATAAAAATAAATAATAAAAATTTAAAGAGTATAAAATAAATTGGTATTAAGATCTACTAACTAGATCCTAGCATCTACTTGCAATAAAAATAAAAGAAAGAAATTTAAAGTGCAAAAAAACAAATTTTACAGTAATTAAAATTAAAATTTAATTATAAAAAATTTTAAAAAAAATAATAAAATAAAATAAAATTATAATAAAGATCTGAAGTTGATCGACATAGTCTCATCAAAAAGATGGTTGATGACCTCTCCTACTTTCTTCATACTCCGTAAACCAAACCAGCTTCTCTTCATTTTCTCCTTGGATTCTTAAACTTTTCTAATTTTATTCTCTAATTTTTTTTATTTTCTACTATTTTTTTTTCTTTTTTTTATTCCTAGACCTCCTATTTATAGATGAATTTTTCATCTTTTTTTTATAACAAAAGGAGTCCTAAAACCCTTAAAATTTGTAATATACCTGTATCAATAATTTTTGGCTGTCGGATCTTCATTGGACTGTCCAGATCAGCCCAGATATCTCAGTTCATAACCTTATCATGATCGAAAACTCTGTCAGCCATCCGATCATGCTCTTAATGTGTTTTCGATCGTTGGATCGCGCTCAAAACTTTCTATTCTCAGTCAGGATGAACACCAACCATCGGATCAAGTGATGGATGGAATTTCGATCGTTGGATCGCACACAAAAATCTTTCTTTACTTAGTTTTCAACCGACAACGAACAGCAGCCATCCGATCTCATTCAGAATCGATATTAGCCATCGGATTGCATAAAATTTCTTTCGTCCATCGTAGACTCATCGTGCACTACGAACCATTTCCAGTGGACTGCACCATCGAATATGTGGACCGAGCAGTCGGTCCATCGTGCATCGAAGACTATTTTAAATATTTTTTAGGATATTTTAGCTTGATTTTTGCTTCGATTTTGTACTTGCAAAATAAAAAAATATGCATTAAAATTTCTCATTAATTATTAATTATTTTGGTGCTTAAATTGCTCAATTAGATTAATATCTATTTTTCAGAAATATGTTCTAATTTTATATTTTTCTAAAATTATCTATTTTTGCAAGAAATTCTAATTTATTTATGAAATTAAGTTTTTTAGAAGACGTTAGCACCATAAATTATCAAAATTATCTTCATATGCTCAATTATCTGAAATTAATTAGCACTTAAATTCAATCTCTCATATGCTCAATGGATCATAGATCAAAAACTGTTCATCTCTGAGATTGAACCTGAACCTCATATGTAGTGCTAGTTAGACATAGTCAACTCTTCAATCTCATTTGACCCATAACTTTATTCTCAATCAAGTTAGGTTATATGTTTAATCAAGTCCAGTACTTCCAAATTAGACATATAAACATAGACCATTACTTTCCTACGGTGTCTGACTTGTTTGCGTAACTCCATAGGTTCAAACACTAAGCCGATAGTACAGAAATCAATTTCTGTACTAATTGAAATACCATCTAGTAATAGTTTTCGACGTCCAGATAGGTCGAATTATCACAAAAAAATATTTTAGAACCTATGCATATGATTATCGTATAATTCATCTTTTTGACCCTGAATGCTCTAGGATGGTCTCAGGTTAACTGTCAACCGAGATTGCTTCATTTATATTGTATTTCAACCTTTCAAATCCATCTCATGAATTATCATGATCAAGGCTTTACTAAATTAAAATACAGCAATGCATCAACTCCAATAATTCGGAGGGGTCAATCCTATCTTGATCTACACATGGACTTTGCAAGTATTTTACTATACCCAATAGCCTTCCGTCGCTACATTAGAAATCTAGATAGTCCCGGATCAAAGCATAGTGAGCTACTTGTAAGTCACTATGGTGATCTTAGGTTATCTAAAGTAAAGGAACCAGATTTAAGGTTTCAGGGTTAGATCTTGAAACTTTTTCAAGATCAGGCAGCGGAAGACTAAAATAAATCAACATTTATCTTACAAAATCAGAGAATCTCTAAATCTAAGATCCTATTACATGATTATTACATGGCATTTGTTGGGTATAAAATAACTCCAGCCAAAGTTCGTAAGAGGCCAACCCTCTCAGGACTCTTCCAGCTTCCGACCTTGTGCGACGTCTTTCTGAACTCTCCCGACCGTCCGAGCTTCCACAGTACCATCCGGACTCCTCCAGCAGTCGACCTTCCATAGTATCCTCCAGATTCCTCCAATGAATGAACTCCTATCGTGCCATCCAGATTTCTCTAATAATGAGCTCTTTCATTCATCTATCGGATCGCTTCAAATGCTCTTTGGGCTTCACTATCAACCGATTTTCTACAGTGATCGACTACTCTCCGAATCTCTCCCAAACTTCCTCCTGTCACGATCGACTATACACTGAGCTTCTTCCAGACTTCGTCAATGTCCGAGCTTCTCCAGCAGCAGGACTTCTACAGTAGCCAGACTCCATCCAAGTTTCTACAGTAGTTGACTGCCTTCCGAATTTCAACCGAGCTCCTGCAAGAATCAGACTCCATCTAAACTTCTGCAGCGGATGGATTGCAGACAAACTTTTACAATGGATGGGCTCCAGCAGGCGGATTTCTACTCCGAACTCCTATTGCAAGCAGACTCCATTCGAGCTTCTACGATAAGCGGTCTCCATCCAGACTTCTACGGCAACCGATCTCCATCCGAGCTTCTACGATAAGCGGTCTCCATCTGGACTTCTACGGCAACCGGTCTCCATCCGAGCTTCTACAGTAAGCGGCCTTCTTCCGGACTCCTACAAGAATCGGACTCTGTCCGAACTTCTACAGCAGTTGGATTCTGGATGAACTTCTATAACGGACGAGCTCCAGCAGTCGGATTTCTACAGTAACCGACTGTCTCCGGAATCTTCCGTACCTCTCCAACCATCAACCTTCAACAGCACCAGCCGACCTTCCACAGTGTCCTCCAGACTCCTCCAGCGGATGACTTTCGTCTGCAGTATCGATGCCTAAGGCACCCAACAACAGTTAACCCGTCAGCAACCTTGAAAACATCCGAGCTTCCCTTAGATTGCTGAGACAGAGAGCTATTCTGCTCCACCAGACATCCCAACCGAGCTTCAGCCGTCCGGCCCGAACTCTCCGGCAAGTCGCGACAACGGACACCACTACTCTCCGTAACAAACTACACGTGGCCCTGAACGGTCCACTACCAGGCAGTTATAGACATCGCTGTCAATCGGTTACGCTCTCCCGTCTATAAAAGAGACCCCCCAGATACGTTCTCCTCTAAGCTCTAAACACTATCTCAAAACTCTGCTAAAATTCTATTCGAGTGTTCCATTTCTGTTTAGGCAGAGTACTGACTTGAGCATTAGAGGGTCTTGTCGGAGCACCCCCAACTCCAGTTTAGACTTTTCTTGCAGGTCCCGATGGCAGCCATGATCCCCTTGACTCCAGCTTCTCTGACATCGGTGAAATTCTGCATCAATAGAATTGGTGCTAGAGGAAGGGCCTGTGTCTTCGCAAGACCCTTGTTCTTAAAGGAGTACTCAACGGGACTATCTCCGATCATCTTCTTCGACATCTTCTTCTTCTTCTTCGATCAGATCCCAACCTGATGCCTCTCTGAAAGGCATCCACCAAGCGATCTACGACCTCTGTGGCCAGATCTCAGTGAGATCTGCAAGCTCTGTCCTCGTCTCCAATTTTTCAGGCTCCTCCTCCGGCAACGACAGTCGGCATGGAGCAGTTCAACCTGCTGGTTCAGCAGGTCAGGGGCCTCACCGAAGTAGTAGTAGCAGCAGCAGCCGTAGGCATCTATGCGGCTGGAAAGAGCATCATCGGAGTTCTAGAATCCAGCAATCGGGCGGCCCACTTGGGCCAATCGCCCTGTGTTCCCCAAAAAGGAGAAGCAGAGGGCAGAGAGCCCTCTATCTGATCACGATTCCACCCCCGGAGGGTTCCTACCTTCATTCTGCCAGAAGACCCTCGAGACTCGCAGTCGAGAGGATCTCCTGGATCAAAGGTTCTAAGAGATGAACCGATGGATCGAAGAGCTCCGTCATGCTTCCCCTACTTACGGTGAGGATATCTGTACTGACCCTCCTTTTTCTCAAATGATTATGCAGGAACCGATCCTGTCGAATTTGAAGCTCCCCCAATTTGAGAGCTACGACGAGATCTCGGATCTGGTTGACCACCTGAAGGCCTTCCGGACAATGATGCTACTCCATGACGTGCCAAACACCATCCTGTACCGAGCTTTTCCATCTATCTTGAAGGGAGAAGTAAGAAATTGGTACTCGACACTGAAGTCGGGTACTATCTTCTCCTTTGATCAAATGAGCCATCAGTTTGCGGCTCATTTCGTCAGCAGTCGGTGTCCCCGGAGAGGTTCGGAGTCCCTCATCAACATCAAGCAAAAGGAGGAAGAATCCATCCGAACTTATGTCAACCATTTTAACACCGCCGCATTGAAGGTCCGGAACTTGGATCAATTAGTTGCAATGGCCATCCTGAAGAGCGAACTTCAAAAGAACGATCTTCTATTTTCCCTAGAAAAGAAGTATCACAAGGACTTCGCTGATTTGCTGGCTCGGGCCGAAGGATATGTCCGAGCAGAAAAAGCCTTCAAGCTGAAGGACGAAGAGGCCGCGAAGGAGCGGCAAGCGGGTGACTCCAGCAAGCCCGCAGCAGAAAAAGGGCCGAATGAGGCTCGGTCACGTTCTCGAACTCCCCCCAGACACAAGCATATCTGAACTCCCCCCCGAGCTCGTAGGCAGAGAAGCTCAGACCGCAGAGTTCGGTGGAGCTCTCCTCCAGAAAGATTTCACAGCTACGCCCCTCTCAATGCTCCAAAAACTCAAGTACTGATGGAGATCAGGGAGCAGCTGCCAAGACCAGAAAGGATGCGCACACATCTCGAGAAGCATAACCCTAACAAGTTCTGCCTCTATCATCGTGACCACAACCATGACACGGAGGAGTGTATTCAGCTCCGAGATGAGATCGAGGAGCTCATTAGATGAGGTCAGCTCGATAGATTCATCCGACGTCAGCCTGAAGGTAGGAAAGATCGGTCGAGGGTCCTACCACAACCAGAGTCGCCAAGGAGAGAAGAACAGCCTGAAGATTGATCTCCAATCGAGATCATCAACACCATCTCTGGAGAACCCCGGTGGGGAGCAGCCAGCGGATCGATCAGACCGCCCAAGCGGCAGAGGACTGAAGAATCTATAACCTTTACTGAAGAAGATATTCGGGAGATTCAATTCTCCCATAATGATGCGGTTGTAGTTTCTTTAAATATTACTGACTATGATGTACGCCGTATTCTTGTTGATAGTGGAAGCTTGGCCGATATTTTGTTTTACGATACATTCTCAAAAATATCCATTTCGGATGGTCGATTAGGACCGATAAGCTCTCCATTGGTAGGGTTCACTGATGATGCTGTGCCAGTGGAAGGAGTAATAACTTTGACCGTTGTTGCAGATCGGTACTCGAAATAATCTAGAGCGTAAGTGAATTTTCTGATAGTAAGGGCACCGTCTGCCTACAATGCAATACTCGATCGACCTGGCCTCAACGCCCTCCGAGCTATGGTATCGACTACCATTTGAAATTGAAATTTTTTACTAGCCAAGGGGTCGGAGAGGTCAGAGGAGATCAAGTCCTGGCGAGACACTGCTATAACATAGCCTTACAAAGAAATGGTCAGTCTGACCCCTATCTGGTTGATGGATTAGACACCCGCGACGACCTTACTGAAGAACGGGGTGAGCCAATTGAAGATCTTATCTCAATTCCTTTGAACGATGGGAATGAGGAGCATGTGGTGAAGATCGGCTCCAACCTGGGAGAAGAGGTACGGACATGGCTCACCAATTTTCTACAAAAGAATGCGGATGTTTTCGCTTGGGTTCCGATGGACATGTCGGGGATTGATGCGGAAGTCATGGAATACCGTCTAGCTGTTGATCCCAAACATCGATCGATGAAGGAAAAAATCCGAGGTCATACACCAGAAAGGCAGAATGCAATAGCTGAGGAAGTTGATAAACTCCTGAAAGCCAGATTCATCAGAGAAGTCAACTACCCGAATTGGATCTCCAATATGGTTCTCGTCAAGAAGATGAACGGCAAGTAGAGGATGTGTATAGACTTCAAAAAGCTGAACAAAGTCTGCCCGAAAGATAGTTACCCTCTATCCAGAATTAACCAATTAGCAGATGCAACCTCGGGCCATGAGCTTCTCACTTTCATGGATGCATTTTTCGACTACAATCAAATCAGAATGGCACCAGAAGACGAAGAAAAAACTGCTTTTATCACTAATCGTGGTCTTTATTGTTACAGGGTCATGCCTTTTGGCCTCAAAAATACAGGGACGACCTATCAATGGTTGGTGAACAAGATCTTCAAAGAACAGATCGACCGCAACATGGAGGTCTATGTGGATGACATGCTTGTAAAAAGTAAATTCTCAATGAACCACGTTGCCGACCTTGAGGAGACCTTCAGTGCCCTTCGAAAATACAAGATGAAGTGAACCCAGCCAAGTACGCTTTTGGAGTAATCTCAAGAAAATTCTTGGACTTTATGGTATCGGAGCGCGGGATCGAAGCAAATCCAGAAAAAATTCGTGCCATCCAGGAAATGACCGTCCCAAAGTCAATAAAGGAAGTTCAGTGCCTTACTGGGAGAGTAGCAGCTCTGAATCACTTCGTCTCAAGGTCGGCCGAATGGTGCCTACCTTTCTTTCAGACTCTCAAGCAGCTGAAGAACTTCTGTTGGACCACTGAATGTCAGCAAGCATTCGAAGAATTGAAAAACTACCTCGGCTCACCTCCGCTATTGGCAAAGCCCGAACCCGGAGAGGAGTTGTTCCTGTACCTGGCGGTCTCTCCTGTGGCTCTCGCAGCAGTTCTGGTTAAGAAAGAAGCAAAAATTCAATGGTCGATCTACTACATAAGTCGAGTATTGCGAGATGCCGAAATCAAGTATACTAAGTTAGAGAAACTAACTTACGCCTTGTCGATTGCAGCTCGAAGGCTCCGACCTTACTTTCAAGGGCACACCATAACACTGCTTACCGACCAGCCGATTAAGACAGTTTTGCATCGAGCGGATGCTTCTGGAAGGATAGCAAAATGGGCAGTCGAGCTCACAGAATTCGACATCAACTATCGACCTCGGTCGGTGATAAAAATCCAGATATTAGCAGACTTCATAGTGGAATGCACTATCCTAGAAGAAGTCAAACTTGAACGAGGTGAAACTGACAACCCAGGGCTCCAGCCGAACTCCCCTAAAGAAAGAATATATCTCCCTGATGGTTTTTGGGCCCTCTACATAGACGGTTCCTCCAACATGTCAGGCACGGGCGCGGGCCTGATCTTAATCAATCCGGAAGGAATTATCGCAGAGTACGCGCTACGCTTCGAATTCCCTGCGATAAATAATGGAGCAGAATATGAAGCTCTGATTGCAGGACTGAGGATCGCCAAAGAGTTAGAAGTAGATCGACTCCAAGTCTATAGTGACTCCCAATTGGTGGTGGGATAAGTCGGCGGAAACTATGAAGCTCGGGAGGATAGTATGGCCAAGTATCTCGAAAAGGTAAAAGAGATCATCCCTGCCTTTGGCAACTTTGACATCAAACAGATTCCAAGAGCAGAAAATACCAGGGCCGATCTTCTCTCCAAGTTGGCTACACTGGCTCCGGCTGAACTACCTAAGGAAGTCTTCTTCGAAGTTCTGAAGTGTCTAAGTACAAAAGAACTGCAGCTTGTAATGGAGATCAGCCATGAATCCAGCTGGATTGACCCACTGGTTGCATATCTCAAAGACGGAGTTCTTCCTCATGATGCAAAAGAAGCTCGAAAGCTTAGAAACCAGACCTCCCAATATATCCTTTATGAGGGCAAGCTGTACAAGAGGTCGTACTCTTTGCCCCTCCTGAAATGTCTCCGACCTTCTAAAGCCGACTTTGCCTTGTGGGAGGTACATGAAGGAGTCTGTGGAAGTCACCTGGAGACCAGATCTTTATCCCACAAGCTACTCCGACAAGGTTATTACTGGCCTACAATGTACCACGACTCCATTGAATACGTCAGAAAGTGAGATCGGTGTCAGAGATATGCGAGTATCCAAAGACAGCCCGCCTCCGAACTTACACCCTTGAGTGCCCCATGGCCATTCGCACAATGGGGGATGGATATCCTTGGACCTTTTTCCATTGCATTCGGACAGCGAAAGTTCCTCCTGATTGCAATTGACTACTTCACCAAGTGGGTCGAAGCCAAACCTTTGGCAAAAATCACAGAAGCTAAAGTACAAGACTTCGTCTGAAAGTTAATTGTCTGTAGGTTCGGCTTATCCAGAACTCTCATTATTGATAATGGACAAAATTTGCTGGAGCAAGGTTTGCTGAATTTTGTGACGACTTAAACATCTCCCATAACTTCACGTCAGTAGCCCATCCACAGGCAACGACGAAGCTGAAGTGACTAACAGGACTTTGTTACAAGGAATCAAGGCGAGACTTGAAAAAGCAAAGGGAACTTGGGTAGACAAGCTTTATCATGTGTTATTGGCATACCGAACTACCCAAAGACTGCCCACAAGGGAGACCCCCTTTGCCTTAGCCGTCGAAACAGAAGCCGTGATCCTGATTGAACTCAAGCTTCCATCGGTGCGAGTCGTGGCATTCGACGAGCAGCATAACTCACAGGATCTTAAGGCCAACCTCGATTTATTAGAAGAAAAGCGAGAGACAGCTCAAGTTCGGATGGCAGCCTACAAGCAGAAAGCAGCCCGCTACTATAACTCCCAGGTCAAGAGCAAAGCCTTCAGAGTGGAGGACTTAGTACTTTGGCGAGCCGCTGTTTCACAACCTCAGAACCAAGAGAAACTTACCCCTAACTAGAAAGACCCATATGAAGTCAGGGAGGTAGTCCGGTCCGGAACATACTATCTAAAAGAGCTCAGAGGAGCAGACTTTCCGCGACTATGGAATTCGAAAAATTTATGAATGTATTATCGATAACTTTGCCTTAAAATAAAAGTTTCATATTCGCATATCTTTTCTTTTGGCATGAGCTTATAACGACAGGGAGTAGCTCCTTCAGATAATCGAAATTAAGCGTATCAGGAATAAGAGGAGAACCTCGTCCCGACACAAACGAAAGCCCGATTATTTAGAGATCGGATGGGGGGAGAGGCCCTTGCAACGATCCTTATGCGCCCCCACAGCCATGTTAGGAACAAGAGGAGAACCACGTCCTAACATGAGCAAGGTCGAAGGCTCGATTATTTAGAGACCAGATGGGGGGAGAGGCCCTTGCAACGGCCCTTATATGCCCCCACAGCCATGTTAGGAACAGGAGGAGAACCTCATCCTAACATGAGCAAGGTCGAAGGCCCGATTATTTAGAGGCCGGATGGGAGGAGAGGCCCTTGCAATGGCCCTAATGTGCCCCCACAGTCTTGTTAGGAGCAGGAGGAAAACTTCATCCTAACATGAGCTAAAATTGATTGTGTTGAAAATAGGAGGAGAATCTCGTCCTGACACAAATGAAGATCTGATCGTTTAAGATCGGATGAGGGGAAGAGCCCCCTCAGCGGCTCCTCTACACACCTACAACCCCTTTAGGAGCAGAGAAAAAACCTCGCCCAAACATAAAGAAAGGGGGAGAGAAAAAGGGAAAGCAACGAGCTACACCAGAGACAAGGAGAAAAATGGACTACATCTAAGACACAAGGGATCTCGTCTCAACGAGGAAGAAAACTCTTGTCAAAAATCCTCAGCCTCTAAGGGGGAACCCAACACTAGTAGGAGAAAATAGACTTCCTCAAAGTAACGACAAGTTCGGACCCCAAGCTCGAACACTGGGAGAAAGCGTCAAACTCGAATGGCCTCGAAAAGACCTTCGGTCATGAACAAAAAGGGCGAATCAACACGACGATGACCAGAAACCTTCAAACAACATCGACATCGAATAAGACAAAAGATAAGAGAAGCTCGGTAAACGATAACTCAAAGCAAGAGTATACAAGGTAATGAGAAAATTCTATTCTATTTCATTAGTAAAGAATGCATTACAAAAGCCTTTGAAGGCCAAAAAAAAAAAAATAAAGAAACAACCAGAAAAGAAAAGAATACATGGAACAAAAGATAAAAAAGCTCTAAGGAAGCTCGGCTTCTTCTGACTTCGAACTCTCGATTCCAGCCATTGTCAGGGATTGCTTTAAGTTCTCAACTTCTTCTTCCAGTTCCTTCTTTCTTAACAGCATCTCCCGATACATTTGGTAAAACCACCGGCTTTCGTCCTCCGATTTTCGAAGCCTCATCCTCAGAACTTCGGACTCCGCCTCGGCATCCTTGACCACCTGCTGCTCATAGGCCAGTTGAATTTTCAGCCACTGCAGTTTTGGCCTTCTCCTGCCCAAGGGCCACGGACAGTTCTTCCATGGTCCTCCTCAAGGAGCAGAGCTCGTCGGAGCTTTGAACCGAAATGGCCTAGGCTCTCTCAGACAACTGCTTCTAAAGGCGAGCAACCTCGTCGGTCGTCGTCTTGAGCCTTCTTCTGTAGTCGTCTACTTGCCCGCACCAGCCGACTCGGTAGGCATTGTAATTCACCTCGACGTCCTGTAGCTGCTTCTAGAGGTCGGAGAATTTCTTCGACCAGTCTCGATCGTGGTCGGTCTGAGTTGTAAACCAGGATGAGCTCCCTTCCAATTGGCCGATCTTCTCTTATACGGCCAACTCGACCTCGAGGGAGCTGATCTTGAAAGCTTGAGTCCAAGATCGGTCACTGGCGTGTTTCTGGAATTCCTCAAGCTCCTTCACGAAGTCGGTCTTCTTCCGGATGTAGTCCATGAAGCCCTTTTCATGGACGTCCCGAAGGCGAGTAACCTCTGTGGTGGCTTCCGAATGGCTCTTCCTCAGCTTGTGAAGTTTGTTATCCATCTTCTTTGATTTCTTCGTTAGGTGACGAACTTTCCTTCTCAGATCCCAGATCATGAACTTCAGAGAAATCTCCTGCGGTAGGGGAAGAGCTTCGACAGGGCACTGTTGTCGGAAAATAAGAGCATCACAACGCAAATCATTGCAAAAAAGAAAAAAGAAGGAGAGAAAGGAGCTCTCTGTAAAGAGGAATCCGATTCCATTGATTGAATAATTCTTAAGTACAAGAGAAAGAAAAAAAGTCACAACAAAGAAAAAGTACAAAATTAGAGGTTTCGGACCTCTGGAGTAGAAGTGGAGGAGCTCGGTGCCCCCGGAAGGTCAGTCGCGGCAGCCGCGGTAGTCGAAGAGGTTCCGACTGGAGGGAGATTGGCAGTGGCTTCGAAAGGTCCGGCTTCATCGTCAGACGCTTCATCCAGGAAGCTGAGGTCGAGTTTGGAAAACTTTTCGACCATCTTCTCCTGACAAAGCTCGAAGCCTTTGATGAAGGCATCCTGGCCGAACTGGATGTTTCGATCCCTTATCTCAGAGGAGGTGTTGAACTCCTCCACTGCTTGGGCCCATGCCTCCAAAACTAGGGTCAGGATCTGCTCCTTCAGCTTGGAGACCTCAGCCTCTGCCTTCTTTCTTTCCTCCTCCAGGGCGGCCCTCAGATCTGTCGAGGTTTGCTCCTCCTTCTGCAGCGCCTCTTGGAGACTCACGATTTCGGCGACCTTCCCCTTAAGACAGGCAGCTTCAGCCTGGCGACCTTTCTCCACCTGAGCTGCTTCCTTCTTGGCATTATTCATCACCTCGATGTTGGCGATGAGCTGGTATCCAATCTGCAAGAACAGTCAAGAAGACAATATGAAAGCTAAGGAATAAGCTAAGTAAAGAAGCGAAAGGAAGAAAAAAGTAAATCGGCCTATCTCAAGAAAGGACCCCAAAAAGTCCCAAACCCGCTGTTCAGGATCGACGTGGATGATCCTGTAGACGACCTCAGACAGGATGCACCCATCGACCAATCTTTTTATTAAATCTCTATTGTTGAAGGGATTCTCCCCCGGATCCTCTTCAGAATCATTGGCCCCCTGAGTGGCAGCCCTACTGCTGCGGATCTTGCGAGCCAACGTCTTCTTCCTTCTCCTCCTTTCGGCCTCCGGTGCCTCCTCGGGACGAGACTCTGGAGTGGGAACCTCGGTCGGAGGGCTTCTTGAAGAAGCTCGGGGGACTGCGGGCTCGACGTCGGAGGGAGCATCAATGGCAATGGCCGTCTGGGCAGGTATGGTCGAGCTTGTCTCTTCTACCCTAGCCCTCTTCGCCTACCCCGAAGTTGCGACGTCTTTCCTCTTGTGGGCCTTAAGACCCTTGTGTTGGGAATAGTGTCCCAAAGCTAATCGTCAGCCTGTTGACGGTTGTGCTTATTCTTGTATTAGTATATGAATTATAAATTAATAAAAGTTATTTTGGTATTTTCATCATAAATTATTTCATCTTCTAATGAACTCCTGTGTTGTGGTGAAGTCCTTAGGACTATTTAGACTCGACAAAGGAGGATTTGTCGTTTAGTCCTTAAACCTGTTCGCGACCAAATGATACGTTGTTACCAAGGACAATAACATTTATCAAGCATAGGTCGTTGTGTGCCATATAGATTGGTTGTCCTCTTAACCAAGAAGTGTGGAGACACTGGTATGACATACAGGTGAGACGTAAGGGTACATTTGCACTGAACGTGACCGACTCCGGAGCTATTTCTGCTGTCAAGATTTGCTCTGATGGGATAAGGGTATAACTGTCCCTCCGACCTGAGACCGCCATAGTGATTTGCAAGCAACTCACTGCACTTAGGCACTGGACTACCTGAATTTCTAATTCAGTGACGGAAGGCTACTGGATGTAGTCAAGTACTTGACTTGTCGGTGCGTGTGTCAAGATGAGATTGACCACTCCAGTTTAGAAGCTGTGTACAGTCGTGTTTCAATTTAGCAAAATCTTGACCAGGATAGTCCTAGTGAGGAGTCACAGGACTGTTTGAGTTGAGTACGATTCGGATGATCTAATCAGGATTGACAGTTTAACCCTGAGTCATCCTAAACACAGGGGTCAAAAGGGATGAATTATACAGTAACCATATTCACATAGGTTTTGAGTGTTGCGATTGTAACTATTCGATTTATCCGAATATCGGATACCATTGCTAGATGGTCACTTCGATTAGTACAGAAATTGGTTCCTGTGCTACCGGCTTAGGTTCGAACCTGTGGGATCACACACATTAGAGGTTCCTATCTGATCTGATGGCTGATGAAGAGTCTTAATGCTGTGGACTATGAATCCTACGTGTCTAAAACTCGATGATCGAGAATCAGGATTCTCTAATCATGAATCCCACACATTTTGGGTACTGGGGTCAAGAGTCCCACTGGTTTGGGACTCTTCAATCAAGGTTTCATATCGATGGACTTTGATACCCGATTGCCCATCGGATTTGGACTCAGTATTTATGAGAGATATAATTAATGATTTGATCACTAATTAACTCAATTTGATTGAGTAATCATTTTTGGATCAAATCCAATTGAATTGGATTCAGTTGGGTTTGACCCGATTAGGTCAAGTGTTGACCTAATCGTCGAAGTGGTTTGGTCTCTGATTTGATCAGAGGTTGGACTTAGTCAATTTCTGATTTGATTAAGATTTTATTGAGCCTAATTAAGCCTAATTAAGTTGGGTTTAATTTAGTTTAATTGTGCTTAACCTATTTTGATTAGGTTGGTTCAATTATGATCAAACCACCTTTTGAATTCAACTCCCTGTGCCACCTCACTTCTCTGCGCCCATTTGAATTCACGAGAAGCAACTTCTCGTGAATTTTCTCCCACGCAAAGGCCTTCCCACGCCCCACATTTGTGCGCCATATGGGTGGATAAAGATGGTTGGTTGGCCATTCAAATTCAAAAGAAAGTTTGAATTTGAATGAGCAACCAATCCATGTGCCACCTAGCCTTATCCTTGCGCCATTTGTTTTACACGAGAAAGAGTTTCTCGTGTAAATTCTCCATGCACAAGAGAAGCCACACCTCCTCTCTTCTCATGCATAGAGTGGATAGGAATGAGTTGGTTGGCATTTGAATTCAAATGAGCAACCACTTATCTTTATCCTCTCACGCGGTAAAAATGCTGCAAAGATGCGGTCTTGCACTGTTTTAAAAAGGAGATAAGAGAGGGTGTGCGTACAGAGTATCTGAAAAAAAGGGTGGCGTGAGAGAGGTTTCTTGCGTGAGAAGAGAAAAGAAAAGAAGAGAAAAAAAGAGAGAAGTGGGCGCAAGCTTTTCTTGTGTACCCTAGGGTTTTGGCTTAGGGTTCGGGAAGTGAGAACATGAGCTACGAGTGTCGTGAGCCCACCAAACTTCAGGGAGAGCATCATCAACCTCTCTACCATCTTTGCTAATGATCCAAAGTATCCGAGAAGTCAGTAGATATCGATCGAAGGAGTTCGATTAACATCGGCCATCAAAAAGGTGCAGTCACGAACTAGCATTCATGAGGAACCAATCAGATCGGAAGCTTCGTGTGGACAATCCACAGAGGCCAGACACACTGTATGGCTATGTTGTGATTATCAGACCCTCCTGACGGTGATCAGATTGCGGCGATCAACTATCCGCACAAAGGTAATGTGTTCTGAATACATAACAGTAAATTATTTACTGTAGAAATTTAAATTTTAAATTTAAATGCATGCATGCTATATATCATATTTAGATCCTAGTATAGGGTAAATATATATTAATTAATTAGATTAATTAATAATTTTTACTGTAAAATAATGATTTTGAAAAAATTTTAAAATTATCATTTTACCCCTGTACTCAAATTTTACTTCAAATGGTATCAGAGCGGGTTCTAAAATATGATATATATATTTACATGCATAGATTAAGTTGTAATCTAAAAGTTTAAATTTAAAATTTGAAATTCAAATTTTAAAATTTAAATTTTGAAAGTTGTTCAAAATTCAAAAATTTGAAATTCAAATTTTAAAATTTGAATTTTGAAATTCAAAATTCAAAAATTTAAAATTCAAAATTTAAAATTTGAAATTTGGTTGAAATTTCAAATTTGAAATTCAAAAATTTAAAATTTAAAATTTGAAATTTGTTTAAAATTTAAAATTTAAATTTTGAAATTGATATATTTAGATATACTTGATCCAAGTAGCAAGTAATCTAATTGGGTTGGTTGCCGTGATCATCCGATCATAGGAGAAAAGTAGGGTTTAAAGGCCCTCTCCTCCCATTCGATGGGGTTCTCCTATGACGATAGAGGTGCCGCTGTAATTATATCCCATGCAGATGAAGTAGCAAAAGGACTTAATTATAAAGGTTCAAGTGTAAAATTTATCATAAATGTGTTAGATTAGATCTAAAAGAATATTCATGATTTATTTTGATTGAGTTATTTCTGTTTTGTAATTAGCAATAACATTGCTATTTATGAAATGTGCTGATCTATTTGTGAAATGAGTCAACATATTTGGTGAACAGAAAATAAAACCTTTCAAATTTAAAAATTATTTTTGAAATGCCAAACCCTAACCCATCAGTCCAAATACTTAATTAAAAGAATTAAGTGTTGTCAAGTTGGTCTAGAATTATGAATTAAGACTTAAGATAATTGCATAAACTTGTGGGTCAATGGGTTAGATGAATTAGATCTATAATTGGGTTAGACCTAAGGTTAGCTTAAAGAAATGGACTAAATTAGAGTAATTGGTCAAATCTAATCAAAAGTTGAATTAGATTAGGTCAAGGACACTCTAGACTCAACTCCAATAGTTATAGTTGAATGGATCCATGTCTTTAACTAGACCAAGATGGACTTAATTCATGGCTACGTGGTGGAACCCTATTTACTAAGTTGATCAAATTAAAACTAATAAACCGGTTGGTGTCTAAGGTAAGTTCGGCAGTTTGACCAGTGGTTCTTAAGTGGGAGCTACTCACATTGATTCGATCTCTGACGAGTTAATGGCATATCCCCACCACTGATCTCACTTACCTAGCCAACCTAGTGAGTTAGATTTTGATTAGATCACTTGGTGATTAGGGCTCACCCATGTCATTAGGTAAATCAGTGTAATTGATTTAGGTGCTCTTAATGCCAGCTTTAATTAAATCCTTTTTAATCTGACTTGATGAAGTCAGTGGGAGGATTGAAATTGGCTGGTTAATTTCTTCTCTTCTATCTTTTAATAAAATCCTTAAAATTATTAGGTCCCTAAAATGATTAAGTTATAGTGATAACTAAGTCATAGCCTCCCATTAAGTGAGTGATAATGAGTCCATTAGTTTAATAATCACTGGAGGCCCAAAGGCCTGGTGCTTATTGACTAATGGAATTATCATTCATAGTATGATAATTTGGTTGAGTCTTTCTGATGGTGGTCAGGTTGGCTGGCCAAAGTCGAGCCTGATCATTTATTGGTCCGATTCACCAAATCAAGTCATGTTAATGGTTGGACCTAACTAGATCTTTTCAGTGGAGGCCAAAGCCTACTGATTAGGTTATGGGGCAAAATTAATTACTAGAAGTTGTTTAGAGAAACAACTGGTTATGAACCTATCCATAGATGCACATGGGTTGACCAACCAAAGTTAGGCTCATGTGTAGTCGGTGTGGATTCTAGTACCCACTAAGGAATTAAAGTAATTCCTCGAATTAGAGGTTGAGGCTACCAGTTCGTAAAAATATTGGGAGAAACTTTAGACTAAAGTCCAAGTCTTTAGTATTAATAATTTATATACTAATAGAGGTCTTATTTTTCTTTATGCAGCTATGGTCACTATCCTGTCGCTCCGATCATTATTAGATAATGACAAGCTCATGGGACCTAATTTCGATAGCTGATATCGAAAATTAAAAATCATCCTTGAACATGAGCGGATCCTTTATGTCGTAACGGATCCGGCACCTGAGGAGCCAGCCCCGAATGCTAGAGGGATAGTTCGAGACACTTACCAGAAGTGACTCAACGATCATACCATCATTCGATGCATAATGATGGCGGCAATGAATGATGAGTTTAGCCGCAGGTTCGAGAATGCCTAGCTGCAGGAGATGCTTCAAATGTTGAACGACTCCTTTGGCACGCCTGACGATGTTGAAAGGCATAAAACTAGTTGTGCCATTTTCAATGCTCAGATGAGGGATGGAGCCTCAGTCACCGATCATGTACTGTACATGATCGAAATAATTGAGTGCCAAAGTAAACTGGACTTTCCCTTGCACGAGCAGCTCGGTAAGGATGCGATCCTTAATTCTTTTCCCAAGTCCTTCCTCCCCTTCCTTACTCATTTTCGGATGACAAAGCCTGCAGTGAACTACCATGGCTTGTTGGGGTTGCTGCAGAACTTTGAGAAGGACCACCAGCTCCATAAGGAGTCGGTGAATGTTGTCGGAGGGTCTTTTTCTGGTCGTCGACCCTTTAAGAAAGGGAAGAAGAACAAGAAGAAGAAGAATAAGAAGGTGCAGTCACATGCTGGGACGTCTGCACAGGGTCAGACCAAGAAGCACAAGCCCGACCAGAGCCAAACGGAGTGCTTCTTTTGTAAGAAGCAGGGGCACTGGAAGAGGAACTGTCCTCTATACATTGCCTCCCTGGACCCGAACAAGCCGAAGAAGAAGCAAGGTAATTATATGATAACACCTTGCAACTTTTTCATTTGTGATACTACTACCTGGGTATTGGATACCGAAAGTCCTTATCATATTTGCAATTCGATGCAGAGTCTGCAAGTCAGTAGGAGATTTGATGAAGGCGAGAGGTTCCTGAACGTTGGAGATGGAAGCAAAGTTTCAGTTCTAGCTTTAGGAATCATGAACCTTGTAATCAATTCTCGTAATGTAATTCTGAGTGAATGTCACTATTGTCCAAATTTTTTATTAAATATTATTTTTGTAGGCCTTTTGGCCATGTACGGTTATGAATTTTTAATAAAAAGAAATATTTGCAATATCATTTTGAATGGTGTTATAATGTTTGTTGGACAACTAAATAATGGAATTTACTTACTATCACAGCCTGTTAATGTGGTTCAAACCTTCGATAAATGCTCTAGAATAGATAATATATCAGAAGTCTACTTTTGGCACTGTAGGCTAGGTCATATCAATAAGAACAGGATAAACAGGTTGGCTCAAGAAGGAATTCTTGAAGTTGGTGATTCTGAATCACTTCCAACCTGTGAGTCCTGTCTTCTTGGGAAGATGATCAAGTCACCTTTTACTAAAAAAGGTGAGAGAGCCAGTGAACTCTTGGGTCTGGTACATTCTAATGTATGTGGATCCATGAGTTCAAGTGCAAGAGGTGGATATTTCTACTTCATAACATTCACAGACGACCTATCAAGGTATGGGTATGTCTATTTAATGAAGCATAAGTCGAAGTCGTTTGAAATATTCAAACTATTCCGAAATGAGATAGAAAAATAAACTGGAAAGTATATTAAAACTCTTCGATCTGATCGAGGAGGTGAATACCTTTTCAATGATTTTCTGACATATCTTAGAAAGAATGGGATTCTCTTTCAGTGGACTCCTCCTGGAACACCACAGCATAATGGTGTGTCTGAAAGGAGGAATCGGACTTTGTTGGACATGGTTCGATCCATGATGGGGTTTACTAGTCTGTCGATCTCCCTCTGGACATATGCGCTCGAATCAGCTTGTTACCTTCTAAATAGGGTTCCGAGTAAGTCTGTAACCAAAACGCCATATGAGATATGGATAGACGTAAGCCAGTACTCTCGCACCTTAGGGTTTGGGGGTGTCCGACTTATGTTAAACGTTTAATTACGGACAAGCTTGGACCTAGGTCTGACAAGTGTTATTTCATAGGGTACCCAAAAGAGACCAAAAGGTATTATTTCTACCTAGCTGATGAGCAAAAGGTGTTTGTCAGCCTTAAGACAATCTTTTTAGAAAAAAAATTTCTTGGTGAAGGGACTGTTGCCTCTAAGGTCGAACTTGAGGAAGTTTGGCAGGTGGAAAAATCGACACAAGTAGCTGAACCTGAACCGGATTTGGTTAGATCAGATCTGGAGCCCATTGTTCCTGCACCCTTAAGGCGATCTGGTAGAGTACCACGCCAACCGGACAGATACTATAGTTTCTTGATCCGGGACGGTGATCATGTCGAACTTGATGAAAACGATGAGGATCTGATCACCTACATGGATGCAATGCAGAGACCTGACTCTGAGAAATGGTTAGAGGTCATGAAATCCGAAATGGAATCCATGAAGGTCAACGATGTGTGGACATTGATTGATCCACCCGAAGGAGTAAAACCCATAGGGTGTAAGTGGATCTTCAAGAGGAAGAGGGGTGCAGACGGAAAGGTAGAAACCTATAAAGCCCGTCTGGTTGCCAAGGGATATCATCAACGTTATGGTATAGACTATGACGAGATATTTTCTCTTGTGGCAATGCTCAAATCCATTCGGATAATGCTTGTGATAGCTACCATCTGGACTATGAAATCTGGCAAATGGATGTGAAGATAGCTTTCCTAAATGGAGAGCTGGACGAAGAGGTGTATATGATACAACCTGAAGGATTCACATCCACAAATGAGTCTAAGGTGTGCAGGCTACAGAGGTCTATTTATGGACTTAAGCAGGCATCCCGGAGTTGGAACATACGCTTTGATAAGACGATCAAGATGTATGGCTTCGTTAAGAATGGAGAAGAGCCCTGTATTTATAAGTGAGCTAATGATCCAGTAGTGGTATTTCTTGTATTGTATGTGGATGACATTCTCCTAATCGAGAATGATGTCCCTGCATTACAGGGAATAAAGATTTGGCTGTCGTCATAATTCTCCATGAAGGATCTGGGAGAAGCTTCCTACATCCTAGAGATGAGGATCTATAGGGATAGATCTAAAAAGTTGCTTGGCTTATCCCAGTCCACATACATTGATACTATGCTGAAGAGGTTCAGCATGGAGAATTTCAAGAAAGGCTATCTACCGATAAGCCATGAGATTTCTCTTTCAAAGAGGGATTGTCCGACAAAACCTCAAGAGAGAGAGCGTATGGGTAGAATTTCATATGCTTCAGCAATGGGATCTATCATGTACACCATGACATGTACACGATCGATGTGGCATACTCACTAGGGGTAGTGAGTAGATACCAATCTAATCCAGAAGAGAATCACTGAAAGGTTGTTAAAACCATCCTGAAGTATTTGAGAAATACTAAGGACCAGTGATTTGTTTATGGTGAATCAGACTTGAGACTTATAGGATTTACAGACTCTAGTTTTCAGTCTGATCACGATGACAGCAAGAGTGTGTCAGGATTTATTTTTACCCTTAATGGTGGAGCTGTCTGCTGGAAGAGTTCCAAGCAACACACAGTGGCTGATTCAGTTTGCGAGGTGGAGTATGTCGCTGCATCAGATGCTGCCAAAGAAGCGATGTGGCTGAGGAAATTCATCACCGAGCTTGGAGTAGCACCCTCCCTTGTTGGTCCAGTTCTGCTCTACTGTGACAGCTCTGGAGCCATTGCTCAGGTGAAGGAACCAAAGGCACACTAGTGGACGAAGTATATTCTGTGCTGCAACCATCTCATCTGAGAAATCATGGATCGAGGTGATGTCGACCTTCAGAAGATCGACGGGAAGGAGAATCTTGCTGACCCATTCACTAAAGCCATTACAGTGAAGGAGTTCGATGACTTCAAGTCGAAGATGGGTATTAGATCTGCAACGATTGGCTTTAGGCCAAGTGGGAGATTGTTGGAAATAGTATCCCAAAGTCAATCGTCAGCTTGTTGACGGTTGTGCTTATTCTTGTATTAGTATATGAATTATAAATTAATAAAAAATATTTTGATATTTTTCATCACAAATTGTTTCATCTTCTAATGAACTCCTGTGTTGTGGTGAAGTCCTTAGGATTATTTAGACTTGACAAAGGAGGATTTGTCGTTTAGTCCTTAAACCTGTTCACGACCAAATGATACGTTGTTACCAAGGACAATAACGTTTATCAAGCATTGGTCGTTGTGTGCCATATAGGTTGGTTGTCCTCTTAACCAAAGAGTGTAAAGATACTGGTATGGCATACAGGTGAGATGTAAGGGTACATCTGCACTGAACATGACCGACTCCGGAGCTATTTCTGCTATCAAGATTTGCTCCGATGGGATATGGGTATAACTGTCCCTCCGATCTGAGATCGCCATGGTGACTTGCAAGCAACTCACTGCACTTAGGCACTGGACTACCTGAATTTCTAATTCAGTGATGGAAGGCTGCTGGGTGTAGTCAAGTACTTGACTTGTCGGTGCGTGTCAAGATGGGATTGACCACTCTAGTTCAGGAGCTGTGTATAATTATATTTTAATTTAGCAAAATCTTGGCCAGGGTAGTCCTAGTGAGGAGTCACAGGACTGTTTGAGTTGAGCATGATTCGGATGATCTAATCAGGGTTGACAGTTTAACCCTGAGTCATCCTAAACACAGGGATCAAAAGGGATGAATTATACAGTAACCATATTCACATAGGTTCTGAGTGTTACGATTGTATCTATTCGACCTATCCGGATATTGGGTACTATTGCTAGATGGTCACTTCAATTAGTACAGAAATTGGTTCCTGTGCTACCGACTTAGGTTCGAACCTGCGGGGTCACACACATTAGAGGTTCCTATCTGATCTGATGGCTGATGAAGAGTCCTAATACTTATGAACTATGAATCCTATGTGTCTAGAACTCTGTGATCGAGAATCAGAATTCTCTGATCACGAGTCCCACACATTTTGGGTACCGGGGTCAAGAGTCCCACTGGTTTGGGACTCTTCGATCAAGGTTTCATATCGATGGACTTTGATATCCGATTGCCTATCAGATTTGGACTCTGTATTTATGAGAGGTATAATTAATGATTTGATCGCTAATTAACTCAATTTTATTGAGTAATTATTTTTGGATCAAGTCCAATTGAATTGGATTCAGTTGGGTTGGACCCGATTAGGTCAAGTATTGACCTAATCATCGAAGTAGTTTGGTCCCTGATTTGATCAGGGATTGGGCTTAGTCAATTCTTGATTTGATTAGAATTTTATTAAGCCTAATTAAGTCTAATTAAGTTGGGTTTAATTTAGTCTAATTGTGCTTAACCTATTTTGTTTAGGTTGGTTCAATTATGATCAAACCACCTTTTGAATTCAACTCCCTGCGCCACCTCACTTCTCTGTGCCCATTTGAATTCACGAGAAGCAACTTCTCATGAATTTTTTCTCACACAAAGGCCTTCCCACGCCCCACATTTGTGTGCCATATGGGTGGATAAAGATGGTTGGTTGGCCATTCAAATTCAAAAGAAAGTTTGAATTTGAATGAGCAACCAATCCATGCGCCACCTAGCCTTATCCTTGCACCATTTGTTTTACACGAGAAAGAGTTTCTCGTGTAAATTCTCTACGCATAAGAGAAGCCATGCCTTTTCTCTTCTCACGCGTAGAGTGGATAGGAATGAGTTGGTTGGCATTTGAATTCAAATTCGATTTGAATTCAAATGAGCAACCACTTATCTTTATCCTCTCACACGGTAAAAATACTGCAAAGACGCAGTCTTGCATCATTTTAAAAAGGAGATAAGAGAGGGCATGTGCACAGAGTATCTGAAAAAAAGGGTGGCG
Source organism: Elaeis guineensis (assembly GCF_000442705.2). NCBI lineage: Eukaryota > Viridiplantae > Streptophyta > Magnoliopsida > Arecales > Arecaceae > Elaeis > Elaeis guineensis. The sequence continues at coordinate 79,242,083 of NC_025997.2, forward strand.
TGAGAGAGGTTTCTTGCATGAGGAAAGAAAAGAAGAGAAAAGGAGAGAGAAGTGGGCGCAAGCTTTTCTTGTGTACCCTAGGGTTTTGGCTTAGGGTTCGGGAAGTGAGAACGTGAGCTACGAGTATCGTGAGCCCACCAAACTTCAGGGAGAGCATCATCAACCTCTCTACCATCTTTGCTGATGATCCAAAGTATTCGAAAAATCGACAAACATCGATCGAAGGAGTTCGATCAACATCGACCATCAAAAAGGTGCAGTCACGAACTAGCATTCGTGAGGAGCCGATCAGATCGGGAGCTTCATGTGGATAATCCATAAAAGCCAGACATGCTGTATGGCTATGTTGCGATGATCAAATCCTTCCGACGGTGATCAGATTATGATGATCAACTATCCGCACAAAGGTAATGTGTTCTGAACACATAACAGTAAATTGTTTACTGTAGAAATTTGAATTTCAAATTTAAATGCATGCATGCTATATATCATATTTAGATCCTAGTGTAGGATAAATATATATTAATTAATTAGATTAATTAATAATTTTCACTGTAAAATAGTGATTTTGAAAAAATTTTAAAATTACCATTTTACCCCTGCACTCAAATTTCACTTCACCTTGGCTAGCATTCGAGCCGCGTCTGCGTCCATATCTGTAATGAAAGAAGATCGGCACGGCTTAGAAACATAATAAGAGAAAGAAGAAGCAGCGAATGACTTAAAAAAAAAATACCGACAGGATTGAGATGGCTTAGGCCAACGTTAAATAAAAGTTGCTCCTTCAGAAGGATGGAGAGAAGGGGAGCTGGATAAGTCATAAGTTTATTGGAGGCTTCAAGGTCATCCTTTTCCAGACTAGAAGCCCAACGGATGGAGTCCCTTAGGGAGCCCCAAGGGAGCAACCCCAACATCAGGGTCGGGCATCGGACGTAGAAGTACTTCTCCTTCCAGTTGTGGATAGAAGAGGGGGCACCTTTCAGCAACCCCTTTCTATCGAACTGGGAGGAGAAGTACCACTAGTCCTTCATCGAAGGATGACGCTTGAAGGTATAGAAATTCTTAAACAAGAAAAGGGTTGGTCGGACTTCAGCTAAATGACAGAGGGAAAGAAATCCTATCAGAAACCTAAAGGAGTTCGGTGCTACAAAAATTAGAGAAATATTTAAAAAGCAAAAAAGAACAACAACAAAAGATAGAAGTGGAAGTCGAAGCTCGACGCAGAAAGCTTCCTGGTATAAGCAGAAGCGGCCAGAGGGAGGGGCGCTAGCCCGGTCAGTTAGCCCGGGAAGCTCAAGCTCGTACTCCGAAGGAATCCCATACTGAATCCTAATCAGTGAGAGTTCGTCCGAAGTTAGAGAGCTACGAATGGTGTCTGATACAAAGATCGGATGAGGTCCATCTACAGAACTAGGATTTTGGGGGGCTGGAACAGATGAACTTCTAGAACTGCTAGAGGAGGAAGTGTTGGAGGACATTTTGAATCAAGTAAAAACCCCAAAAAATTCTAAAAAAATTGAAAAAAATAAGAAATAAGGCACTCGCGGAGAAATTGAACGGACGGAACACAAAGGAGAAAAAATAAAAAAATAGCAAGAAAAAGAAGGGTTTCGGAACTAACCTAGGCTGGTCCAAGAGATGCAGAAGGGCAGCGAGGGTGATGGAGGACGATCTGAAGGGCACCTAAGATCGAGAGGGATGCTGGAGGAGGACGAAGCTCTCGAAAAAGAAGAGGGGACCGAAAAAAAATCTCAGGCAAAGTCAAACCCCTAAAGGAGGGGGACGGGTTTAAATAGACAGCAGGGTCCGACGCAATAATGATTGCAGATCTCCTTTGGTCGATCTACAACTGCCGCATGTCCCACTCGTCATGACAGACGGCTGACAAAATCATTATTGTGTCGTACCTGGAGCAATGCTCCAGCGAGAATTCCAAAAAAATCTTTTCGGATCACCTCGATTTAAAAAGACTCCAACACCAGCGCGCCAAATGCCAAAATATCTGGAAACAACCGAGTACGAAAATCGAGGGAGACAACTTCGACTGTGAAAATTTTTCTGTACTTTCTTCATTCGAAATCCGAACTCGAAAGTAGGAGAACTGGTGTTGGGTGTAAAATAACCCCAGCCAAAGTTCGTAAGAGGCCAACCCTCTCAGGACTCTTCCAGCTTCCGACCTTGTGTGGCATCTTTCTGAACTCTCCCGACCGTCCGAGCTTCCACAGTACCATCCGGACTCCTCCAGTCGACTTTTCACAGTGTCCTCCAGATTCCTCCAACAGACGAACTCCTATCATGCCATCCGGACTTCTCCAATAATGAGCTCTTTCATTCATCTATCGGACTGCTTCAAATGCTCTCTGAGCTTCACTATCAGTCGATTTTCTACAGTGATCGACTACTCTCCGAATCTCTCCCAGACTTCCTCCTGTCACGATCGACTATACTCCGAGCTTCTTCCAAACTTCGTCAATGTCTGAGCTTCTCCAGCAGCAGGACTTCTACAGTAGCCAGACTCCATCCAAGTTTCTGCGGTGGTCGACCGCCTTCTGAATTTCATCCGAGCTCCTGCAAGAATCGGACTCCATTCGAACTTCTGCAGCGGATGGATTCCAGACAAACTCTACAATGGATGGGCTCCAACAGTCAGATTTCTACTCCGAACTCCTATTGCAAGCAGACTCTATCCGAGCTTCTACGATAAGCGGTCTCCATCCAGACTTCTACGGCAATCGGTCTCCATCCGAGCTTCTACGATAAGTGATCTCCATTCGGACTTCTATGGCAACCGATCTCCATCCGAGCTTCTACAGTAAGCGGCCTTCTTTCGGACTCCTATAAGAATCGGACTCTGTATGAACTTCTACAGTGGTTGGATTTCGGACGAACTTCTACAATGGACGGGCTCCAGCAATCGGATTTCTATAGTGACCGACTGTCTCTGGTGTCTTCCGTACCTCTCCAGCCATCAACCTTCAACAATGCCAGCCGACCTTCCACAGTGTCCTCCAGACTCCTCCAGCAGATGACTTCCGTCTGCAGCATCGATGCCTAAGGCACCCAACAACAGTTAACCTGTCAGCAACCTCGAAAACATTCAAACTTCCCTTAGATTGATGAGACAGAGAGCTATTCTGCTCCACCAGACGTCTCAACCGAGCTTCAGCTGTCCGGCCTGAACTCTCCGGCAAGTCGCGACAACGGACATCACTACTCTCCGTAACAAACTCCACGTGGCCTTGAACGGCCCACTACCAGGCAGTTACGGACGTCGCTGTTAATCGATTACGCTCTTCCATCTATAAAAGAGACCCCCCAGATACGTTCTCCTCTAAGCTCTAAACGCTATCTCGAAACTCTGCTAAAATTCTATTTGAGTGCTCCATTTCTGTTGAGGCAGAGTACTGACTTGAGCGTAGGAGGATCTTGCCGGAGCACCCCCAACTCCGGTTTAGACTTCCCTTGTAGGTCCTGATGGCGGCCGCGATCCCCTCGACTCCAGCTTCTCCGGCATCGACGAAATTCTGCACCAACAGTATTAAATCAGAAATTAAAATATAAAGAGCAAGAATTATATGTTGATCGTATGAATATGTTTCTATACTACATCTAATGTATGTAAAATATAATAAATCAGATATGTTACCTTGCAAGTTAGACGTTCTAATTTTACTGATCCAGACTTGAGGATGATGTTGAAAGCCGCACACATGTCCGGCCTCTAGGAGTTATCCACATGAGCCCACGAATCACGATCAGAAGTCCTGGTCCAGGAAATCAGCACAGTATGCTAGTACTGTGCTGATCCTTCTTCGATAGTCGATCAGATAACTCCTTCTTCTTAATTTGAACTCTTCCAAAGATGAGAAGTAGGAGAAGGAGTTTTAGATATGAGACACTCTCAGAAAACTCACAGATGGAGGAAAGAAAGAGGTGAACTCAGCAACTCTGAAGAAGACCCTCTTCTTCTTCTTTTTGCTCTAACCCAGACACTTAGTTTTGTGTCTATTATATCTCCACGCCCCAATACTCTTTCTCTCTGATTTTTACATGCCCCAAAGGTCTCTTAATGCTCTAGAATCCATAAAAATTTTCAGAAAAAATTCATCTTAAATCAAGAGATATAAAGAATCCTTGTCTAGGTCAAATACCTAGTTAAGGAAAATCCAAACAGGGCAAGACAAGGGGTGCCCAACTCATGGGCACCCTCTCCTTCTTTTTATGCCATGGACCACCAACAAAGGGTGCACAATATATACCATAAAAATCCATAAAAATCTCAGAAAAAATCTGAATAAAATTAATACCATAAGGAAAGAGTTTTGATTTCCTAAAATTCTATCTCATAGAATTTGAAATCCAAACTAATTCCTACTTTGACTTAGTCCACAACCACATTCCATATAAGAGAGAAAAAATGAAAAACTTTGGGCATACGTGAAGGCCTGGGAGAGAAGGTTTTGTTATACAAAATAAGAGAGAGTGGGCGTGGGGGGCTAAGGTGGCGCAAGGTGGAATCCTAGTCTTACTAGGGTTCAATCTATGACTTATTAAAATTTGATTTCTCAAATCAAATCAAACCAAAATCAAATAAATCCAATTAAAATAGGTCTTAACTCAATTAAAAATCTAATTTAATTAGATTAAATTAGATTTAAATTTGATTTAATTTTTTAATCGAATTAGAAATTAGGTTGACCCAAGTCCTAATTGAACTAGAACTAGTTTTTCCTTGCACTTGGCTTATCCAATAAATCAATTGGACTTGATCCAATCAAGCCCAAATCAAATCTAATTAAATTATATTCAATTAGACTTAATCTCAGCTTATTGGCTTAATCAAATTAAGCCAATTAGTAATCAAATTGCTAATCGATCCTCCTGCAACACTTGTACTAGGTTAAATATCAATCGTATTGATCGTTTAACTCTATAACGATTCTCAATCATTGATCAACCATCCAATCAGATCATGAATTCTAATATGTGTGATCTCATAGGTCCAAACTTAAGTCAGTAGTATAGAAATAAATTTTTGTACCAATCGAAGTGACCATGTAGCAATGGTACCCGACGGCTGGATAGGTCGAATATGTAGAACAACATCCTTAGAACCCATGCGGATATAGTTTCTATATAATTCATCTCTTTGACCAAAATGCTCATAGGATACCTCAGAGTTCAACTGTCAACTCTGATCAGGTTGTCCACATTGTATTTCAAAAAGTCAAATCCATCTAATGGATTACCCTGATCAAGGTTTTGCTAAATTGAAATACAGCAACTCATTCTTCTCCAACTCTTGGAGTGGTCAATCCCATTTTGATCACACCCTGACTTCGCAAGTACTTGACTATGCCTAGAAGCCTTCCGTCACTGAATTAAAAATTCAGTTAGTCCAGTACCAAAGCAAAGTGAGTTACTTGCAAGTCACTGAGGCGATCTCAGGTCTAAGGGATACTTATACCTATATCCCATCAGAGATATTCTTGACAGCAGAATGCTCTGGAGTTGGTCACGTTCAATGATGATGTACCCTTACATCTCATCTGTATGTCATACCAGTGTCTCCACACTCTTTGGTTAAGAGGACAACCAACTCATATGGCCTACAGCGACCTATGTTCAATAGAAGCTGTCGTCCTTATTAACAGCCTATCATTTGGTCGTGAATAATTTTAAGGACTAATCAATAAATCTTCTCTTTATCGAACCTAAATAGTCCTAAAGATTTCATCACAACAACGGAGTTCATTATAAGATGAAAACTTATGATGAAAATACAAAAAATATATTTTATTTATTAACAAATCAATTATAATACAAGGTTGTTCAACCGTCAACAGGTTGACGATTGGCTTTTGAAACATATTTCCAACATTATAAACCCTTGTTTATTGAGAATTTCTCCTATTTGTTCTTCTAAAATACTCATTAATTGAGTTTTTGAGTTAGGAGTTGAGTTCGATGCAATGAGTGCTGGAAGGGTGTCGCTTGATTCTAAACATGCATACTCAGGTGTGACCAAGGACGACTTCAGTTCTAGAGGAGGTAATGATTCTAAAGTGGAAGATCTGACTTCTAAGACTGAAGGTTCTTTATCTTTTTCGCTCAGATCAGTATCAGTTTCGGGCTCAGATTCTTCTATTGAGTTAGTCTCAGTACTAACCTCTTCTTCCAAGTTTTTTTTTTGGCTAGCATCAATACTAACCTCACTCACCTGGTCTTGGTATGGGTTCTTAAGAATCCTACCATTTTTAAGCTCAGAGATTACTTTATCATTTTTAAATTGAAGATTCTTAGGTGGGACATTAAATTGAGGACTAGATCCAGATGGTTGGTGGGTGGGTGGGTTGTTTTGGAAATTCGATATTGGTTGGTTCGGTAATTGATCTATTTCTCTCCTCATGGTAGACTCAGCTAACTGATCTATTTGTGCTTCTAGCCTGGTGAGGAATTACTGTTGGGTCATAATCAGTTATTGGAGTTGGCTAAATCTATCATTGGCTAGAGGGGTCTGTTAAGGAGATGGGTATGAAGGTTGATTATAATAGGATGGCTGGGTAGGCTGACCTCTATTATAGGTATAGTTTTAGTATTGGGGCCTATTTTGAAAGTTTTGCATAGGAGAAATTTGGGTCAGGGCCTGAGTCTGTTGGGATCTTCAAGAAAAATTGGGGTGGTTCCTCCAACCTGGATTATATGTATTTGAGAATGGGTCATTGACAGGCTTGAAGTAACCTTGGACAGCTTGAACTTGTTTTTGAATGAAATGTGAAAACTGTGCAGTCATGGGATATTCACTCACATGATGGGCTGGACTAGCATAGATAGAGCAAATCTTCTGATAATTGAGAGGTGGTATATATTGCACAGGAGATTGTTGATCTAAGACTAAAAATTTATCTATAAGAAGATTGACTTTATCTAATTTTTGGGCTATTAGGTTCAAATCGGCCTTAGGACTAGAGTCTGAATGTTTGATCCCATAGAATGAGGGAAACATCGATGGGTTATAGGTGCAACAAATAAAATATTCCTTTATCTACCTAGATGATTCTCAAGATTTTCAGCCATTTGATTATCAGGTGTAATATGGATCAGCCATTCAATTTCAAAATTGGGTTCAACTAGGTCAGGGTAAAGAGATCTCTTACCATACATGTACCAATACAAACCCTAATGTGTGTGGTTCAGATTTTTTTTCTTTCTTTTTTTTTTAAGAAGAGGGAGAAAGGAAAAAGAAGAGGAAGAAAGAGAGAAATTCTACAGGTGAGAACCTTAAGAAAGTCCTAGACCTACAGAAAAAATAGTTGTAGTTAAGTGTTAATTGTAATCAAGTTAGTAAACAATTAAACCTAGACACCTATGAGTTTCTTAGACCTAACAGTTCAATGTAAAGTGGCTCAGTCTAAATGTAAGTTGGTCTGTTCTCACTTCCTTTAACTAGCCAGGTAAGAGGTGGGATCGTGGGGGTCCCTCCATTATTTGCCTTAGACACCAATTGGATTGGCTAGGTAAGCTAACGAAACCAATTAAATAATTACGAGTCCACTTAGGCTTAGCCTTTGTAACCTCTTGCCTTAGATACCAGTTTCAGGGGTGAGTTTAGACTTACTTTGTACTTGACTTCACCACAATACTCAAACTAAACTCAATTGATCCTAGGAGCTAACGTCTACTGAATTTTAATTAGGTTAGGATTAATGCAGGATGCTGGTTGGTTGTTTTTGGGCTAAGAAAGGGTGATGAAATCTCCATCTTATCTTGTTATGGGTGTTGCCCTTAAATTGATTTGAGATGAATATGCACAATCAATTTCAAACAAGGGATTCCATGCAACTAAATTAGATGCATGAAACTAATCAAACTTGAAAGCTTATCTTGTCTCCAGCGGTCATCAAAAGTAAATCTAAAATGATGAATGCTTCTAAATAATTAAGTTTCTACTCTTATCATACGATTTTTATTAAGTTTATGTGGGTAAATTTTAAGTTAATTTGAAAAAAAATAGCAATTAATACTAAAAAAAATAGTTAGGGTTAGGATTAGGATTGATCTCACCAAATTGAAGTGTTTCACCCTTCTTTTCTTCTCTTTTTTTTTCTACAAAAAGATAAAAAAATCAAAAAAATTAGTAAGTTATATTCACAAGAAAATCAAAGAAATCAAACATTAAAATTGATGCCTTCTCCGATAATAGTGTCAAAAATTGATAGGATCATGATGTTGTCGTTAGGACACCATACTTATCAAATTAATTTTTACTTCAATAAAAATTAAAAAAATACGTAGAAAGTAGCGAGTCGAATCGAATCCACAGAGAAGATAGAATTTTTATTTGAAATATTTGATTTTATAAAAAGAAATTAAAGTTTTAAAAAAAATAATTTTAAGTTGAAAAATAGAAATTAAAAGCACGAAAAATAAATCAGGTACTAAGATCTACTATTTAGATCATAGTTTCTACTTACAATAAAAATAAATAATAAAAATTTAAAGAGCATAAAATAAATTGATATTAAGATTTACTAACTAGATCCTAGCATCTACTTGCAATAAAAATAAAAGATAGAAATTTAAAGTGCAAGAAAATAAATTTTGGATTAATTAAAATTAAAATTTAATTATAAAAAAATTTAAAATAATAATAAAATAAAATAAAACTATAATAAGAATCTGAAGTTAATCGGCACAGTCTCATCAGAAAAATGGTTAATGATTTCTTCTTCTTCCTTCGTACTTCGTAGAGTAAATCGGCTTCTCTTCTTCTTCTCTTTGGATCCCTAAATTTTTTTAATTTTATTTTCTATTTTTTTTATTCTTTTACTAACTTTTTTTTTTCTTTTCTCTTATTTTCGGACCTCCTATTTATAAGTAAATTTTTTATCTTTTTCTGGTAACAAAAGGAGTCCTAAAATCTTTAGATTTCGTAGTATACCCGTATCATTAATTTCTGACCATCAGATCTTCATTGGACCGTCCAGATCAGCCCAAATATCTCAGTTCATATCTTTATCATGATCGAAAACTCTGTTAGCCATCTGATCACGCTCTTGATGTGTTTTTGATCGTTGGATCGTGCTCAAAACTTTCTATTCTCAATCGGGATGAACACCAATCGTCGGATCAAGTGATGGATGGAATTTCGGCCGTTGGATCACGCACTAAAATCCTTCTTCACTTAGTTTTCAACTGACAACGAACAGCAATCGTCCAATCTCATTTAGAATCAATATTAGCTATCGGATCACACAAAGTTTCTTTCGCCCGTTGTAGACCGTGTTGTGCATCGTGAACTATTTTTGATGGATCGCTTCCGCCCGTCATAGACCGCGTCGTGCACCATGAACTATTTGCGATGGATCACACCATCGAATATGTGGACCGAGCGGTCGGTCCACCGTGCATCGAAGACTATTTTAAATATTTTTTAGGATATTTTGGCTTGATTTTTGCTTTGATTTTATACCTAAAAAATAAAAAAAAAAATATATATATATATATTAAATTTTTTATTAATTTTTTATTATTTTGGTGCTTAAATTGCTCAATTAAATAGACATATATTTTTTATAAAGATGCTTTAATTTTATATTTTTTTAAAATTATCTATTTTTGTAAGAAAATCTAATTTACTTATGAAATTAAGTTTTTTAGAAGATGTTAACACTATAAATTATTAAAATTATCTTCAATAAATATAAAAATATACGATTATTAACTATACACTCTGAAAAGTTTATGAAGAGATTTGTGAAAATCACTTGGAAGGCAAATCACTGACTTATAAAGTCCTACGATAAGGATATTATTGGCCTATCATGAAGAAAGATGCAGCTGAATTTGTTTGAAGATGTGAACTATGTCAGAAATATATGAATATACAATATCAACCAGCCAGCCAGCTGATATCGATTATTGCACCATAGTCCTTCGCACAATGGAGAATCGATATATTTGGTCTTTTTCTTCCGACATCTGATTAGAGAAAATTTATAATGGTTACCATTGATTACTTCACCAAATGGATAGAAGCTGAATTCTTGGCACAAATCATTAAAAGTAAGATGGAAGACTTCATTCATAAATCAATCATATATAGATTCAATCTACCACACACCATCATCACCGATAATGGTCGATAATTCGACAATCAAAATTTCAAAGAGTTTTGTGTGAAATACCATATTACGCATAAGCTCACATCAGTCGACCATTTGCAATCCAAGGTGAAGTAGAAGTAACAAACTGAACAATCTTACATGGTCTCAGGACCAGACTGAATGAAGCTAAAGACCTCTGGGTGGAAGAATTATATCTGATCTTATGGGCATATCGGATAACCCATATATTGACAGGAGAATCATCATTCAACCTAGTCTATCAAATGGAGGCGATGATTTCACTGGAGATAGGATTACCATCAGTAAGATTGAAACAATATAATGATCCAAGCAATTCAGAATATTGGAGAGCCGATCTAGATTTATTTTGAAAATCCAACAGCAAGCTCAAGTTCGAATGACAGCATATCGGCAAAGAGTAGTCCGGTATTACAATGCAAAAGTCAAGCCAAAGATCTTTCGTTCAAGAGATCTGATCCTAAGAAAAGCAGAAATTTCAAAACTTCTGGATCAAAAAAAATTATCTCCAAATTGGAAAGGACCCTACAAAGTAATCGAGACATTTCGATCGGACCCATATCGGCTAGAAACTCTCGATGGAATGACTATTCCACGGACTTAAAATGTCGATCATTTGAAGATGTACTATCAATAAAGTTGTTCACATGTATACTATTCGAAATAAAATATTGGAGTTCTAAATCTTGAAATCTTCAATCAACTACAAGTTATCTACAAAATGGCATCAGACCGATAAGTAATCAGTTAACTTGTATCGACTGTATCTCAATTTTTACTGTAAAAACTGACTTAAGTTGAATGACAACATCGAATCGACAAATAATCAGTTAGTTTATACTGATTATATCTCGATTTTTTATTACAAAAATCAATTTAAGTCAAATGACTACTCATGCTAACTTAATTTTAGCTAAGCGAAATATTATGCTGACTCAATCTTGATCGAGTTGGAAATATACCGACTTGACTACAGTCAGTCGAAGGATATTCAACTTATCATCGTTTATCAAATACGTAAAAGGTATAGAAGCTAAGTTGACTGACATTCGACTAGTAGACAAATTATACTACTATTATTAGTCGACATTCAATTCACCGATGAATGATCGATAATCTGACTGTTATTCAACGATATTGACAGTACAAGTTTAAAAAGGGATTTCATACTCAGAATTTTTTTTTTTATTCATTAAAGAAGAGATTACAAAATTGGACCCAAGGTCTGAGTACAAAATTGGACCTAATCCGATTACAAAAAGAAAAAAGAAAAAGTATTACACTGGTCACCAATCAATTTCTTCTTCACCTTGCTCCGATATAACTTCGATGGTTGAAGCAAGTTCTGATGCAGCCGATGCATCTTCTTCATTCAGTGTGGTGGTCTTCTTAGCAACCTCTTCTCCTGAACTAGAGGAGACGATGCTGCTCAGGTCCAAGTTCGGATATAATTTTTCGACTGCATCTCTGCCGTCCTCATATCCGACACGGTAGGAGGTGAATCCGCCCTTAAGAATTTCATTCTTGAATTTTTGTGATTCTTTGAAATTCTTGATGGTCAAACTCAGAGCACCTTTTGCTGATTCAGCTTCTTCCTTAGCAGAGGCTGACTCTGCATCAGCTAGTGCCAACCTCTCCATGGTGGTCCGATGCCTTCCATGCTCCACCTCAAGCTTTTCTATGCATCCGTCTCTCTCTCTCTGGAGTCGATTGATGGAATGCTTCTTACTTTTGATTTAGGATTCAAGAGACATGATGCTCTGTTGAGCCGACCCTAATTCGGCTTTGGAGGACTGTAGTTCAACCATCACGCGAGAGATCTTTTCCTGAAGCATCTTCTCCCATTCAGCTACTGCTTGAAGTTATTCGATGGCAGTAGCTTTTTCGGCATTGGCGACCACCACCTTATCCATCCATACCTGATGAAGCTCGATAAATTTTCAATATCTGCTCTCTAGAGCGTACATATCGTGTGGCCATCGAAAGAAAAAAATAAGTCAAAAAAAAAGAAGAAAAAGAAGAAATGAGTTGAGTAAAAGGAAAACTTACCCCAAGCATCATCAGATAAAAAGAAGTTCCGATCTTTCCTGTTCTCCCTATCAGTTAGGAGAAGTGCAGCTTCGATGAGTCATTTGGCCAACATCAGGTTGGCCAAAGCTGACTCACCAATCGGGATCCGAATATCGAAAAGAGTGGGGAGACCCGTCGATGACCCATTGTCGGCAGAGGTAGCCAGCACCTTTCTCCGCTCCATAGTCGGCAGTCGTTTGCTTGAAACCACCATAAAATCGGTGCTCGACTGCGCCCGAGACCGCATCACTTGCGGAATGGCTTGTGCAGTCGCAGATAGTTCTGGTTTAGCTGCAAATTCGATCGAACCCCCACAGATGGTGCCACTGATGGTTCTGGTGCGATGTCTTCACCTCTTGCCATCTCAACTTCGATCGACAGCACTTCAATTGGAGGAAGCATTGTCGAGACCGACAACGCTATAACTAGCTCGATGTCGGGAGCTACCACCGATAGAAGGTTAGATTCCCTCATCGGTACCGACCCAGAGTCATCCCGACTTCTCTTCAGCGGTCGGAACGGTCCAGCATCGATCGTTGCTCTTTTCTTAGCAGCATGTAGATGAATGTCGGCAGCTGAAATGCGCACTATCGACCACATAGCTGTAATCAAAAGACAAAAGTTCAGTACAAAGTTCAAAAGCAAACAAAAAATAAAGTGACCGATTATGCTATACCTAAAGAGGTTACCGAACTAAATCCGGCATTGTAGAGAGCCTGCTTTATCATCAGCTCTCGTTGCGTTGGGACTTCCATATCTTTAAGTCAGAGAAAATCTTCACGATCGATGATGTCAACCTGACTATACTCATTGGGGTCGGTTCTTGGATCCCCCCAGCATGAAGGAAAGCCCCAAGGAAACGAAGAAGAAATGAAGAAAAATTGATTCTTCTATTCATAAATGTACGATGGAAGATCGAAAATGAAAGAAAGACTCTTCTTCGGATTGAAAAACCACCAATCCTTGGCTTTTGGGTGAGGATGAAGGACAAAAAAGATTTGAAAAAGAGAAGAATGAGGGTTGGTCGGGATGAGATGACACAACAAAGTAAAGTTGATAATCAGCTGAATAGAGTTCAGAGCCAACTGAGTAGGAGAAAGTCGGTAATAATCAAGAAGATTTCGGACAAACTCTAGAATCGAAAATCGAAGACTAGCCCGAAGGTCCTCGACATAAAAGGCAATCTGATCCAGAGGAGGGGAGTTCACTTGACCATCTGGACCAGGAGCAAAGAGTTGAAATTGCTCCAGGATACGATACTATTTTCGGAGCTGATCGACATTGGGTCCAGACAAGGAAGAAACCTCCATCTCCAGACCCGAAGGAGAATCGTCGCGAGACGATGAAGCTTTCGCTTTCTTCCTCCTACTTACCATTGAAAATGAAAGAACCTAGAAGAAGAAAAGAAAAACCTAAGAGGAAGAAAGGAGAACTCGACCTGGAGCTAAGAAATGACATGAACGAGGAAAGCTCTCGACACCTGGGCCAGAACCTTCTATTGCAGAGGAAAATGACAAATACAAAAGTAAAAAGTCCAAATGAAAGTGACTTTATATACATAGGACCCCTCAACGGTCCGGATGAAGTTATTCAAATCAGGATTCTCCCAGATTTCGACACGTGGTTACATCAAAATCGATCATTGATCGAACGATTCGATGCATCTACCCTTAGATCACGCCACCTCACCACTATCCACGTGAACTGCATAGAGCCAATGATATCTGGACACGTGATCAAAATTGACTAGTTAGAATCGAATCGTCTGAATTCGTCGGACGTCAGATTATCTTCTCGAAGCGATATCTCAATGATGATCTCACAGAAATCGAAACGACAAAATGATTAGAGATCCTTCGTATTTCGAAAAATCATTAACATCTACAGTCGAATCAGAGTTTGAGATAACATGTGGCAACTTTCTTTGTCCAACATGCCAGACCACGTGATAATTCACATGTCAGACTACCTTAGATTTGGGAGTGGGGGACAACTATTAGAATAATTCAGCCGACTCTTTGATTCCGACTATCAATTGGCTCGCTGACCAACAGTCGGCTATCCTCAGCCATCAACAAACTCCAACTATGATGACTCGACTAATTTTAGACCAATGACCATCGACATATCATAGTTATCGATCAATGATCATTTGAACTTTTACAATTGCCGACATACGGTCGATATATTTTGATTATCGATATATAGTCGGCTTATTAGAACTGCCAGCATAGAAAGTGCGTAATGGCCAAAATATGATCAGTGACGGGTATAACCATCTATCACACGATAACATAATATCGGAACAAGTGAGACCCACGTATCTAACCATTACAGATAGTTACGAACTACTTGTCTATGAAAGGAGGTAAATGAACAGCATTTGGTATGGTCTCCTGAGAGCTGAAATTATGCTTCTCTAAATACTTATTTGTTGTTCATCATTTTTTACTGACGTAAGCATCGGAGGGTCTCTACTGGAATTTCGATCAGTGTAGACTTAATTTTGCAGGTGCTTTTCACCGGCAATAGGCGTAACAGGGGATTGATCGCAACAAGATCAACAAAAACTAGATCTTACGATGCTCAACAAGATTCAGATGATACGATAGACTGTCTGATCAACAAAGTGATTCAAAATTTAGCTATCTGGATTAATTTGGATTCAAAATGATAGAACTGAGAATCCTTTATAAAGTTCATGAATCAAATGAAGAGAGAAAGTCAGAGAAGAAAGAAACTAATAAGATGGAATAAGACTAAGAACACGATACTATCCGACAATCCGATCGTCTAATCAAGATAATTTAATCA
Organism: Elaeis guineensis; assembly: GCF_000442705.2. Classification (NCBI taxonomy): domain Eukaryota; kingdom Viridiplantae; phylum Streptophyta; class Magnoliopsida; order Arecales; family Arecaceae; genus Elaeis; species Elaeis guineensis. Next base: position 79,257,112 of record NC_025997.2, read on the forward strand.
AATCATGATGGAATTACTACATAGATAGTTCAATAAAATTCTGATTGATAAAATTTAATGGTATCCAATCTGGTCGAGATGGGTGCCGACATGCTGCCTAGGGATCATAGATTGGGATCTATTTACTAGGATAGTTCAAATGCTTCATCAATCTTCTCAAAGATCTAGGAAACCCTAGGAGATAGTAACAATCTAGAGAGAGAAATTAGGGAGAGAAAGAGAGGAGATGGGGAAGAGAGAGAAAGTCTTTTTTTTCTTCTTATCTTATTTTCTTTTTTTTGTCTTTTTTTTCTTATTCTATTTTTTTCTTTCCTTCTTCTCCCTTGCGTCTGTGCGAAACAAGGGATTCTTGAATCCCTTTCTTCTTCCCCGACTCCAACGGAGTCTTGCCCGAAAAAGGTGAATAGAGGTGTAGCCCACGGCAGCAGAGCCATGGGTCGCCTGTCTGGTAATCAATGGCGTCAGACGGCGTCGGATATCCAACAAAAATCATCAAAGAAAATAGGAGAAATCATAGGTTAAATTTTCAAAATTTTTTTTGGCGATTGTCAGTTGGAGTCCCAACACCCATAGGCTGTGGAAGATGAGGAGAAAGATTAGAAAGATTCTTACCTATTTTTCCAATGAGCACGGCCTTGATTCCGGCGGGCACGAAGAAGATCATTCTAAAGAAAGAAAGGGTAAAACGAAGGAGAAAGATAACGAGGGAGAGAGTGATTCTTGGTGGTGGGTGCTCATGGAGGGAAAGAGGGTCTCCTCTTATTGAGAGGAGCCCTGGAGTTCGGCTCTGACTCCAATTCCATCAGAGAAGAGCCTTATGGTTCGGGAGTTTTCTTCCTCCCTTTTGTTCTTTTTTTAGGGTGCTTTAAAATTTATGCAGAGCTACTCTTTGAAATTGGGTTGGGTCAATTTGGGTTTGGGGTATCTTTGAATAAGAATATAAATTTATTTTTGTAAGAAAGAAAATAAAATTACACTCAGAGCTAAAATAATTTATTTGTTATCCAATCAAATAAATATCAATCAAGTTTTTAAAGAGAAAGATATTGTCTCAAAAGAGTTTTTTATTTTTTGGTGGAATCAAAGGAGCATTTTAAACTACTACTTCACATTTTAGCAAAAGAAAACCTACTGTATGGATAGGATTAGTATAAATGGATGCTAAAAATAGAATCAATGTGTCAAAATTAGCCAGGATCATGCTTTTGTAAAATTCTACGGGGGTTAGTATAGCATGATGTGGCTACCGATGTTAATAAGTGACATTCCTGTTCACTGGCTGCTTTATGGCAGATGTTAATGGTGTGGCACTAAATCATCTGTTAATTAATTTGATCTAGATTTAGGTTGGATCTGGATATTGATCGAGGTTTAGGTTGATAGTTCGGGTCATGCCAAAGTAGGTTAGATAGAATTAGATTTGGATTTACATGGCCACTCTTTCTTCCTCATGAAGCTTCATTTCAAAGTCCTGGATGCGCGATGGAGAGCCTCGATCAAGTATTGGTGAACTTGGTCGAAATCGTGAGAGTGGCAAAGAGAAATTAATGCCTGGACCACGTTTTGATAGACCAGCACAAATCGTGAAGTACATGCATGATGGACACGTGTAATCGGAGATTCATGAAATACATGGATTAATGTGGCATGTTATCGGGTTTGTGGCTGGTCTTCCTGGCGTGGTCCGGGCAATAATTTCTAGAGTGGCATGAGGCAAGGTGGCGGCCAAAGGCCAACTTTGCTAATAAAATAAGAGTCCATATGAAATAAAATATTGAAATCCCATAAATTCTAATTATAGAGTTCAAGTAAAAATAAAATTCTTTAATTTTTAAATAAAATATTTTTTAAATTTTTATATTTGCGTCAAACAAAAACCGACCCCGTCTTCTTTTAATTTTAATTTTTTATTTTATCGAAATAAAATAAAATTCATTCGTTAGGTGTTCCCCGCCGGTTCCCTGCAATGGGAGGCGATGCGAGACATCAAACCAAAACTCAGCGAGCCAGGCATAACCCCTCAGCTCGATCACGTTCCAGGCTCAAATCCGATGGTCCAGCTCAGCTCATGAGTCATGACCGAAGCATGACCGAAGCTCCGATCTGGTAGGACAACATTCTACACCGGGCAATCGAGGTCTAATTGTTAGTTAGACCAGGTCCAATGGACCACGCCAAATCCCACGGTGGATAGCACGCCACCTCACCCCTTGTATACACCAATTCCCCGATTGCGCGTTATCCACCGTGCATATGCTCTGAGATTTGCCCTCGTCAATTGGACCTGGTTCATTCGGTAATTTCTCCCGATCTCGCCCCAACCCAACTGGAATTCGGAGCCTACTCCATCTACTTAACCATACCCGACCCACCGACATATCACGTATAAGAGTCTCTGAATACTTATCCGATTCAAATCGGGTCAGCTACGTTTCGGATCCGTATTCATCCGACCCACTTTCCAGGTCTCCGTTTGTGCGGTATAACTTTTCCGTGGAAATAAGATTTCCCTTTTTTTCTTCTCTCATGCCGTCCTCTCTCTAGGGTTTCACTTCCTCGTCTTTTGTCTCGATCGTGAGCTCGGCGCTTGGAGGAGAGAGCGAGCGAGAAGGGTGCAGAACGAGAGCGAGATAGGGAGGCATGGGGGTTCCGGCGTTCTACCGGTGGCTGGCGGAGAAGTACCCGATGGTGGTGGTGGACGTGGTGGAGGAGGAGGCGGTGGAGATCGATGGCGTCAAGATTCCCGTCGATACCTCCAAGCCCAACCCTAATGGCATGGAATACGATAACCTCTACCTTGATATGAATGGTATCATCCATCCCTGCTTCCACCCTGAGGATCGAGTAAGCCCCAGCTATCCTCTTCCCCTCTTCCCCTTTTTTTTTGCTTTTTCTTGGGTGTTGGGGCGGGGAACAGTTACGAGGATGATGTAAGAGAAGCGGTTATCTGACTGGATTTTGCCATGTTCAAGATTTGGTGACGAAATTTGCTTGCAAAATCACTTTTTTCTTTTCATAGAAAGAAATTTGAATTCCGAGAATTTATAATCACAAAACGTAGAAATTTTTTTAATGGATAGAGTTATAGACATGTTTTATTACTTACCTTTTTATTTTGTTTATCATGAGTTTTATTATGTGGCCAAGCACTTAGGAAACATTATAAAGTTAGCAAATTTTTTTTTCTTTTTTGTTTGAAAGTCTAGGATATAAAAGTGATCTGCATAACATAATTACGGGCCGGCACTTTGATAAGGTTGTTTTAGGTAGTTGAGGTGCTAATGTCAAATAAGAATTTTCCTATAATATGCATGTTTTTTTTTTTCTGGCTTCTGCTGGTTGTTTCTGTTGATGTATTAGGCTGATCATATATGATATTATTATGGCAATTGAATTATATACCTCCGTTTGTAATCTATTATATGATGGTTAAAAATTATATACCTCCTTTTGACATCTTAATACTGTTGTAGGCCCAATCCAAAAAGAACTTTGTTTAACTACCTCATGTTGCATTTTATTTTTTTTACTAGAATGAACCTATCAAGAAAAAAGAAATTTCTTTGTTCAAATGTTTGAGAAATACATATCATGTATGCACAATGTAAATCTGTACTATCGTATTTTCTAGAGATGAAAGATAACTCTTATGTCTCACATTAATGATTGTTAGAATGCTTGTAGTTCAAGTGCTAAAGCAAGACTTTCCTTCTTGTTTTGCTCCGAGTCCATGTGCCCCATAATTATTCTTTAACAAATAAAGTTCAAGTGAGAATTGATGGATAACAAATACCATGTTGTAATTGTTGTTGTTATCTTGATCGATTTTATAAATAATGGAGTGATAGATGATGATATGTGCAATAGAAAGGGTGATTGGTAGATAAAATGGAGAAGTGTTGCACTTTTGAGATGTTGTCTATGGCCCATTATTTGGTGACTTAGTGAAAATTTGATGGAATGGCAATAAGTCTAGCTTGTGTGGTTCAAGAGGTTGCAAGCAGAGAGGATCTAAGCCAATGAGATGAACATGATAAGAATGAGAATGTTGATGTTTATATGTGATAAGACTAGAATGACTTGATGAATGAGTACATTAGAGGGAGTGTGGAAATTATTGAGGTTAAAGTGATGGGAAACTGATTAAGATGGTATTTGCATGTGAAATGATGATATAAAGAGGCCTTGGTAAGCTAGGTTCTTGAATTAAAATTCTTGAGAAGCATTTAAAGAGGAGGTAAGATCTAAGCTAACATGGATGAGAGGTTTGAGAAAGAATAAAGAAAGCATAAGGGCATCCCAGTGCACGAGGCTCCTGCCACTGTGGGGTTTGTAGAGGGTCAGGTGCATGCAGCCTCATCGCCTTGCATTTTGAATTTGTAATAGACATGCTGAGATGGAGCAACCTTCTAGTTGTGCTAAGGCTTGCCCGTCTAAGGAAAGCTTGCAAGAGGTATCTCTCAGTAGAAATGATTGGTGGAATAGAGTTCTATTAAATTTAAGGCATGTGACTTTAACAATGCTTTATGGTTATGGTTACTTGAAATGTATTATTGATTCAATTATAACATAGTTTATAGCTTATTCTTGAGAGGAATCTTTGTGGATTTTTAGGAGGGAACAAAGAAAAATTAAATATTGCTTTCTTTTAAGAGTAGTTTCATTTAAGTTGGATCTTCTACCTACTAATATATTATGCAAACGACATTAAAGCCCACTACATCAAAGCATCAAGCTACTATGGCTTTGTTTCCCTTGCATAGGCTTTATTTTTCCTCGTGTATTGGTTTCTGGAGAAAAATGGGTTCTTTAAACCCATTGCACCAAAAAACTATGGTTCCCTTCACAAGCTCGAGCTATGAAACATAAAGCGGTGAAACCCTTTTTTTTTTTTGTGGGGGCTCAGTGTTTGAAGCTGCAAAAGCTTCATCCCAAAAAGGGTGCGCCCAAACCATACGACCCCTGGAAACTGCTTGGTTTGCTTGAACACACTGAGAAAAATGAAGCTGAGGGATTTTACATGGCCCAGCCTTTAATACTTGTTAGTTAGCTTTATTTTGAACAGAAGTGAAAGAGTTCATTTAGGGCTACAAATGGGTTGGGTCAATGCATGATCCTACTTGATCTGGACTCTATTCCAATTTGAAGAGTCATAGGTTATGTCAAGGTCAAAAATCGGACCCAATTTGAAAATAGGGTCAGCTATGGATTGTGTTTTCCAACCTGACCCTACTTGGATATCGTCCAGATCTAATTTAGATCAATAAAAAATGGGCCCGACTTGACCCAACCAGGATCTAATGTGAATCGACCTAAAAACTCAAATTATATAAGACTGATTTTCCATCACTGTAAATGTCTTTTTCAAATTATTGAATAAACTCTCATTTAAACTCATCCCTCTCTCTTCATCCTGACCACCTCATCTCCTCCACCTACTTTCACTTAATTATATTTAAAAATTCATGTTTCTTGTGGTGGATTCTTATATATATCAATATTTATTTTTTAAAATTGTAGTTTGTAAACTTGTTTCTCAAAAAGAACACTTTCTTGGATTAAATCAAATTTTCTTAATGAGAATTTATGTTTAAGTTGGCTTTTTTTTCTAGTTTTTTTAAAAATTTCAGTAATTTTATATTTAATTATCAACTGTTACTTTTTTAGATATAAAGGATTAGTTAAATGCTTGATCGGAATTGTGGACTTGACTTGGATCCAAACATTTCAGTTTGGGCCCAAGTCATAATTGACCCTGATGCAACCCGAACGACCTGTTGGGTATAAAGTCTTTCTGTGGACAAGATCCAACCTGCTGCAATCAGCCAATGGGTTGGATTCAGGTACAATATGAAGACCTTAACATTAAACTGGGTCGGATTGGCGTTAAGCATGCCCCGGTTTGACTTGACCTGTTTGCTTCTCTCTCCTTTAACACATAAAAGAAATCTACTGTCTAAAAATAAGGATTGGTTTATCAAATTGTAAATAATGGAAAAATGTTGTTTCTTGCCTTAAATCTACCACACTAGAGGGAACCCAAAAAAAAAAAAAAAAAATTCCGTGCTTGCTTGACTATTTTAAGTGCTTTTCAAAAGAATCACAGCCACATATTCATTGCACATGCATTCCACATACTAAATTATTTATCTGCAGAAGCGCTATTACAGTTCAAATGGTATTTTATGATGGTGAACTTAGTATTGAAAAAAAGGATGGGTCTAGTAGTAGGTGTTTTGTGTGTGAATTAGGTAGCATGGTACATAATTTTTCAAAATTGTTAAATCATCTATTTTTCTTAGGTTTGCCTTGTTTTTTCTTTCTTTTCTCTTTTCGTTTTGCTATCAATTAATTAACAAGGAGGACCACCTATAGATTGGCCCTTTGTAGAAATGGATGACTGAGGAAAGGGGACTATTCATTTCAATTTTTTTACATCAATGTTAACTAGTAAATTCATAGGAGGATTTTCACCAACCCTGAAGCCCTAGGGTTGGAATGGGAAACGAATTTTGGATGTTGTTGCTTGTCTTTGATATGCAATGGCATTTTCTCCCCTAAATCAGTTGAAGGTGTTGATTAATATTAACATGTTGAAGGCATTAGGTAAGGTCAGAATGTTGTTTATTTTCTTGTAGCGATTAATGGACTAACCATGGGTTATTCTTAGAAGTTTTAATTGGATTTGTCATAAGTATGGTTTAAATTTGATTGATTGGTACATAAACATGATCGTGTGTGGAACATATTTCTCGACAATTTTTAAATCAAGGAAATCCATAAAAACCAGTGGAGTCATTGGGTGGTCACTTCTTGAATATGACAGATTGACAATAAAAAATTCTCTCATTCTAGGTTCAAGCTATTATCTTAAAAGCTGTTTGTTTTAATCTTTGTTGTAGTAGCCATGTGGGTTTTCTAAATGGAACAAAAGTTAGAAGGATTTTGTGGGGTGATGATCGTGGTGGTGGTTCATAGTTTGGATGGCAATTCATGTAACTCAAAAAGAGGATGGATTACATACCAATAGTTTGGATAACATAATGAGGGCCCTTTCATGTAAGTAATTGGGGGATTATGAATCAATTAAATTTTTTTTAACTGTATTACTGTATTCTAGGCAATGATTACTCCTTTTCTTCCTTTCTTTTTTTTTTTTTGGTGGGGGTGGGGGGTAAGGTCCGTAGCACTGGGACCGGTACTCGCACTAATAGGCAAGTTGCATGATACGGTATGATACCATGCCATCCCATCCTTCTGCAAATTGAGAAAGGAAAACCTAGGGAGAGGGAGGAAGGGAGAGAGGAAAAGAGAGGGAGGGAGGGAGGGAGAGAGAGATGGGGATTGGAAGCCCTTCTCTCCGCCGGCGGTCCATTGCGTGCAGCTGAGCCTTGTTTTGAACGAAACATGGGCTCAACCTATTTTTCTAAAATTTTTTTTCACTTATTTAAGTGAAATCAGCACATGCTTCCCTCCCGCTCCCGGCATCTCTCTCTCCCCCTCCCTCTCCCTCTCTCTCTCTTCTTCTCTCTTTTCCTCTCTTTCTTTCTCCCTCTCCCCCTTCGTTGCTAGTTTCTCATTTTTCTTGTTGGAACCTTCCTAGTCCGGTGCCGGTATTTCTTGGCATGCCTTGAACCGGATGGTTCCACCATCCATGGTGGGGGATGTTGGAGCAATGGCTACTGGGCAGTGGGTGTGCTATGAGGATAATACTGTGAGGATCACAATCTTGATGGATATAGTGCTTGTTCAATGGTTAGAGTTAGTTGTGATCTCCAAAAATTATGTAGCAGATACAAGAAGGATATTTGTAACCACTGCCATGGCTGATCATGGCAGTGTTATAAAAATTCAACATCATATAGGAAAAGGAGAAGGCTTGGGGTAACATGGATGGAGGTTTTGTGGAAGGATGCGGAGAAATTTGGAATAACATCAGAGCCGGCCCTTAATAGGACTACTTTGGCGAATGAGGATCCATAAAGCTGACTCCAATAGTTGGGAAACAGTTTGGTGATTATGATTATGGTATAAGAAGGATTTTTATCTTTATCTTTGTTTATTTGATGCCTCTGACATTGACATATTAGTAAGGGATTTGCATGCAGGTGGCATAGGTTTTAACAAATGGGCTTGTACATGGGTCATATGTTAGTTTTTTAGGTCTTTAGGGGTCTTGATGATGGGTCAAGGAAGTTAACAGGCTTGCAAGAGTGAATCTCTAATCACTCTTCATTACCCATAATTTTGTTTTGAGACGCTTCAAACAAATTTCATCTTAAAACAATGAAAGTATGTAAGTTCTGGAGTTATATTCCTAGTGCATTTTCTTGGAAGAGAAAAAATTGCTCCTATCTTTTTCTGTTTCCTGATTTGACTATTTGTTTCCACAATCCCCCCATCTAGAAGAGCTGTCTGAGTGGTTTATTCTTGATAGTATATGTTCCTATTCACACAAAAGACAGATGGGGACGGTAGGTGGAGTTTTGGTTTACCATTGTTTTATAGTGCTGGTGATTGTTGATTGACTATAATCCATGTCATGCTTTAGGTTGTAATCTTTATGCCTTTTTTGCAGATTTTATGTACTTGTTTCTTAGATTCACATTGGATTATCATTATAATGTCTATGAAGTCCTTTGTGGAGTGACTTAATAAATATAGCTCAGAGCATGATTAGGTATGTATCTTGATATCATGTCCAAGATATTTCATCTGATGTTTTTGCAAATGGTTATCAACAGCCTGCTCCAACTACCTTTGATGAGGTATTCCAGTGTATGTTTGATTACATTGACAGACTTTTTGTTATGGTTCGCCCTCGGAAACTTCTATACATGGCAATTGGTGAGTGTATAAAAAGCTTTCTGTCAAGCATTCAATTTGTCGGGTGTTCATTCTCTCGTTCTTTCTTCCTGTTATTATTGAGATACTTAAATATTCCAAGGCTTATGTTTACTAACAAAGCATTGGTTTCTTGATAGTGTTCTTGAGCTCATGTTTAAGGTTTGTTGCCTTTTGTGGTTAATTTTAATAGTTGTATTTATCTTAATATTTTTCAAGTATATGTGTACATATGTATACGTTATGTATGCATGCCTGCCAACATACCATGCAGACATGCATGTACATACATATACATCCATGCATGCACGCATGCATGTATACATTTACATCCATGTGTATATGCACGTGTGCAATCGTATATATATGCATGCATGTACATATGTTTGTGTATTTGTAATATTATATTGGTGCTATGCTGTATGTTTTCCCATCAAATGCAATAACACCAAAGTAAAATTGTAGATGGTGTTGCACCGAGAGCTAAGATGAACCAGCAGCGCTCCAGGCGATTTAAGGCAGCAAAAGATGCAGCAGATGCGGTGGGTTTATCTGTAGATTCTACTTTTGCACCGTATTTTCCCTTTCAATCAATTTAAATGCTATTCACATGCACATATTAAATGGTTGTATTATCTGCAGCTCATCATAATTTTTAATGCATATGGCCATTTTGGGCTTTGCAGGCAGCTGAAGAAGATCGGTTACGTCAAGAGTTTGAGAAGGAAGGCAGAAAGCTTCCTCCAAAACTGGAATCACAACTTTTTGATTCCAATGTTATCACTCCTGGGACTGAATTTATGGATGTTTTATCGATTGCACTACAGTATTATATTCATTTGAGACTAAATTATGACCCTGGATGGAAACAGATCAAAGTACGCATTGTGGAATTTTGTATTAATTGGTTCCAGCCTGTTCTTTTATATATCTTGCAAACTATTAAAAACTAATTATCATTCATATTTTTCACATCTTTTTGTCATTTAGTGTCAACGATGCATGTTCAAAGTAGATATTTTGCTTATATTTTATTTTCTTGAAGGTTATCCTTTCTGATGCAAATGTTCCTGGCGAAGGGGAACACAAAATTATGTCATATATTCGCCTGCAACGAAATCTACCTGGTCACAATCCAAATACTCGGCACTGTTTATATGGTTTGGTACGTCTTCTTTTTTTCTTTAAGTTCTTATTTTGTCGTGAAGTCTTTCCATTCAGCCCATTTTATGTTAATTTTTTTAAAAGTCTTATAAGCTGGTCGTGGTCATCCATCAATACGGATCCCTTTCTTATGAAGTGAAACTCTGTTACTGCAAAATCTCACATAGGATGCAGAATCTGTGTCTGTTTTGCTTATGCCCTTTTTATTGTATACTCATAGTCGTGTTTATTTTCCTTGTAGCTTTTTTTACTTGATTTCAGAGCTTGCTTCCACTTGTGCTCCTGTTTTTAGATTCTAAAATATCTTTTTTGTTGTTAGATATCAATATGCATCTCTTTTCACCGATGGCACTTAAGAGCTGCTTTTCATATTGGACACTTTATGCATTCTTTTCTTTCATGCTGCCATTATATATACTAGTACTTTCCCCGTTCAGTGCATGGACATTGAGTCCGAGATATCAAGATGGCTGCTTGTTCTACTCCCAACTTTTGCTTTTGGGTGCTCATAGGTTGCACATATTCTCTCTTAAATCATTAGATATTGCTACCATTACTTAGTCAATTGCTTATTTTGAGGCACTGGTAGCACAAATTTTTTTTTTTGGTTTCTTCTTTATAATAAATTTTGCATCTTTCAAAGATATGTATGTGCTCACCTTATGAAAAAATGGTAATGAAATTCTGATAACTGTGATGAGTAAGGAGTAATCATGTGTTGTGATATTTCTGCTCACTTTGCCTGGTTGTCATCCTTGACTGTCTGATAGCTCTTACATCTGAGTGCACTCCATTATCTTGCTTCTGCCCTTTTTTTTTTTATTGAATCTGTTGAATTATATGTTTTCCTGTCAACAGTTCTAATACTGATTGATTTCTGTTTTTATTCTTGTTATAACATTGTTTGTCTTGTTATTTTCCATTCTCTTCTACTTTCATCATGATTTTGTACTATATGGTGTTCATTTTGTTTTCCACACTCTACACAATGACTAATATTACTCATTAGGTTCATTTTTGATACTGTTAAGTTTGTTGACTATTAACCTCATGGTAGTTGGATCTACCTTTTGAAATTATGTGTATATGTTGACATGGTCCCTTCTGTAAGACTCATGGTTTAAATTTAACCTAGATTCTTTATTTGTCTTTAATTTTGTGAAGTGTTTAAGTATTTTGTTTTGTCTACATTGTATATACAGGATGCAGATCTGATTATGTTAGCTTTGGCAACGCATGAAGTGCATTTTTCAATCTTGAGAGAGGTTAGTGTCTTCATGAACCGGGAGTTTTGTTGATTTCTGAAAGTTTAGATAATCTGGCTTGGATAATTAAATGATTTGTATGCATTTTACCTGAAGAAAATTAATCTTTTGCTTGTAACTTCTCTGCATTGAAGTCAAATCTGCAGTTTTGTCTCAGTTCAACTCTTTGCTGTCCCAGTTGTTTCCTTGTCCTATCAGATTGTAGGATGAAGTTTGCATGCATTGTTTGGTACCTTTTAAGCCCTTTCTTTTGTGAGCAAGGGTTGAGCTTCCATCAGCAATTTTCTTTCTTTCTTTTTTTTTTTTTACATGATTTTTTATTATTTTGTACTGTTATCTGTGTCTTATGATATGTTGCAGAAATGGGATGAATTTCTCAGATGTATGATCTCTTTAAATGGTAATTACCAGGTCGTGTTCACTCCTGGACAGCAAGACAAGTGCTTCTTGTGTGGTCAAATGGGCCATTTGGCTGCAGATTGCCAGGGAAATGCAAAAAGAAAAGTTGGAGAATTTGATGAGAAGAATGAAGATGTGGCTGCTGCAAAAAAGCCTTTCCAGGTCTGCTTTTGAGTGTCGACTTTGCTTTATAGTCTTTGCATTCTGGGAACTTGTTGTGTCAGTGATAATTTTACTTCTGCTTGTTCATGATCTAATTTTTGAATGATTGCAGTTTCTTCAAATCTGGACTCTTCGGGAGTATTTAGACTATGAATTCAGAATTCCTAATGCTCCTTTTGAGATTGACTTTGAGCGCATAGTTGATGATTTTATCTTCATGTGCTTCTTTGTGGGCAATGACTTTCTGCCACACATGCCAACTTTAGAAATTCGTGAGGTTGTTCCTTGTTTCTTGTTTTTGTCTTTATGATTTTGCTAACTTCAATAGAGAGTAAATTGCATCATATCAATTGATTTAGCTATAGGTAATTCTGACTAGGATATGTTGAAGTTTACTTCTTGCCTTGTGGATTTACATTTGTTTTTGTAATCAATGATGTAAGCTCAATGATGTTAAAGATTAGTTTATGTTTTCAGGTAACCCTGTATTTTCGTCACATAGTTTCTCATTTATTTGTTCTTTAAAGTGAATGCCTTATGGAATTATTTACAGGGTGCAATAAATTTATTAATGGCTGTCTATAAGAAAGAGTTTAGGGCAATGGGTGGCTATTTGACAGACTCAAGCAAGGTATCTGGCTTTATTTCTTTCTGTTCTTCTTTACTTCTACATGATTTTGTATCATAACTAACGTGCTTTCATCTATATTGTTCCAGCCAAATTTGGGCATAGTAGAGCATTTTATTCAGGCAGTTGGATCATATGAGGATAAGATATTTCAGAAAAGAGCTCGGTTGCATCAGGTATGTTTTATAGATGATTGACATTTCTTTTCTGTCATTTTGTATCTATTTTAAGTAGTTGCAGAAGTGGAGTATTCTATATTTGTAGGTATAAAGAGGTACAACTCATTAGTTAGATCAAAGTACATGTACATGTGCTAATTGGCATTAACCTACACAAAGTTTCGCATTATTACCTCTAAATATTTAACTTAATACTCATTCCTGAAACAATAGAATATGTCACTGAAGACTCTTACCATTGTGAGTATGTAATAAAACTGCAAAATGACACTTATTTGTACCCAGATGTGTATAGTTAAATTCTAAGGTCATGGATAAAAGATCTTCTTTCAATAAAATATAAAGGATGTGGATTCTAAGCCTTTTTTTGATTCCAAAAAACTTCATGAAAACTAAACCAGGATATCGTTACTTATACTCTTATGTACTAGCTTAGTGATTTTTCTTATCAAACAAAAAATTCTTTCACACATATATGGGCATAAATGCATGCGTGCTTGCATACTGTAGTGGTTATCTTATTTCTTTAAATGCTGTTTATAATAGATAACAAATGTGTTTACCTTTGTACATTCATAAATAAGTGGAATGGGTAGGAATGGGTTTAGCTTTTTGCAAAAGCATACGGGTGATTTCTTTATAATATAGTCCTAGTTGTAGATCGAAAATTTGTTGGTGCCTTCCACTATTTATGTTTGTTTTTCATGGCATTCACATGTAAAATGTTCTATAAAGAGGTTGCAATAACTGTATTTTCAGTTGCAAAGTCAAAATTAAATGACTACTTTTTGCTTCTTTTGTTTATTGATTGCTTGTATTGCAACACATGTGGGTTAAAGTAGTTTCAGTTATGTAATGCAAGGTCATAAAAAGTGGGCTTGAGTGGCAGGTAAGGCACCATGGTGCATACACAGTATGTGGGTGCATTTGCATGCATATATGTGGCTTGCTTTTTAATAATGTGCTGTGGTCACCAGGCCACATCCACCTGGATTGGCATTTTAATAAAGCAGTGGTGTAATGAGCTCAATCAATGCATGTATTAGGTTCTTGAGTTCATGCTTGTTTCTTCATATGAATGGAATCATGTTTTACGTGATTCTAGATCTCTTTGCTTTTTGAAACTACTTTATTTCTGGACTCGGTCTAGAAATTCACTTGATCTATCTACCCAAGTATTTAGGAAGGTTTTTCCTTAATTAATGGCAATGAACACTTAATTTAGCACTGAGGATTTGTTAATCAGTAATATCTCTTTGGCTAATATTTGAATGTACATCAACAGGAAACCATGTGGTTCAAAAAAGAAGTACGGTGAATTTAGTTCATATGACTCTTTCGAAATAATTAGCTGAATAAGTGCTATTCATTAAGAAGTATCCTGGCCTACCATTAACCAGTGTTTTAAGAAGCAGTTGTGATATTTAGGTTGTCGGGAGACTGCATAGTGCATGTGCTATGTGTGGGAGGCATATATGGTTGTTTTCTAAAATTTAAGATAATATAATACATTAAATACAACAATAGCAATAATAATAATGATAATACTTTTTGGATGGATGATAACTGATAAAACTATTGATAATAATAAGTATTAGTGCTTAATACTTGCAACTTAATAGCTGATAGCAATAGTTAGAACATGATCGATATTTTCACATTCGGCCCACCTGAAACCATATCAAATCTAACAATCAGCTTGAACTCACTTCATCTGTACGGAGCCCCATAACAGTGGTTTACATATGTTTCTCTAAAATGCTAAGCAGGCTTGTATATGCAGCTTCACAATGCCAAGTGGGCTACATGTGCAGCTGATTCATACTAAGTGGTGTCTTTTTGGCCCATATGCAGTATAATCACACAGTAACTGCATATGGGAAGTAAATATGTCCTCACCAAATTTGATAATCCAGTTGATCAGTAAATCCTCAGTTATTCTGAATCTGGTTAAAACTTTAATATATGGTTATCAGACAATCTAGTTTCCTTGTCTTATGGATATGGTTCTGTCTGGGTTAGAGAAAGGCAGAGGGAGGGAAGGGAAGGTTCAGGGACCCCAGTTGAAAAGAAGGATGAAATGTGTCAGGGCTGTGGTCAAAGGAGTGTGGAGGCACAGCAAGGTGAAGGGCAGAGGAGAGGAATGAATGCGGGGGCAGATGGGCTTTGGACAGTGGAGGTAGGGAGGGGGACGGGTGGGGAGAATAAACACATTGCACTGAAACAGTGGGTAGTCATTAGTTAGTGTCGAGACAGAGGGAGCCATGGATTGTGAGGTTGGACAAATCATAGAGCAAAATCAAGCTAGCGAGAGTGGTTTGTGGTGATGAACTGTGGTTGTGTTTTGTTTTGGGGGGATGGACAGGAAGAAGGATGAAGTCAGAGATGGGGGTAAGTAGCCTGGGACCACCATCTGTTTTATAATTGAATGTGATTTATATAATAATATTTGCACACTGTATTTTTCATCTTATTTTATATTTATAAGATTAATTGGTTGAATTTACTATAATACAGCTAAATTGGGCTTTACAATATTTGGTTCTATTGTTTTACGGTTATAAGATAATTTGTTTGAATTAGAGTATTTGTCCTCATCTTCATTTGTTTTGGTTATTATTTGAGTAGTTGGATGTGGAATGGACTTTGTTGAGGATCTACTCCATTCACAAGGAATTCAAGCTTGTGAAAAGTTTTGTTTAACCCTCTAGGCAGATCTTTGATTCTTAGAGATTTTGCCCTAAATTACTTGCTCACTCTACTTTTACTGTTTCATTCAAAATTCAAATAATAATTTTTTAGAAATTACGAACATCTTTGACTCTTTATTCTGCAACCATGAGGTCTTGAGTGAACATAATGTGTGCATAGAAAGATTTGATGCTTATGAGCAGTGTAACACTTTCTGAACACTTTGGTTTATTCCATCGGGACGAGGTTTTTAGGGATTCATTCTTGTTTTCAATGGCCATGTTGAACTTATTTGATTTGTTGTCTAATATATTAGATGTTATGATGCTTCTTCACACTTTCTGAACACTTTGGTTGATGATGCCATTGGGAGGAGGTTTTTAAGAACTCATTCCTATTTTCAATGGCCATGTTGAACTTACTTGTTTTATTTTCTAATGCATTAAATGTTATGAATGGTGATGTTCTGATATTCATGGTTTATGGCAAGTGAGTGTTGTTGGAGACCCCTTTTTTTTTTTTTTTTTAAATGTAATGATGCTGTCATGAATGGCCTTTAAATGCATATATTAGCTGCAAAATAGTGTGCCTAGACTTTAATCACTTATAGAATTCTCATAGACATTAGTTGTCATAAATGCTTTTGCTAGATTGATATTTAGTAGCTTAAATGGCCTATAGTTAAATTCATTGCTGCTTTTATGTTGACATTTAACTGTATCTTCATGGTTGCAAATTTGCAGTTAAATCTCTTACTTAAAGATGTCTTTCTTTCCGTGTCTTTTTGAATAATGAATAACAATCCATTCCAGCGCCAAGCTGAAAGAATAAAACGTGAAAAGGAACAAGCTAAACGAGGAGATGATGTAGAGCCACAAGTCAAACCTGAGCTTATAGTGCCTGTTGCTCGTTTTCAAGGTTCACGTCTTGCATCTGGTGCTTTGCCTTCACCATATGACCAGAGTGGATCTTCAAACAGGTCAGAAAAGACAAAAAAGGATAACCAAGTTAGACAAGCTACTACTGCCATGCAAGTGCTTAATATTAAGTCTAATCAGTATAATACGTATCATAGTAAGGGAACAAATTTTCGAGCCCAAAAGGTAGCACGCATTTCATCTGAAGGAGCAACTGTTGGTGCTGCTATTGTGGAGGCTGAGAATAGTCTTGAAATAGAAGTAAGTTTGTTTGTTCAAGGTGGATAATTCAGTCTCGATGAAATCTCTTTTCGACTGTAGCTTTTGTTCTCTGGTAGCTATTTTAATTGCTTCTGTAAATTTTCATGGAATTCTGACGCTAAATTATATTGTTACTTCCAGATACGGGAAAATAAGGAGGAGTTGAAAACAAAACTTAAGGAAATGCTTCGTGAGAAATCGGATGTTTTTAACTCTGAAACTCCAGATGAGGACAAGGTTTGGGGCTACGTTTTCTTTCCATATCTATAGGGATTTTTTTTTGGTCATTTGGGATAGTCACAAGCAATGACCTCATTGTCGTTTTATAGATATGCTTAAAAAATAAATATGGATGTGAATCTATTTTTGTGGTTGCGCCGGTCTCATTTGAACTCTCAGTTTCCAACAACAAAGTTTCTGTTAGAATAAGTCATATCATATCCATGAATCTACTCAATTTACTTCTTTCCAAAAAAAATTGGAGGACTGAAGTTACAAATTAGTATAAACCAGGCATTATTGGTATTCAACGTAATGGTAGTCAACTCCGTTATGGTGTAAATTGTTGGGCATGTGGTTTGGAAACTTGAACCAGGAAACTCTCTCAATTAATGTTCTTGATTGCCATACATGCATGTTATTTGCCTTCTACTATTTATTTTGTGAAAGCTATAATCCAATGTTCACTCTCAGGTAAAACTGGGAGAGCCAGGATGGAAAGAAAGATATTATGAAGAAAAATTTTCTGCAAAAACTCCTGAAGAAATTGAAGCAGTGCGAAGAGATATTGTAAGTAATTTTCAACAAAGTTACTTGAACACATTATTTTAAAGGTTCAATGATGTTACCTTTATGACCTGACATGTTTTAAATGTTTTCTATGAGTATGGTATTCCGTACCAGCCCGAATCAGTCGGTACATTCCATACCGTACTGTACCGGTGGAGAACCGGCACGGTTCAGGTTGATTTTTCGGTAAATGGTCTGAATCGGACTGTACCGGTCAGTTCGGTACGGTATGGGCCCGAATCATACGGTATGGTGCGGTACGACACCGGTACAGTTTGGTTTTCTCTTTCTTTTTTTTTTTTGGCCGTTGGGTAGATTTTTTTAGATTTTTTTATTGTTGGTACGGACCGATACAGTACGGTACCGTACCGGCCGGCAACCAGCACGGGGTGTGATACCGGTGTTTAAAACCTTGCCTATGAGTGTATTTTTTTTATAGCACTTGCAGGTTTTGCATCTTAATATATCTTAAATAAATGCTGCACTTGCTCCTATGGAATCTTATTGAGTTTGGCTGCATGTGGCATTCATGGCTTGGATTTTTATGTAGTTATTGGTTCTATCAGTTAGTTTAAGTGAGGGAAGTGTTACTAGCTTATTTTGTATCGCATCATCATGACATGTGAGTTCTGATTCTATTGTCTCGGTGAGAGTTCAGCATACGGCAGTTATTATTCTGCAAATGGAAAAAATTGTCTACTTTATCTACTTCTCTTAAAATAATAGCCTTGTAATGTCTCATGGCAATGGCATGAAGTGTACGCTTATATAGAATACACCTGACTATACATTCAACATTTCTCATTTAATTCCCAGAAGATTATTCATTGGAAGTTATTCTAGATAGTAGGAAGTGCTTATTATCTAATTTCATGGAAAAGTCTTTGAGCTGGAGTTTTAATTGGTTGTTGTAAGAGTGAATTATTTTGATGGTAACCACAGACATGCTCGATTTGAAGTAAATATTTTCTGGTAAAATATAGGTGATTTCCTGAGGTTATTTCTGCTTTCATGGAAACTAAGCTTTGTTTAGTTCTTTGAACATCCTTGATAGGTTACAAAGCCAGGAGATTAAACTGTGTAATGTTATACAGTAGTAACTATAGTGACCTGAGTCTTGACTTTGAAAAGTTCTTTCTCTGTTGCTCTGGTAAGAAGACAATTTGAAAGACCAAATCTTGTGGTTCATCTACTATCTTAAGTTTCATAGCGCAAATAACAAAGCATGTCTGCATGAAGTTGAACGTAATGCGATGTAAAAAAGCTTGAAACTTTTTTAGATAGTGATATGGTTCTTTATCAGACAGACAAATGGACCATAATGAACTAGTAACTACATTTGAGCAAGTTATTTGTGTAGCATAGAGATGGTCAGATGGATGTGGCTATCAATGTGCCAAGAAAGAATTGTAAGTTGGATCTTACAAAATATCCTGAAAACTTGCTAGAGAAAAAATGTTTTTTCTTCTTTTTGTCCAGTTTGGTTTGGGGAATATTGTCCTTGCTATCCTACCATGTGTGCAGGTTAGTAGGAGTAATTTCAGTCAATGGCTCTAGCTTTGAGTAACCAAGTTATTTATTTTTTTCCGGGCAAGTGCTAAAACATACCCATCCCTGTGAGGTCTCTTATTCCCAAAGGAGAATTGTGGAAATGTGCATCATACCCAATCCGTTATGGGCCAATACTAGTCCTTGTGCACCCCCCCCCCACCCCAACAAAAAAAAAAAAAAAAAAATCTTCTCTTGTCTATAGTTATTATCCACCTTGATTGATGGATTTTACTGACACCAAATGCATGCTTTGCCTTTGGTTGCCATCAGGTTCATTGTTGCCTCCAATGTCTTCATTGGTGGTTCTGATCGGTCTAGGTTTTACACCTTGTTTTGGATTGATGTTGGTAGTAGAGATTGTGGAGTAGAACTTTTGCTGATAGAGCTTTTAATGAAAAGTTGTTTGCTATTTGGTAATTCCATTCACAAGTTACATGAAACTTTATCATCTGTTAGGTAACCAAATTGAGAAAGTGCTGTTAATATGAGAAAGTGATGGACATTTTATAGTGCTTTCAATTTTTTTAACTCTTTTTACTATTAAGAAATGTTATTATTCAATATTCTTAATTTACGAATTATTTATTTTGAATAGTATAATATTATAATACCATAATATTGTAATATAATCGTATAATATTATAGGAATGTAATGACGTTATACTATTAAAATATGATTGTTATGATACAATAATGATAGCAATATAGTATTATCATAATATTAGTATAATTTATTATAATATACTATAATATGATATGATATACTAGAATATAATGTAATATAATGTTGTAAGGTATAGTAAATATAACAGAATTAAATAATATATTATAATCATACAATAGTAAATATAGTATAATATAATGTATCTATTATTAATTAATAATTATAATACAATATTTTGATAAAATACTATAGTAATTATTATTATTACAACATATTCAAATATTATTATATAGTATAATATTGTTATAATATATGAATGTGATATTATTATATTAGTATAATACTAGTAATAGTATTATATTATAGTATTATTTTCATGTTAATATAATGCAGTAAAGTATTGTTAATCTATAGTTTATATGTTTTGTTTTAATCTAAATATTTTGATATTTATTTCCATCTAGTTTAAAGTATTTTAATTTAAATGTAGTAACTACAAATTGGAGTATTTCGGTAGCACAAACTATTTCCCGATAAGCTTCAGAAGGTGATTTGGGGAGAAGCTCCAAATTGGAGCTTTTTCCAAGTAGAATTTTTTCAGCTTCTAGGGGGACCAGGAAGTTGTTTCAGGGTTTTTACCAAACACCCATATGTTGCCTAGAAGTGCGTTTTGGGCTCCAGAGCACTTTTGGCCCCTCAAAAGCAATCCTGAATGGGGCCTTAGTAGGTGGTCAGCATCAAATGATATCGGCCCAGCACACATGAACTCATGGCTAGTGGTTGTTGAGAGGGACAAGTGTTAACCCATGTTACCTGGCCAACTTCATGAGGTGGTGGTGCATCCATCGAAGAGACTACGGGAAAAGTTTTTTTTTTGGTGGCAGGCATTTTTTTATCATATTACCAAGTTACATTTTTCCTGCCTTTTCCCATTATCCCTCCTATACTACCCCTCAGTCAGTGAGTTTAATTTGCAATTCCAAGTAATCATTTCTGGATTAATTGGATTGATCAACAGGCCATGTGGAAAGTCAGGAGATGCCAGGGTAACAGTTTCACTTGATGATAGCTGTTGATACCATTAGAGCAGCAATACTGCAGCCAAACTGAGCCCTTGAAGAATTGGATTTGTTTTAATTGTAAACCTTGGACTGTAGAGCTAGATCAATACTTCTATTGCATAGTTTTGTCTTCCTCTTTATAGATGATTTGAAATCTATCAGTGGCATGAAGCATGTTGGTTTAAAATAAGTGAAAAAAAAGAATCTGTATCATGATGTAAAAATAAAAATGAAAAGCATGGTATGGTTACATATAGAGTTGTGCAGTTATTATTCCTTTATCATATTACTCTCTTTTCCTTCATTTTGTTCCTTCTCTAGGTTCACTTTCTCCATTCACATTTATTCCCTTCATTCTGCTTTATTTTTCTATTTTCAGCAGCCTTGTATATGGGGTGCTGTTGGGGGAGCTAATCTGGTTGGATCTGATCCTGAATAATTTCAGGATCTTTTGACCTTATTTCACCCAATTGCTATGATCATAATGATAAATCCTTGAGAGTAATTTATCTTTTTCACTGTTTAAACCATATGAATGGAGAAATCTTTGTGCAAGCCTATCTTTTGGGGATTGTCTCCATGGCTAGATGAGATCAATTCTCTAGAAAGGGTGTTAAATTTCATGATAATTAATTAGGATAAAACCTGCTAAATTTATATAGCATATATTGAGACTTGAATCTTGTTATGAGTTGGTTGAATGTAGATTGCTTTTCATTTGAAACAGAAAACACTAGTTCACATATTTATTGGAGTGTTTCAAGATGTAAACATGGCTGTGTGTCAAATATTGAGAAACAAAATGCTCTAACAAATTAACAATAATATTTAAACAAATTGCATCATGGGAATTACTCCTCATATTGGGAGTGTTCTCATAGAAGATAAAAGTTGTACGTTGTATGCCAGATCCTAAAAAAGTAAGCGATCTATTTAGGCCATCCCTTGAGATTGACCGTACTATCATATATTATCTATTGTTTGGCATTGGCCAATTGTGGCCCTCTTGAATCCTGGTTATACAGCAACCCAAGATTAGTATACTTTAGAAACTAAAAGATGTGCCATCATCATTGATCCAAGCATTTTTGGATTTTTCATTGATGATTATGTATTTATGGCTATTGAGAAGGGTTGCATAGTGGAGAATATTTTAAATTCTACATCCTTTCCTTCAAAACCAAAAAGGCAAAAATAAAAAAGGAAGGAGAGGCACAAGCCATTATTGATTATTTTGTTATCTCTAATGGACTTTATATAGCTGGATCCGTACTGAATTTTATTTAATTGTTGATAAAATGAAGTAGAGCAATGAGGTGTAAATGGTACCAAAAAACCTGATAACTTGATCTGATTATTTTTTAATAATCAGGTATTGGTCCAAAATAACCTTATTGCTTCCAAATTGGATTTTTATATATAGGATCTGATTTCTTATCAGATCTGACTTGGATATCTATGAAATATATGTAATATGAGAATATAAAGAGGATTAGCTGTATGACATCCATTAATTCCTTTTCTCCACATCTGAATCTATGTTTTTAATCTCATGCATGGTTTTCTTAACTCTTCTGCATTGCTATTTCAATTCCCAAATGCTAACACTTAGATTTTGATTTTGTTTGAGGCAGATCGAATATAAATGGAAACCTAAGTCTGTTCCTGAAGTGATTTGATTTTTTGAAACCAATAAGTTACTTCCTGTATTTCGATGCTTGTTGTACTTAATATTTTTCAGGTCACCACCTAATTAAGTATTAAAATGTGAAAATAATAACATGAAGAAACATAAGATAAAATCATGTGCTGAATTGAATCTAAAAAAAGCTTGAATGCAAACTCGAATCCGACTATTTATTGGGCTTGGATTTAAGTTCAGAGCTTCCTCATTTTTTGTGGATCTGAATCTGAATCCGAACTCAATTTGTCTTATCGAGTTTGGATGTGGATATAGCATGGAATGCACCCCCATCTGACCCATTTAGAGCCCTAGATCCTTATTCTAAATCACTCTGAAATTTTTAATGTATTTTTCATGCAGACAAGCAATCATTTTCGTCTACCCACTCGCATTGCACAGGAATATCATGTTCTTATTGCTTCAACTGCTAATTCTCATCTACGAAGCACCTTTTTTTTCTTTAATTTTATATATTGTGGGGTAATAAATCTCATAAATGTATGTCTCAATTTCTTGTGTTGAGTTGATAACTTAAAGAATGTATCTAATATGTTGAATACATTGGCTATCTTTATTAGGTCATAAAGTACACAGAAGGCTTGTGTTGGGTTATGCACTATTACTATGAAGGGGTTTGCTCATGGCAATGGTGAGCATGTTCAACCATTATTTAAGTTTGTTAATTGTCCTGCCTTGAGATTTAAACAGATCTGCATTATGAGATTCCTTTTTTTAACAAAACATCACTTCTGATAACTCTAGGAAGTGATAATTTTTTTAAACCTGACTTGTAGTATTCAGAAGCTACATGTTTACATATTCCTATCTGTGTGGGTTAAAATCTTCATGTGAAAACTCTTTACCTTTTTTGCTTCATTGGCTTCAAAAACTTGCTCCATCTCCTAATATTGGAAGTCTCTGAGTTTTGTTAGATGCCACTTTTTATTGCTGGTTCTACCTAAACAATTCACAAGTCCAATAATCATATTTATGTCGTTCTTGAGCTGTCACAAGAGTCCTTCTATTCGTTTTCACAAAATATTGTTACACATTTGCTATTCATTTTGTATAATTTTTTATGGTCACAACTGTCTCATGCACTTGAAGCCATCGTTTTCCTGCTGTCTCATAATGGTTTGTTTCAGCTTCTATGATTATTCATGATGTCCTATAGTTGTGAAAGCTAAGAAGTTATAATTCGTTTGATGATAGTGTCTGCTGATGATCGCTACATTTCTGTTGCATGAGAATCCTTTGCTGTTTTCTCGTTAAGGCTTGGAGGTAGATGTGAAATGCATGTGAAAGATGTAATGAACATAAGAAGAATACAAGAAGTACAAATTATTGAAATTTATTGAGCACCAAATAATTAAATTAAAACAAGACAGAAAGTAAAAATATTGTTAGAGAAAATAAAATAAAAATATGAAATATAAAATAAATGACAAATCAAGTAATCAACTAAAAACAAAAAATAAATAAAATAAAATAAACTTAAACTTAAAATTTGAAGAATATGTAGGAACTTTATGAATGAGACATGGATATTCAAATTGATGGGCAAGGAGGAGAGACTGTGGGAGTGGGAAACCAAGGGAGAGGGGCCAGAGAGGAGGGCTGTGGCTGGTGGGTAGAGAGACCAGGGGGATGGGTTGGGAAGAGTAGTTTTGGGGTGTTTTTTCTTTTTTGGGGGGGGGGGGGGGAGCATGCCACTGAAGATATAAACTAAATCAGGTCAAATAATGGCCAAGTGAAGGAGATAATTATGCAATTGAGGGATAAAAATAAGACATTTTTTGAATGTTTACTTAAAATAGCACCTTAATTTATTTTTGAGATAGTGTTTTTCTGGAAAGACCAAGGATATTTTGGTAAAAAAAATTTGATAGGCAGAATCTACTCATCATATTCCTCTCATTTTATGATATATTATGGACTTCCGAATTGTTCAAAAAAATTATGTGCTTTATATATTCCATACTTTGACTATTAAATATCAAATACATTACATTTTGTTCTTGTAGCATGTAATAACACAGTCAAAAGCAGTAGGCTCCTGCTTTTGCAGACACTGCATCAGCTTTTCTTTTCTCTTTTTTTTTTGGGTGCTGGGTTTTGTGTTGGGGGGAGGGTGTGTGGACAGCGCAAGCGAGTGAGAGAGGGTGAGATCACAATAAGGAAAGAACAAGGGAACAAGCTTGTTTTGGTATTGTGCTTTAGCAGAAATTCTAGGTAGCAAGTTTTCAAGATGTATGGTTATAAGATTTGGATATGACACAGAGTTTTAGTTGTGATCTGAACTGAGTATTGGTCAAAGCCATCTGATACAAAAACAAGCCAATATCAGAAAATTTTTGGTTCATCTAATGTATCAAGATATACTGAAAGCTTTTTTGCTTATCTGACCAACTCGGCTAGGTTTTGACTCGGATGTGCAGTATTTGGACTATGTATTTGCATTTTAAATAGTAAATTTTAAAATAGATAAGTTTGCCTTCCTGGTTGTTTTGCGTAATGTGCTACAGTAATTTGTTTGACAAGATCTGGCTTCTTTAGCAAACATGTGGGTGAATCTAGAGAGCATGACTAATAAAACTTTGGGTACATATTTCGTGTTTATGTCACAAACCAAGAAAGACCATATCAAGTTTTCTTTTGTGTTTAAAAAATTATGTAACTTTCCAAACTGCATTTTTACATTTTACTGTTGTAACTCAGCACTTATTTTTTTCTCCCTTGTCATCCAGGTTTTATCCTTACCATTATGCACCTTTTGCATCTGACCTGAAGGATTTAGGTCAATTGAATATAAGCTTTCAACTTGGTGCACCTTTTAAACCTTTCAATCAGCTAATGGGGGTGTTTCCATCTGCAAGGTTAAGTTCATCAAATATTTTTGTTTTGAGTTTCAAATTATATCATGTTGAAGGCTGGCTGAAGTGGTCCAGACATTTGCAGTTCCCATGCTCTTCCTTTGCACTATAGGCGATTGATGACTGATCCAAACTCTCCCATAGTTGATTTCTATCCAACTGGTAATGTTTTATATTCACATCGTGGTCTTTACTCTTGTTTAAGATCTAAGACATTTCTTGTGCTTTTACTCTGTTGGCCAGATTTTGAGGTAGATATGAATGGGAAGAGATATTCTTGGCAGGTAGAACTATAGCATTGTTGCATTGATCTGTATTTTTCTTGAGTTAACTTTTTTTCACCCCCTCTCTCTCTCATTTAATTATGTTGTTGGGGTAATGTTGATGCTTTCTATTTTCAGGGTGTTGTAAAACTGCCTTTTATTGATGAGGGTCGGTTACTTGCTGAGATTGAAAAAGTGGAGCATACTTTAACGGTATAACTGACACCTGCTATTGTACTAGATACAACTTAGTTCATGAGAAGAAAAAAACTACTTTTTCAAAATAATCTAAATATTGTTGCTTTTTCCCCTTGTGTAGGAGGAGGAAGTGCGTCGAAACAGTATCATGTCTGACATGCTTTTTGTAAATGTTTCTCACCCTCTCTCTCCATATATATTTTCTCTTAGTAGCAATTCTGGACAACTGTCAGAGAAAGAGCGTGCTGAAGTGAAAGAAAAACTTGACCCTGGAGCCAGGTAAGTCTGCCAAGCTTAAATTATGCCCCAACTCAAGGAAAATGGAAAAGAGTGTTGAATACTTGCAAGAGAAGTTTTAAGGTTAAATTCATGTCAACTGATGTTGGTACCATTTTGGTACATGTTGAGTTATTTTGAAAAAAGAATAATAATTAATTTAAGAAGTTTGGTAGAAAATAGAGAATGCACTTTGTATTTGCCATTTTTGCTTTTTATACTATTTTCAATTTTTTACTTATGAACCTATTAAAATAAAAAGACATGTATGGTTCTATTGATTTTGAAATAAATTCATCTGATACATGTTCAGGCTGAATACGTACTGTTATACATTCCATTCTATCAACTAACTAAGATCAATTGCTCTTCAGTAGTCTCATTTGTGCCATGCTCGGTGTAGGTGCATGTCTGGACCCTCCTTATGTGTGATATATTGGTTATCCAATTTAGATCCTGCAAGATCAGAATTACATTGGGTTACTAAAACTTGTTCTAATATGGTTTTGGGATCCATATTGAAAAGTCAGACTTAGATTGGATAATCTTGTAATAGGACTCTAAGCCACCAATATATTTAGCAAAGTATTAGTTATGCAAGTTAGTTCAAGGAATCCTTTGACATGTTGACTTTGCAGCCTAGGAAATAATTAGTCCAGGCACTAGAAGATCTTTTTGAAAGATGACAACCAGGACCCCTCAAAATGATTTCTGACAGGCACTTTCATAATCAGGGATTGACAGCCAAACTCATCAAACTTTTGATTGATGTATTCTATATAAATCATTGTTCTAGTGAATACTTGTTAAATGAGAACTTGAGACCATATTAGAAAGTTTGTTCTGTCGATGAGTGCAACAATCATCAGTTTTTTCGATTTCATTCATGATTACCAATGTTAGAGTTCACATCTAAATGACTTCAACTCCAAAAGAATCACCTTTACTCCTCAGGACAAACATTTCAACAATGAGATTGGTGCAGGAGAGTCTTATGTCACTGTTTTTGGGATGTGAAAGCATCCTACTCTATCTGTCAATGGTTAGGGTTCAACCTGACTCGACCTGTAACCCGACCCATTACCTGAGTTGACTTGACCCAAGATGAGGACCTAATTACCCGACCTTTAATCCAATTTGACAAACATCATCTCCTCTCTTCTACATGATTGGGGTTACTGCAAACTTCGATTTGAGGCTGAGGTAGGAGTAAACGGTGGAGAGGTTGGTGTGAGTGGTGGAGTCGTGGACAGTGGTGGTGGCAGTGAAGCGGGATGGGTAGGAGTGAAGAGGGAAAGGGTGAAGGGTGGTGGAGTGGAGTCTGGCGAGGTATTGGAAGAGGGTGGCAAGGGGACAAGGAAACTGTGGGGACGTGGGTGTGACCAAGGAGTGACTCCCTGAGGTGGTTGAGGGCAGGGAGGTGTCTGGAGATGGTGTCCATGTAGTGAGGAGGTGGTGGTGGTAGCACAACCTCCATGGGAGACCAGAGGCAGTGGAGAAGAGAGTGGCGCATGTTTCCATGGGCGGCAGAGGTGGAGGAGATGAGGGAGCTGGGAGAATAGAGAGAAGATGTTGCAGCATGTCTCTCTTTGCAATGACATCTCGATTTTGAGTTGGGTTCTCAGGTAAGGGCAGGTGCCAGTTGGGTTGGCTTTTGGGTCAGCTCCGGTCCTGACATGACCCATTGACTGGTTCACATCCTATATTATAGTCATTAGTATGCTTGATGGACTGCCTTCCTGCAATAGCTTAGGCAGTCATGCTAATCAAGTATGTAATTGGTTCTGCAATGACAGGGAAAGCTTGAACTAAGGTTTTGCATTGAACAAAAATTTGCAGTCATTCTTCTTACAGTGTAGATTCCAAACATCAGTTACTAGTTGAGATGTGGACTATGAGTCTTCATATGAGCAGCATAAATCAAATTTTCTGTATGTCCAGGTTGTGCGACCTCTCCTTTCAGCGGATAGTTGGTGGTATTCTAGCTTTTGAACAACAAATCTCTTGGGCCAAGTACTCAGATTCCCCTTTCAAGTTTTGATGCTATATGGGTTCAGCAATATTATTTATCAGGAATGAGAGAAGGGAGAAAAGGAAAGACCATTCCTCGTGCAGAAATGTACTTCATTCTTCAAGTTATAGTTGTGGTATTGAAAATAAGTTGTTATTAAGGTGCTCTGGTTTTTCTATTGTTGGATTTTGGAACCCCACCCCTCTCTCTCTCTCACTATTTTTCACTCTAGGTTGTTCCAGTAAGAAGGGGAATCATAGAATGACTAATTTGAGCAATATAATCCTCTGCTTATATGCTGGATTGTATCACCTGAACTGCTGGATGGACATTCTGATTTGATGATTTGGTGAAGATACACTATTTCTGGTGTTCCTGTTAATCTCCTTATTGAGATATAGTGAGATTACGTATTCAGCATTTAGTGTGCGGTTGGGATTTATGATGAGTGCTGATGTGCTGGATGATGAAGTTTCTAAGGTTTTACGTCCTGGTGGAATGGGGGGCATCTTAGCCATCCTATCATGTTTCTATGAGAAAATAGGACCGGATGGGGTCTGGACTCCAAAATCCATCTATACGGAGAGAGAAGAGGAAAGAAAGAAAGGAAGATGAATAAAGGAAAAAAGGTGAAAAGGAAAGAAGAAAAATGAAAGAAAGAAAGGGAGAAGAAAAAGAGAAGAAGGAAGAAAGGAAAGAGAAAGAAGAAGAAAAAGGGAATAAGAAAAAGAAAAAGGAAGGAAAGAAAGGTGAAGAAAAAGAAAGAAAAAGAGAGAGAAAATAGAAAAATAAAGGAAAGAAGGGGAGAGAGACGGGATATCTATCGGGATGCATGATTGGGGCTATGTCAGGACGGGACCGTAGGACATTCCGTTCAATGGAGATACCAGGACACCTCTGTCCCATGGGATTTAAAACCTTGAAAGTTCTTTTGTTTGTTGAAACCTAATTTAAATCTAGTATAATTTTAAATATTGCTGTCTTTTACCTTTGTTTTTGATTAGATTCCATGGCTGGGATTTAAACATCCTCAAGTTGGATTATTATAACATTTAATTAATAAGCCACATTAGCCCCTCAATTGAGTGGTTGCTCAAATGGTACAGGTGGTACCAAGGTTTGCCGAAGTGGTACTAGGGCTCATATTGGCCAATGACTAGGTCAGTATGGTATGGGTTTGTATCATGCTGTTCTTAGACATACATACACAAAGGGGGAGAGGGAGGAGGGAGAGGAAGAGAGAGGGGGGAGGAGGCTTACGAGTGAAGAGGGAGACTAGCAAGATCGAAACAAACCTGCATCCATATTGTCTTTCTTAGAGTAAACCAATCCTACCAACTTGATCTGCCTCCAATGACATGACCTGACAATTTTTGACTATACATGAGCATTGGGCCGTGCTTGGCACAGCTTGGCCCAGGCCCATCAGGCCAAGGTCCAAACGGGTCATACCAGGCATGGTCCATCAAGTAAACGGGCTGTGCTAGGCACGATCTGTTTACCCTGAACCTCGGCCTGGCACGGTCCTAGGCTTGGGGTCTGACGGGCCGTGCCAGGCACAGCTGGTGGCCATCAGGCGGCACACGGGCTTGATGGGTGGCCCATTTTTTTCTTTTCTTTTTTTTTTTTTTAAAAAGATACCCAAATGGGTCGGCCCGTTTAAGGCCGTTATGGGCCGTGCCTAGCACGGCCCATTTAAGGATGTTACGGGCCAAGCACAGCTCGTAACGGCTAATTCAATTTTTTTTTTTATTTTTTGGATTGGATAATGGCTAGTTTTTTGGTTTTTTATCATTTTAATCCCTCTAACAGCCATAAAATGGCTAGTTTTAGGGATAATTTGGGAAAATAAAAATGTTAGGATTCCACAGTTTTACATTTTTTGTTTTCTTTAGTCCAGGAGTCCTTAATTTCTTCTCTCTCTTTACACACACACACACATATATATAGTAAGATATGATTGGTAAATGAGCTGTATGAATTTAGAGCAAGCATTACTTTTATATTAAAAGAAAAAATAGAAAAGTCTCTCCAATATGGCATCGGCCTCTACTTTTAGGTGCGCCAACGTGCACATATAAATTGTTGTGCGGATTCCGTACTAGCTGTTATGTCCTAACTAGCCGTTAGGCGTTCTTCAAATGTTCGATGACGGTTCCAACGGCTAATAATGAGCAGATCTGCCCACGTGTCATTTATAAACTTTCCTATGAGTTTGATGAATTCTTCTATTGCTTAAATTGTATGTTAAGGAAAGAAAATTATATGTTATTAGATTTACCTGACATCTTGAAAGAGGCCAAGTATAGTTATAGATGAATTGAGTTGAGTTCAATGTGAGATTAACTTGTCGTGGCTTATTCTCTCGAGACCATCAAAATTTTCTATAACCAAACAGATGAATTTAAAAGGTTTATGGGCTGGCAAGAAATCATCGGGGTTAGTACTAAAGTTGTTAAAATCTCGGGATTGTGTGTTGGTTGATTGAGGCTCAATAAATTATGCAAACAAATCCCTTGTAGGGGTGGGCAAGGAGAGGCATCCTCGTAATTAGATTTATCTTTGTAACTTTTTAGATTTACTTTTTAATTATTGAGGTGAGTCACCTCAATTTCTTCTCTCTTTCTCATTATATTCGGAGGTCAGGTCTAGCCTCCCTCCCTCCCTCTTTTATACCGTTTTGATTGTTATTAATAAACCGATAGGGGTCCACGCCAAACCTCCCATCATTACAAGGTGATTTTTTGTTTTTGCAAAAAAAATCCCACTTCTATTTTTAATTTTACTCAACACTTTTATAATTTATAAAAAAATTATATTTTTTTAATTAAAAAAAAGGGTCGGGCCAGCACGCGTGCCATGCCTGGCCCGCGGGCCGTGCCAGCCCAGGCCCTTATGGGCTGTGCCGGGCTTGGACCGCGGGCCGCAAATCCTCAGTCTAGCCCGGCCCCTTTAAAGGGGCCGTGCCTGGCACGACCCGTTTCGGGCAACAGGCCGGCCCATTAGAAGGGACTGGGCTAGGCCGTGTAATGGGCGGCCCAGCCCGTTGCCTATGTCTATCCTTGACAACCATCTTTTGACATGGCAAAGAAAAATGATCAATCAAAACAAGAACAACAAACTCATTGGAGCACCAAATCTCAATATTTCAGCGATCTCCGAAGTCACACTATGAATACAGTAGCTTTTCTCTTCAAGAAAGACTCCATCAAAGGAGACCAAATCTAGGGTTTTCTTTGCTTTCTTCTGGCTTGTGGAGAGGAAGAAGACAATGAGAAACTATTATGTTCCGATGTGCCGTGGATCAACATTTTTGTGTGCTTTGTAGAGAGTGAGTGAGATAGATTTGGCAGGGGGTGGGGGAGGAGGCGTCAAAGAGATGTTCATCGAACAAGAGAGCCTTTGAGTGCTCAAACCTTTGAATGTGGATCGTTGAGAGGGATCTATAACCGAACCAATCCGATCTGCTGAATCATTTTGACTTGATGTCATTTTGGTTTGGTATAGGCTGAGCTGCCTAATTCGAGATGGTTCAGCTATCGCTGGGTGTTATTGCCCTCACTTACTGCTCTTTTTCTCTTTCCCCCGTTTTTGTATTTTGTTATGTCTTTACATCTTTGCTTGTTTTATTAACTTTGTTTTATTCATTGGAATGTGCATTGGAATGGAACGATGATTTTCAACTTTGGTTCCATTCAAATATTTGGTATGACAACATAGAATGGAATCACATCTTCTTTGGAGTCGTGAAAGAATGATGATTCCACTTGTACAAGGGAGGAATGGTCATTCCCAAGATGGAAGTAAACAATATTGTTGGTAACAAACGAACTAACAATATTTATGGTAAAAATAGTAACAAATATTATGTTCAATATGAGTTAGTCATAGATGATTATGATATAAAATAAAAATAAGTAATTAATAAGTATTTCATTAAATTACAAAATAGTGAAAATATCAAGTAGCATGCATTTTAGGACTTGTTTGGTTCGCAGGACGATTTTTTTTTTGAGAAGTTACTTCCTGAAAATATAATGTTAGAGAATACAGTTTTGGTATGTTTGATTGATCATGAAAAATTGGCTTATTCCAGAGTGGTTTATATTTGATTGAGCATATATTTTTCTAGAAAAACTGTATAAAATATCTATTATTACCATTAATAGATATAAGACCATATTTTTTTTCTCACAAACTCTGTATAAATATAAATATAAATATAAATATAAATATAAATATAAATATAAATATAAATATAAATATAAATATAAATATAAATATAAATGTAAATGTAAATGTAAATGTAAATGTAAATGTAAATGTAAATGTAAATGTAAATATAATATAATATAATATAACATTAGATCATAATAACTTATTATATTAATACAACATTAATATATATGCATTGATATAATATTATAATATTAATATTTTAATATAACAAATTTATTAATATAGATATTCATATAATATTAATATAAATATTAATATGTTAATATTAATAAACATATCACATTAGTATAAATATTAAATACATATTATAAATATTAAAATAATATTTTTATTAATATAATATTATAAATATATATTAATACGGCATTAATGTATTATAAATATTATAATATTTATATTAATATTAGCGTAGCATTAATATAATATTAGATTAATTTTTTATAACAATGGCATTAGAAAGATAATTTTGGAAAGAAAAAAAGGACAATCAATTATCATCTCATGGGATGTCCCAAAATCCACCTCCTCCATGGGTTTATACTTTTCAAGAAATGTGGGAAGTGCCTTTCCATGAGAATCTTTTTATATTCTCTATTCTCTTAAAACTCCAATCAAACAAGGGGACTCTCGCTGACTTTTCAGGAGTTGCCACTTCCCCCATTGACTACCAGCGAACCAAACGAGTCCTTAGTATTATATTAAATCTAAGATATAAAAAAATAATTATTAAGAATAGAAATATAGAAAACAAAGAGCATAAATTATAAGCCGTAATAATCAAAGGACAAACCAAAGGAATAGGATGCCTTCCAAAGGAATTATAGGGATCATTATTATAAAATTGATTCTATCTCTTAGGTAACGATCTATTTAAAAGTAATATAAATTTGTTATAATTTAAAATATAGCTAGTTAAATTGAACATTGGAACTCCACCGCTATTCTTTTTTCATACATTCCTTTGTTTCATTTTTGAACTGTGGAACAGGAATTGCGTTTCTGACTCCCCTCCTTGTGTTCCCATTCCATTGCAATTCTTTTTTCATTCCTGTGAACCAAAAGCAGCATAATTGTTTATAACTTTGTTGAATATTCCCACAAATACTGCTGTTAATGTTTAATTAAGTCCAGATTTCACACAGCTGTACATATATCAAAATATTTGCTATCTGTTGGTTCAGCATAATTCTTTGTTTCTTGCTTCCTATTGCTGAAAGTCAGTCCTGAAATTTCAGATTAATTAGAACCCTAGTGTTCCCTTTTAAAGGGCCTCTGTATCTGCTACTATGTAGACCTAACCCTAGAGCTACATCATTTCTGATGTACTATCTGCATCATTGTGTCTTCTGTTGTCATGTCCGAATGCCTTCTCATTTATCCTCTGTTGACTCACTTGTGATGAGAAAAATGAAAAGGGCTTGGTTTATTTGGAGATTTTGTGATACATGTTACCAAGCGAGCTTCGTCAATTTGCAATGATTTTTCTTCTGAAGAAAATTTATGCTATTTTTATAAAAACAGAATTGTTAATAGATGAGTCTATTTGGTTTCCTTTATAGTTGACTCCACTTATATCTGCAGCGGTGGAATGAATGGATATTTGTCCCTTTGTGATGGAGATCCATGCCCTCCTGTCTTCAGGTCTCCTGTTAAAGGAATGGAAGATATAATGGATAATCAAGTCATGTAAGCAATGTCTCTAATCTGTAAAATGACAGAATCCTTACTAATGCTATTTGCAAATTTGCATTCATGACCTTTCCGTTTTCTCAGATGTTCTGTATACAAACTTCCGGATGCACATAAACATATCACTAAACCACCACAAGGTGTCATTTTCCCAAAGAAGGTACGCATTTTTACTTAAGATTTTTTTTTCCAGTGATTTGATATTTTTAATACGAAATTTAATGGGCTTATTTATCAAACTGTATGCTATATATATGTGTGCACACGCACGCACGCATGCGTATGTATATATATACATATATACATACATACATACTTTCATATACATATATGTACACACACACACATACATATACATATATATGTGTGTGTGTGTGTCTATATATATATATATATATATATATATATATATATATATATATATATGTATATATAATGTATATATCTATGTATGTGTGTATGTATGTATGTATATATTTATATATGCGTGTGTGCGTGCGAGTAGTGGAGGGAGATGTCATATTTGTGTATAAGTAATATTTGACCTGAGGGCATGTTTGGTTATTTGATAAGAGGCAAAAGTTGAGGCCCACCTCTGGTCACTTTGGGCCTTCCCTCTATGAAGTCACCAAGTGTGTTTTTAGTTATAGTTTGCTGAACTGGAAAGAAGTCTTGTTGAACAGGCCCAAATGCAGTTAAATGTTCACTTTGCGCAACCAGGCAATCTTATTTTTGTGTCTCCTTTCCATATTGCTAGCCAATGATTGGTCAAACCTAAGTTGTTTCAACTTGATTGACGAGTTCTGAGTTTGAAGGGTTGTTGCGTCTATTTTGATATGCTCATTTGAATATGGTCTCTGCTGTTTTCTTAACCAGAGCCACATCATGTAATTGGGAGAAATGATACTCCAGTGTTTTTACTTTCCTCTTCCCTTCAAGTAATTGCAATTTAAAGTATTAATTGTCTTCTGGTTGCAGACTGTTACGGCTGGTGATTTGAAGCCACCACCTGTCCTATGGCACGAAGATACTGGCAGGAAGCCATTTGAAAATGGAAGGTGAGTAGCTGGTGAACTGTATTTGGAATGCTATACCTAACTTAATTTTCTGTACTGTTTCGTCAAGCATATGCTTCCATTCTAATGATAAACTGAAGGCTTAAGAAGAAACTTCATCTAATGATGTGTGTGTGTGTGTGTGTGTGAGAGAGAGAGAGAGAGAGAGATTAGAAAGACTTGGTGCTGTTGGTTTCTTCTGACACGACCTTCTCTTGATCAGGCAAAATCCTCCAGGGACTATTTCAGGCCGACAACTTGGAGCAGCAGCTCATCGGCTCGTCATGAACAGTTTACAGATTAGTGCAGACCGTAATGGTGGTGAAGCAAGTTATGCTCCACCATCATATGAGATGGCGGCAAATGGTGGACTATATTCAAATGGCAGAGACCATTTTATAGACCGGCGAACAGCTGTTGGGGTAGACCATCAAGTTAGTAATGCACAGTGGTATGGTCCTGGTAACCATTTAGGTAACAGTCATGGGCAGTGGTATGCTTCTTCGATGCCGAATCATCATCAATATGAAAGATCTGTATCACATCACTATGAAAGAGATCAACAGGTTAGGTCGCATTATACCGCAAATGGAAGACACAGCCAACCTGATGTGAGAGGAAGAGTTCCTGTGCAAAGCTATCCTCAAAATGGAGGTTACCCTTATCATTCAGTAAATAGATCTGCAGCACCACCACCAATTCCAGGACCCTATGGTCATCCAGGGGCTGTATATCATGGTGGCTATGGGGGCTATCCAAATTATGGAGCAGAGCAGTGGGAGCAACGGCGTGATCCCAGGAGGGGGCTCCTGTCATCTCAACCTGCAGTTGGAAGAGGTTATACGCATAACCAACAAAGTACTAATCGTTTTGCAGCTTTAGATAGAGGCTCAAACCGAAGGCCTCCACCACCACCAGGGTATGGCCGATATTAGGTTTATACTCGACATCAGCGCTTTGGGTGCGCCAACGTCATGTGGGTAATGTTGTAAGATAGCAGATCATCCAATTTTAGTCAAGGCTTCTCTTATTTAGGCAATTTGCTTGTCTGTATTCTGCTGTTAGCTCTGAATCGCCATCAGTAGTGTTCCTTCTGAAAAATCAGCGAGGCTTATATTTTAGTATTATTTGGGATGCCACCTTAAATTGGTCTGGCATCATCTCCATGTCTCTTGTTTCTTTTGATAAAATTGATTTGTTCTCCATAATGAAGTATGCTTATGTTAATCAATCATATCTTTACAGGCCTGCATGGTGAGGCTTATGTTAATCAATCATATCTTTACAGGCCTGCATGGTGAGGCTGACACTCGTATAAGTTATCTGAATTCCAAGTTCTAGTAATTCTAGCATCAAATCCAAATTCACAGGGAAGAACTCTATAAAGTGGATAGCCAAGCTGAATAAAGAGATCAAAAAAGCTGAATGAAAAGGTGGGTGTTTATCCATGGATTACGGGGATGGTGGGTTCGCAGCGTCCTTCCTGAATTCCTTAAATGCTCCTACGCATCTGTTTCTCATATACTATCATTACTGTGGGGACGGTATTTACGGGTGCAGTGTGTGCAGGGTGAGAATGTTTCTCACTTGTAGAAGGAATAAAAATTCTGTGGGGGGCCCTGTAATATGTTATATAAAAGTTCCCTTATGGTTCCCAATCATACCTGCAATAGCTTTTTTTCAGAAAATGTGACAGATAACCTGCCGGTCCACCACTCGGTTCGCCAATCCTTTGTGATCAGGGATTGATGCAGGTAGGTGGCGACAGTTCTTATCTACTGATTCAATCAATCACTTCCACCAAGGACAAGCGAACAGAGAGACAAATGGATGGGTGATTTTTAGCAAGGATGGAAACCTGAAACAAGGAAGTTCGTGGAATATGAAAAATGCTTTTTAAATCAACTAGATATGTTGATTTAGGAGGTGAAAATTTTTTGTTACCAAGATTGAGCACCATAGCACTACTGTGAAAGAAAAGAATTTGCTTACATGAGTAGGTTACCAAAGTTTTGTCCTTAATCATCTTCAATGCAAACTCCTTTGAGGCCTGACAAAGAAAAGCTCCACTGCGGCTGTGATGTTGCTCACACAAAAGTTACACGACGATTTGATGTTACTATTGTTTTGATCGTTGGCCTTCTGTACATGATTCTGATGTCGTTCATGGGATGCAAAAGTTAAACGCTAGTTTCTATGACCAATAAGAGTTTTCTGTTGAGGAATCAACTGGCACTTTGTCCCTAATGAGTGATTTCTGCTACGTCAGTATGCGCTCAATACAAATCTTAATAATTTGACACCCAACTGGTAGTTTATGACTGCATACGCTGGGTGTTCTATTGTTGTACTAGAGACAGTTGTATTTTAGATCACATTTTTTGAAACTTGGTATTTCCTAAGGTATTAATAGTTCCAATTTTTATCACGAAAATAGTTGATTAGGGTAAACTCAGCACAGCTTCTTCAGCAAAGCACTGGTGAGACATTCTGGTTTCAAGCATGGCATGTGGCATTTCCCTGGTTATCTGAAAAAAGAAAATGCTACTTACTAAATATCAACATTCCATTAGGGGCACGTTTGGTTGTGGGGAGTTTGACTGTAGAATGGGAGTGGGAATGACAATTATTTGGTTGGGTGAAGTCCAATTCTCTCAAAATCTAATCCCAACTTTCCTCTAGTATTTAAATCGCATTCCAATTCCAATTCTGATTCTAGTCATGAACTAGAGAATATAGCTAATTTGATTCTCATTCTAATCCCTGATTTCGATTCTGATTGCGAACCAAATGCATTGCAGAAGTATCTGATTCCTAAATCAACCTTCTTCTTTTATGTTACCATTACCCACCTGAGAAGCGGTATGATCCTCCCCTTTTTTTTTTGGCTGTTAACTTCAATCTCATGTTATTGGAAGGTGTAGTGCTGATGTTCTAACCTGCAGTAAGCATTTGAAAAAGTTAATTTGATTTGGGTCTGATTGTTGGTACACCCACCGATAAGTTAATATGATTTGGGTCTGATTATTGGTACACCTACCCATCCCCTCAAAGAGGTTCCAATGTTAAACCCAGAAGGTGGCGAACCCTGTGTGTATTCTAAATGGTATAAAACAAAATAAAATAAAATCTACCATGGAATTCATATTCCTAGTCATTGATTTTTTTTTTGCTTAATCAATTTTGATCCTGGGAGTGCATAAATGGTAAATATTTGGATTTGTGTGCAGATCACTTCAGTGATTTAACTGTCAAATATGTATCCTTGTCAACTGTGTTTTATGAATATGAACAGTTACTTGAGCCACTTAGGTCATTTATCTGCTTGTCTTTGCTCTTCAAAGTCTAAACTATGCCATTATGAAACTTCCAAAACTGTAAAAAATTTCTAGAAGGGTAGAGCATTGATCTCGTTAGTGCAAGGAAATTATTGGGAACATTCTTGTATTGGCTATCCACATTTCATTGCTTTGGAATTATTGACTAATACCTATGCCCTATGATGCTTTCACCATTGGGATCTGGTATTTGGATTTGTCCTACAACACCATCCTCTTAAGATCACTTTCATTCTTTTTTTTTTCCACATTTTTTAAACCACGAGGAATTATGTGATGATCAAAGCATCAATGGAGTTTTCAAGACAAACAAATAAACAGAAAATCACATCGTCATGGAAGATTGAATTGGATGTCTGGGTGGATTGTCCCCTTAAAATATGATTGAGTGTGGTTGTATGCTGATATATAGGCAATAACAAGGGAACATGTGGGACTAAATTAAGATAGTTCCAATGTTGAGAAGGTCCAAGACAATGAATTACTCATGAGCATGACCACTCACTTTCATGTTAATGCATGAATCCTGCATTGGTGACAAGAATGCAAGTTTAATGCTTCAAGAATGTGCATTCCCGGATTTCTTGTTAATATTCCTATTAAGTGGAAATTGCCAGGAGACATGATAAACATTCAAAAGTACTGGTGATGTTTATTTTCTAATCATTTTGTATCTGGAAGAAACATTAAACATTTGTTGTATAGAAGGCCATGGTCAGCCTATGCCTGTTGAACTTGGCCTATCGAGGAACAATCTACTAACTCAACCACTCAACCGATAGATACTGAACATCAGCGGAGGTTCATTTGTTCTAACTCTCACCTTATAATTCTGAAGTTTTGATGGGATTTGCAGCTCTAATTCGGATTGTGCATTTAATGGTAATTCTTCAGAAACTATTGATCATCTGTTTTTATTGTCTATTTATCAAACAACATAATGTTGTTGAAAGCCTTTGCAGTGAGACGTAAACCAGCTCTATTAAATCCTTTTGAGTGATGTAATATTATAACTTGTATTTAGAAGGGCCTAAGGTGTACTTTTGGTGAGATTGAGGAATTCATATTAAAGTTTCTCTTCATCTTTGTACTTTTCTACCATGAGTCAAATTTTCTCTCATTTTTTCTATCTTCGATGTAGGCTAGAGACTGAACTACATAAATTTTTGTTTCTTTTAATTTCCTTTATTTGGTTTAGTTCATCCTAGGTCACATAATAGGTGATGTAGAAGAACAAGTCAATATTTGGAAAGATGTGATGAAGGCTTGGAGTTAACTCTTGCTAGCCTCGTGTAGAACAATTTGGTGGGAGAAATTAAAGACACTTTCTTAACAATACTCATGTTGATCCAAAGGATTGATTTTGGTAAGTACAAAATATTTTAGTATGATACTAATAATTTTATATTCTTGTAGCAGTTAATTTATTTTGTAAGAAGCTCAGTAAGTTTGAAAGGTTAGAGAAGCATGGAGAAGTTGGACAGAATAAATCCTAAGTTAGAGAAAAAAATAAAGTAATTGAAGAAGTATTTGAAGTATTTTGAAAGTTTCTAGAGTGGAGTCGACCCCAGATATCCACTAGTTGACCCCAAAATAGCCATAGGCAAAAGATAGAGGACAATCAAAACTGTAGATTTCACAAATCAGACAGTGAGCTAGACGAAATGAGTCCAGGTCTTCAGGAGTCGATCCTAGAATTTTAGGAGTCGACTCATTAGTTTCAGAAGTTGACCAAGGATTTCAGGAGTCGACTTGTCAGTATCAAAAGTCGACTCCAACATTTCATGAGTTGACTCCTTTGTGATTAATAGCCCTAATACCTATTTTTTTTACGAGCACAAAATGTATAAAAAAGCTTCTAATGGCTATTTTTTTTCATCTTTAGTGGCTAAAATGGTTCTCCAACATCTTTTCAAGCTATAAATACTTTCAAATTTAATTGAAGAAGATGCAGATTGAAGAAGAGAAGTGATGTGAAGAGAAAAATAAGGAAAGAGAGTTAAGGCACTGAAGTGAGCATTTAAGTTAGACAAAATCCACTACATGAAATT
Organism: Elaeis guineensis; assembly: GCF_000442705.2. Classification (NCBI taxonomy): domain Eukaryota; kingdom Viridiplantae; phylum Streptophyta; class Magnoliopsida; order Arecales; family Arecaceae; genus Elaeis; species Elaeis guineensis. Next base: position 79,297,364 of record NC_025997.2, read on the forward strand.
TGACTATTAGTGACGGTTAATTGCCATCACTAATAGTGATTTTGTTGTCAATAATAGTAGTAGCGACGGAACACCATCGCTAATTGATGGTCGAAACAACTCTAGTCACTAATTACACCTATTAGCGATGGATTTTTTATCGTCACTAATAATTACTATTAGTGACGGCATTTGCGACAGCCAAATTTGATTGTTATTTAATTTTTTTATTTTTAAATCAAATTAAAAAAAAATAAAAAACTTAGCAATGGTTATTTTATCGTTAATGCCGTCGTTAATGTCGTCAGTGATAGTTAATTTTATTTTTTAAAAATATTTATAAAAATATTTTTTAAAATCTATTTTAATTAATTATAATCAATTATGATTCCTAATATCTGTTATAATTAAAATTCAAAGATAATATGATAATCATAAATAAAAAACTAATTATATTATATTAAAAATATAAATTATATAATTTTACAAGCAGTATCAAAAAAATACAATACATCAAAATAAAAAAAATCATGACAGATCCTCCTTATTGTCCTCCTGCTCCTCTCCAGTAGTTGGTGAATGAGAGCTGGATGTCCCAGCATCCTGAAATGAAAAAAAAATAAAATATTATTAATAAGTTTCGATATAGAGGTATATCTTTCGATGTACTCCTTCAATTTTCAAACAGATTATTTTTATACGTTCCATTCGATAATACGGAGCTATAGACACTTCCGGCCCATCAATTTGATGATTATATTGAATTTTTAGCCTCTAAATCTCCTTTCTCGACTCAAGCCTAAATATATAAAGCTTCTAAATATAAAAACTTAAAATAAGTAAAAGAGTTTACTAATAGAATTATCTGATGTGATGGCTGGAACAACGAGCTCAGCTGGTCATACAGCTGTGGATCTCGGAGAATCTTCATGACCGTATCACAGACGGCATCCCGGAAGCTCTGAGGTCACTGGCTCAGAAGCCTTTGCACGACCTCCACGTGTGCATCACTCCAAGTCTGGGGTGTTGAGGCCTGTGAGAACACCGAAGAGTATCGAGCCACTAGAGGGTCGAAGCTGTGATTGAGTCTTATGACCCGACTCCTACTCACCCTTCCGATGATCCTGAGCCATCCCTCAAGGTCAAGGAGAGGTTGAGTGAACGGGTCATTATCGTGCCGCACAACGACGTACTCCGCATAATCTACCTATGCAATTCAGAAATATATTAATTTTAATATATATATAAGATCTTGTAACAACTTAATAAATATAATTTAAAATTTTTATTACGATTTATCATGACCAAGAATCTAAGTAATCACCAGTCCTCCTAGACTGATGTGTGGCCTCCTACAACCGGAGCTGGTTTGGTGGACAACCCAGCTACCATGTCTACAATAAGTAAATAATAAAATTAAATTAATTAAAATATATATATAAGAGTTTTTACAGTTCTAATGAAGAGTTTTGGTATAGATTTCTTACCAGTCTGTCGGTCATAACATGTGTACCGACGGAGCCATCCGTATGCCTGATCAGATCTTGTTGGACAGTCTGATTCTGTTGAGCCCTCTACCATCTACTGGAGTACTCCTCACTGCTCCACTGATCACAACGGGCCTCCCATACGTTCACCCGCATCTATTGATCCCTGTAGGACCTCCAGTCCGATGGTGACTGAAAACCAAAATACTTGATGGCAGATTGCTTGAGGCTGTAGAGGCCATCTCGGAGCCTCCGTGTGGCCACCTCATCGAAGGTCCGATGGCCACCCTCCTCATCTTGAGGAGTCTCGAATCATGCTGTGCAAGATTCGATACCACTTGTTGTAGTAGGAAGAAAGAAGAACTAAAACAAGAAATACAATCAAATATGTGGATCAGCCAAAAGGCTCGCCTCTATGATGCATGCAAGCTTCACTATGAGAAAAGAGAAAATATACAAGAGAAGATCATACCCTCAATCCTCATACACTAATTTTCTTTTCAACAAGAAGCACTCTCTCACAAAAGCTCTCTCTAGGAGACCCCCTAAACTCTTGAAACGACTGCTGTCTGACAGTCTGCCCGAGGTACCCCAGTACTTTTCTCTTTATTGGTGCTCCTCAGGCTGCTGCTACCGAATAGGATTCTCTATTGGTTGCTGTTACCTCAGTTCCACTCTCTGTTTCGTCCATAGGGCTGTTTATAGCCCCAAAACCCAGACTATATCAAAATTAGACTCTAGATTAGACTCCAGAAGCTCAGCCATCGTCTGATCCATGCTGCAAACCTTCTCAGCCACACGATCATGCTTGATTTAGCCTTTGATTGTGCCCGAATGTCCTGATCATGTGCTCCATTGCTCTGGGCCGTTGGATTTTCACCGATAGCGACTTCGACTGTTAGATCGCACGCATCTGAGTGTGAAATATAGGAAATGCTCGTCGGTCCATCATGGACTGCGAGAATCGAGGGGAAAACTATTGAAAAAGGTGCAGGATTTCATGCATGAATTTTAAAATATTTTTGAAATATAACGCAGCGAAATATGTATATTAAATAATTTAATCTACAAATGTATGTAATCAAATTACTAAACCCTACAATTAGGACCTATAACATGTCATATTGCATTTATAAATCAGAAAAATAAAAGATTTGGTATTGATCAAATCAATACCCTAGATCTAAAATAGTTTTAGATCTAAACCTAGATCACATCTAGATAAGAGAAGAGATCGGATCTCTTACCTTCATGCGGGTCGAAAACTCCGTGATTAATTTTTTTTGTTATCTTTGGAGCCACACAAGCGTCCGGTCTTTACAGGTGATCCACACGAGGTTGCAACAAAATCGAAGGTTCGTCAAATGAAGATCTGCTCGAAGTGCTAGGTTCTTGCAGATCTCTTCGGATGGTTAATCTAAAAAATATTCTTCGGATCTCTTCGATATTCCAAGAGATGAAGAATATGAAAAAAAATAAGAAGTCAAACTCTTTGACCTCCCTAAAATCAAAAATAATCTGTAAAAGAAAAAAGGTCCGAAGAGAAGACAGATCTTCTCTTTCAGTACATCAACGATTGATGTCCTGAGAACATCTCTATGCTAGGATATGAGAAGACTTTCTTCTCTAGATATTTTTCTAACTTTCAGATCTCATGATATCTGATTTTTTTCACAGAAAAATCTCATGATTTATGGAGAAGAAGGGTTCTAAAAGAAACCTTATTAGAAGACCTTCTTTTCTTCTTCTTCTCTCATCAGAACATGGTCAGATCATGTCCAAAATAAGATCACCATGCCCTAACTCATTAGAGCATGAATGCACCATGCCATCCCTCTTTCTCTCTCAGATTTTTATCACATGAAAATACAAAATAAAGAGAAAATAAATTAAAAAAAATAATAATAAGAGAAAAACATCTTCTCTCTTATCTTTTGTTTCTACAAGACATCAACTTTTGATCTCTTGATAGAAGACTCTTCTCCAAGGAATTTGATGCCTCAAACCATCATTCCATCCTCTTTCTCTCTCAAATTTTATCACATAAAAAATACAAAAAATTAAGAGAGAATAATATAAAAAAAAAATAATGAGAGAAGACAATCTTTTCTCTTACCTTTCTCTCTACAAGATATCAACCTTTGATCTCTTGATTGAAGACTCTCCTCCAAGGATTTTGGCACCTCAAACCACCCATGCCTTCCTCTTTCTTCTCTACTATTTTTATCTAAAAGCCACAAATTTTTGACTCTTATTTCTATTGTAATCCAGGTGGTGTGCCCAAGGCCCAGGGGACCAAGGCTAAGGCCAAGGTCCATCATTCATGAGGGCTTCATGGAGGCTCTAGGGTTAGTTGGGCCCTAGGTTGAAAGGCTGTGGGCCTTTCGGGTTCTTGAGGTCTAGGTTATGTGGGCCTCAAGGGACCAACTCTTTATGGGCCAGGTCTGGGCCCAGGATAGGTGAGATTAGGTTGAGTCATGGGTGTACATGAGCTTGGGTTAACCTAATCTCCCATAGAGTTGGTCAAGGGAGTTTTGGGTTTGGGTCACTTGTCCCTGTGTTTATATATACATGTACTTGTATAGGTTGATTAAGCCAAAAGGAATACAAGAACCATTTCTCCCAAGTCTCTCTCTCTCTTCTCCCTCTCTCTCCAGCTCTTCTCCATGCCCCAAGAGCAAGAAACCCTAGGGTTTCTTGCCGCCAGTCCATAAAAGGAAAGAAAAGCAAAGGAGGCGCTAGCCCCTCCTCTCTTGCAGCCGCCAACCAGATCCCTGTCTCCCTCTCTTTCAGCCACCCAAGCATCAGGTCCAGGACTTGAAATCTCTTGAGAAGAGGTTGGTACAAGTCTCTCTCAGATCTGGAGTTGATCTGAGGTCGTTTGAGGTGTGGGTGAGATCTCCATCAACAGATCTACAGGAAAGGCTGCAGCAGGATAGATTTGCGAGGTCTGTCTCCATCTACCTTCTTCCCTCTCTAGAATATCCTGATTTGAGATCTACAAATTGAAAAACCTCAGTCCAGGCCTGATCTAGTTGGGTACCAGATATTGGATTTTTTAGAGGTATTTTCAGAGGCGTTCTTCATCTGGAACAAAAGGCTGACGAAGAAGAGAGCAACCAGGCTGATTTCATCAAGGGCCTTCAATCAAGTCCAGAAGTCTCCAGATCTGTTCGTTGCTGGTTTCGCTGCACCCAAGGTCCATGGGAGGAGCCGGGATCATGTTCCAATAGTTGGTATCAGAGCCACAGTGGTGAGAAAGCGGTTCCAAGCATGAGAAGTTGAAGATCCCAAGTGCTGAAAATTTTCAGCAAGGTACCATCAAGGTATATTCTACACTTCTTGATTTTATATTGCTTGTTTGGCTTGGATCCAGTCATGAGCAGCAATATGAAGGTTGAGTTTGAGAAGTTTGATGGCAAGGAGAATTTTTTCATGTAAAAAATCCGGGTGGAGGATCTTCTGGTGCAAGCAGATCTGGATCAGGCTTTGGATGAGAAGCCTGAGGGAATGACAGATAGACAGTGGGCATCGTTGGAGAAGAAAGCATGCTCGGTGATCAGAGGATGTTTGGCGGATGCGGCGTTGTATTCGGTGCTGGAAGAAAAGACTCCGAAGGGCCTTTGGTCGAAGTTGCACACCATGTATATGGGGAAGAATATGTGCAACAAGCTAATGCTGAAGAAGAAATTGTACAGTCTTCGGATGCAGGAGGGATCTGATGTGATTGGCCACATTCAGAGGTTCGACTAGTTGTGTATGGAGTTGATGAATATCGGGGTGAAGCTGGATGAGGAGGATAAGTCCCTGTTGCTTTTGTGTTCGCTGCCAGGATCATATGTCTCTTTGGTGACTACACTGCTCTACGGCAAGGAGACTCTGGAATATGAGGACATGGTCTCGGTGCTAAGGTCTAATGAGCAAAGGGAAAAGTTGACCAGAGATCGAGCTCCCCAGGAGGGTTTGGCAGTAGGGGAGAGGACAGGCAGAGGCAGAAGAAAGTCCAAGGGGCGGTCCAAGTCCAGGAAGGGAAAGAAAGAGATGAAATGCTTCAAGTACAACGAGATCGGGCACTTCAAGTGAGAATGTCCACTATGGAAGAGCAAGAAGGGAGAAAGAAGTGGCTCAGAATCAGTGAGTGCAGTTGCTGGGCAGTAGGTGGAGGATGATCTACTTGTGGTATCAGATGGTCACAGGCATTACACAGAGGAGTGGACACTAGACTCTGCGTGCTCACATCACTACACACCACACAGGTCTTGGTTTGCGACATACACCAAGACAGATGAGAGATCAGTGACTCTAGGCGATAATCATCCTTGCAAGGTGGCTGGGATAGGGACAGTCAGGGTGAGGATGTTTGATGGGATTGTGAAGACATTGACAAATGTAAAGCACATCCCGGAGCTGGAAAAGAATCTGGTGTCACTAGGCTACTTGGAGCATAGTGGATACAGCTTCAGCAGTAGGGCTAGAAGTGGAGTACTGACATCTCCAATGGAGCTATGGTAGTGATGAGAGGCAGGAGGTTGGACAATAATCTCTATCACATGGAGGGATCTGTGGTGACTGGAGAGTCTGATGTAGCAGTTGCAGCACAGGATCAGCAGGGGGCTTACAGGATGTGGCACTACCGCCTAGGCCACATGGGTGACAAGGGACTGAGGGAGTTGAGCAGGAGAGGACTCATCTCTGATCTGAAGGATGGTGCTACAGGAGAGATCTGTGAGTCTTATCAGATGGGAAAGCAGAGGAGAGTTCAATTCAACATCAGTACAGCCCGCAGTGCGGTCCCTCTGGAGTTAGTACACACGGATGTGTGGGGACCAGCCCCAGTTTTAGCTAGGAATGGGGCCAGATACATCATGACCCTGATTGATAATTTCTCAAAAAAACTCTAGATTTACTTCATGAGAGAGAAGTCAGAGGTCTTCACCAAGTTCAAGATCTGGAGAGCTGAGGTGGAGAAGGAGCAGGAGAGGAGCGTGAAGTGTCTGAGGTCAGACAATGGCGGGGAGTACACCAGCAGAGAGTTTCAGGACTACTGTGAGGAGTGTGAGATCAGGAGACACTTCTCAGTTAAGGAGACTCCACAGCAGAATGGGGTGGCCGAGAGGATGAACAGAACACTTTTGGAAAAGGCACGATGCATGAGGCTGCAGGCAGGGCTTCCAAAGGAGTTCTGGGTTGACACAGTTGACGCAGCAGGTTACTTGGTCAATCGGTCACCTCACACCAGGTTGGATGGCAGGCTTCTAGAGGAGGTGTGGTCTGGGAGGACAGTTGGACTGGGCCATCTATGGGTATTTGGGTGCACGACTTATGCGCATATTGGAGCTGGTGAGCGGAGCAAGCTAGACGCCAGATCACGCAAGATGGTGTTTCTAAGCGATCCGCGAGGAGTCAAGGGATACAGGTTGTGGGATCCCTTAGAAAAGAAGGTCATCATTAGTCAGGATGTGACTTTTGATGAGGAGTCAGTCCTACGGAGGCGAGCAGGCATGGAGGAGCAGCAGGAGTAGGAGGAGGTCTAGCAGGGCGCTGCTGGACAGCTTACCTCTTTGATTTTGCCTCTTGCAAGTACTACGAGAGGACATGACATTCAGGTGGAGAATCTACTAAGGTGTCTCCACAGGTGGAGAGGACTCGGATGGATGATCGAGGTGGAGAGGTCCAGCAGGAGCGAGCTAGATCGAGGACTGATATCGGTGTTGGCCTACACAAGCCCAAGAGGACCATCAGGCAACTGGACCGATATGGCTTCGAGGAGATGCTGTCATATGCCCTGGTGACAGTGAATGGAGACCCATATATGTATCAGAAGGCTATTGAGAGCCAGGACAGAGAGCGGTGGGTTCAGGCAATGTCCGAGGAGATGCAGTCTCTCCACCAGAACCAGACGTGGCGATTGATGCAGTTGCCACAGGAGAAGAGGCCCATTGGCTGCAAATGGGTCTACAGTCGCAAGGAAGGGCCTTCAGAGCAGGGAGGTATCAGATTCAAGGCGAGGTTAGTGGCCATGGGATACTCCCAGAAGGAAGGCATCGACTTCAGCGAGGTCTTCTCTCCCGTCGTCAGACATACTTCCATCAGAGTGCTGCTGAGCATTGTAGCAGCTCAGGATTTAGAGCTGGAGCAGATGGATGTCAAGAAGGCGTTCCTCCATGGGCATTTGGAGGAGAGGATTTACATGGAGCAGCCACCCGGTTTCAGGGATCCAGGATCAGAGGGAAAGGTTTGTTTGTTGTAGAAGTTGCTGTACGGGCTGAAGCAGTCGCCGAGGCAATGGTACAAGCGGTTTGACTCTTATGTGCGCAGTATTGGACTTTCTAGGTACGAGTTTGATCCCTGTGTTTATGTTCAGTCTCTTGAGGATGGTTCTAGGGTGTTCCTACTCTTGTATGTGGATGACATGCTTATAGCATGCAAGAGTAGGAAGGTTGTGCAGGATCTGAAGGCATCCTTTTCTCGAGAGTTTGAGATGAAGGATTTGGGCCCTGCAAGGAAGATCCTAGGCATGGAGATTTTCAGAGACCGAGCCAGGAGGGTGCTGCATCTATCTCAGGGGGGCTACATACAGAAGGTCTTAGAGAGGTTCGGGATGAAGGGAGCAAAGCCGGTGGAGCTGCCACTTGCCGGTCACTTCAGACTCTCGAAGACCATGGTGCCACAGACTGAGGTGGAGGCTCAGGAGATGGAGAAGGTTCCTTATACTTCAGGAGTTGGGAGCTTGATGTATGTGATGGTCTGTTGTAGGCCAGACATCGCTCATGCAGTGAGTCAGGTCAGCAGGTTCATGGCGCAGCCTGGCAGAAAGCACTGGAGAGCTCTGAAGTGGATATTCAGATACCTGGTGGGTTCAGTTGGAGTTGGCATCTGCTACGGACAGCAAGGAGGTGCAGTGGGACACTCTGACATGTCCAGAGAGGCTCAGGGGCTGATTGGCGGTTATGTAGATGCAGACTTCGGTGGAGATGTGGATACCCGGAGGTCTACGACAGGCTTCATCTTTAGCCTGTATGGAGGTCCTATTTCTTGGAGATCGATTTTGCAGCCTATCACAGTCCTATCCACTACAGAGGTGGAATACATCGGACTGACAGAAGCAGCTAAGGAGGCAATTTGGCTGAAGGGTTTGGTGACGGAGATGGGCCTTACTCAGGAGGCCATTAGAGTGCACTGTGACAGCCAGAGTGCACTTCTATTAGCACAGAACTCAGTCTATCATGCAAGGACAAAGCACATCGACATTCGGTATCATCGGATCAGGGAGCTTGTGGAGGATGGCGAGGTGGAGCTGGTAAAGGTACACACCAAGGAGAACCCAGCTGATGCACTTACGAAGGTACTTCCACAGGACAGCTTTCAGAGATGTGTTGAGTTGATGCGGCTGATGGACAGAGTGGAGCTGGTTGAGGCCTTGGGACACCAAGGTGGAGATTGTTGTGATCCAAGTGATGTGCCCAAGGCCCAGGGGACCAAGGCTAAGGCCAAGGTCCATCATTCATGAGGGCTTCATGGAGGCTCTAGGGCTAGTTGGGCCCTAGGTTGAAAGGCTGTGGGCCTTTCGGGTTCTTGAGGTCTAGGTTATGTGGGCCTCAAGGGACCAACTCTTTATGGGCCAGGTCTGGGCCCAGGATAGGTGAGATTAGGTCGAGTCATGGGTGTACATGGACTTGGGTTAACCTAATCTCCCATAGAGTTGGTCAAGGGAGTTTTGGGTTTGGGTCACTTGTCCCTGTGTTTATATATACATGTACTTGTATAGGTTGATTAAGCCAAAAGAAATACAAGAACCATTTCTCCCAAGTCTCTCTCTCTCTCCAGCTCTTCTCCATGCCCCAGGAGCAAGAAACCCCAGGGTTTCTTGCCGCCAGTCCATAAAAGGAAAGAAAAGCAAAGGAGGCGCTAGCCCCTCCTCTCTTGCAGCCGCCAACCAGATCCCTCTCTCCCTCTCTTGCAGTCACCCATGCATCAGATCCAGGATTTGGAATCTCTTGAGAAGAGGTTGGTACAAGTCTCTCTCAGATCTGGAGTTGATCTGAGGTCGTTTGAGGCATGGGTGAGATCTCCATCAACAGATCTACAGGAAAGGCTGCAGCAGGACAGATCTGCGAGGTCTATCTCCATCTACCTTCTTCCCTATCTAGAATATCCTGATTTGAGATCTATGAATTGGAGGACCTCGGTCCAGGCCTGATCTGGTTGGGTACTAGATCTTGGATTTTTTAGAGGTGTTTTCAGAGGTGTTCTTCATCTGGAACAAAAGGTTGACGAAGAAAATAGCAACCAGGCTGATTTTGTCAAGGGCCTTCAATCGAGTCAAGAAGTCTCCAAATCTGTTCGTTGCTGGTTCCGCTGCACCCAAGGTCCGTGGGAGGAGCCGGGATCGTGCTCCAACAATTTCATCTCATATGGGGCGGCAACTTTATATATGGCAGATTAGGTCAAAAGACCTAATCAACAAGGAGTCCATGGGGTGTCCAACTCTTGGATGCCCCCTCCCTCATAAATTTTGTGGAGAGCATAAAATAACTCACAAAAGGGGCTACAAAAAGAAGGGATAAGCTTGGGAAAAGTTGGTGCAAGAGAGGAGAGAAGAGTTCTTGTGAAGAGGGACTCTTTCAAAAAAAGGATAAATCTAAACCACTTTCCATATTGAATCAAATCAAATCTGATTCAAATCTCTAAAATAAGTGGTGTGAGATAATATTCCTTGGATGTGGATATCATAGAAAAATATCTGAAAATTAATTAGTGGGCGTGGGCTTGAGATTTCTTAGGTGGCGCAAGAGAAGAGATGGAGTCCTAATCTAACTAGGATTCTTATGTAGATTAGGTCAAACACTTTGAACCCAATCCAAATTAATTACAACCTAATTAATGGTGATCCTACTCCAACTAAGAGTCCAATTAAATCAGATTAAATCATATTTAATTCTGATTTAAATCCTAACTTAATTAAAATTAGGTGCATACAAGTCCTAGTCAAACAGGGACTTATTCTTCCTTACAATTGGCTTATCCAATAAATCAATTAGACTTAATCCAATTAAATCCAAACTAATTCTAATTGAATCAAATTCAATTAGGCTTGATCTCAGCCCAATTATTCAATCAGATTGAGCCAATTAGCAATCCAATTGCTAATCGATCCTCTTGCAACACTTGCATTAGGTCAAACATCAATCACATTGATCGTTTAACCTAAGAACGATTCTTAATCGTCGATTAACCATCTGATTAGATTACAACCTCTTATGTATATGACCCTATAGGTTCGAACCTAAGTTGGTAGCACAGGAATCAATTTTTATACCAGTCGAAGTGACTATCTAGCAATGGTTCTCGACGTCCAGATAGGTCGAATGTATGCAAAGCAACATTCTGAGAACCTTGACCCATGGTTACCGTATAATTCATCTTTTTGACCAATAATACTCAAAAAAGCTTCGAGTATGCTGTCAATCACTTATACAAGTCATCTCTATTGTATCTTAAAATTTTATAAATCCCGTGACTCCTCACGAGGATTACCTAGGCCTAGGTTTTGCTAAATTGAAACACAATGAGACATTCTCTTCCTGAAGTTAATCAGGAGTGGTCAATCCCATCTTGACTCACACACCGACTTCATAAGTACTTAACTGTATCTAAAAATTTTTTCAACCTATATTAAAAATACAGACAGTCCGGCACCAAAGCACAGTGAGTTGCTTGCAAGTCACGTGGTGATCTCAGGTCAGAGGGACACTTATACCCATTGACCTTAGCTAACTACTTTTGATAGTAGAGTGTTACATTGGTCACGTTCAATGCAGATGTACTCCTACATCTCACCTGGATGCCATACTAGTATTTTTACACCACTTGATTATGAGGACAACCAACGCATATAGCATACAACGATCTACACTTGATAAGTTATCATCATTGTTAATAACTTATCATTTGGTCATGAATAATTTAAGAACCATCCGATAAATCCTCCTTTATCGATTGATTGTGGTTCTAAGGACTTCAACAAAATTTAGGAGTTCATTTAAGGAAGATAGAACTTTTATGATGAACTTGCCAAATAACTATTTGTTGCTCTTTGGATTGATTTTGATGATTACAAAGCATTTGAAGGGGTACTAATGATTTTTGCTTGAAAAAGACTTATTGCTCTTCAGGGGCAAAATTATAATTTTATCAAAACTCTGATTTGAAAGCATCAAATAATAGAACAAAAAATTTGTGATTCATTGATGAAAATTATATTATTTTTGGACTTGTATTTTGAAAGATATGCATGTTTGAAAATCATGAGTCGACCTATGAGTCAACTCATGGCACAATGAGCTGTTTGGCATGCTGATTTTTTGGCTTGGCACAACCTGTGAGTCGACCCATGAGTCGACCCCCAAGGCATGAGTCGACCCATGAGTCGACCCCTGCTGTTTTTAGGCCAAAAATCACAGAACCTTGTCTTCTGGTTATTTTCTGATGTTTTTCCACAGAGGTCGACCCATGAGTCGACCCCCAGGCATGAGTCGACCCATGAGTCGACCCCTGTGACGGGAATGTTCCGTAACGGCTAGTTTTTAACCTGTTTTAAGTATTTTTAATGCTCATTTAATATGGTCTAACGGCTCTATTTCAGTCCAGAATATTTTTCACCATTTCTTAAAGCTATAAAAGGGACAAAAAGGTGGGAATCAAAAAAGAGAATAAAGAAGAGAGATTTTGAAAAAGAGATTTCAAGCAAACTTTTCAGCCCTAAGCAAAAGCTCACTCAAAGCATTCAAGAAGCCTTTAATCCAAGCTCACCAACTCTTCAAGTGCATATTCAAGTCTCCAACCACCTTGAGAAAATCAAAAAGGGTCTTCTTCTCTTTGAGTAAAGTATATTTAAAGTCACATTCGCTTATTAAAGGAGCTTTCTTTGTACTTACTTGTGCTATTCATTGTTATACTTTGCTTGAGTTATTGTTTTTGTTTTGGAAGGGTTCCAAAACAAGGAAAGGTTGATCCGAACCTTGAATCGGAGTGTATTGGGTTGGCTTGTACCCGAGAAATAAGTGGACTAGCTTGGGATAGCTAGAGTCAGAGTTTTCGACGTTTGTATTCGGATTGAATACAAGATTAGTGGATTGAAATTCCCAAGTAGGAGCTTGGGGAGTGGATGTAGGTGCAAGGTTGGCACCGAACCACTATAAATCCTTTTGTTTGTGGTGTGCCTAATTGCTCTTTTTTAACTCTTCATTATTCTCTTACATTCTAGCTTTTAGCCATTAGCTTTGAGTTAATTTTACTCTCCCTATTTATTTAGCTTTTGTCAAATATTTTTCATAAGTCTTAAGTTAAGCTTAAATTTTTTAGAAACCCAATTCACCCCCCTCTTGGGTTACATAGCTGGGCAACAAGTGGTATCAGAGCCCGGTGCTCTAATCCTACTTTGATCTAATCAATTAAAGAGCCAAAGATCTATGGCAACTCAAGTCGGCACTTCTCTAGCCGATGGGCAATCCACTAACCGACTTCCACTTTTCAATGGGTCTAATTATACCTATTGGAAAGCTCGGATGAAAATATTCATTCAAGCACTTGACTATGATATGTGGAGTATCATAGTGAACGGTCCTCACACACCCACTAAAATTATAGATGGTGTGGAATCAGCCAAATCCGAGAAAGAATGGGATGAGGTTGATAAGAAAATGGCCCAATTAAATGCTAAAGCTATGAATATTCTTTATTGTGCTCTTGATGCTAACGAATTTAATCACATTTCTACTTGCTCGTCTGCTAAAGAAATATGGGATAGGTTAGAAGTAACCCATGAAGGAACCAATCAAGTAAAGGAGTCCAAAATTAACATGCTTGTGTATAAATATGAATTGTTTAAAATGGAGCATGATGAGTCCATAACTGAAATGTTTACTCGCTTTACTGATATTATAAATAGTTTAAAGAGTCTTGGTAAGTCCTATACTAACAGTGAGCTTGTAAGAAAGATTCTCAGATCCTTACCAAGAACTTGGGAAGCCAAAGTGACCGCCATCCAAGAAGCCAAAGACTTGAACATTCTACCCTTGGAAGAGCTTCTTGGATCATTGATGACTCATGAGCTGAGCATGAAGCAACATTAAGAGGAAGAAGTCAAAAAGAAGAGAACAATTGCCCTCAAATCCATAGCTCCACCAGATGAAGAAACTGATGACACTGAAGATGAAGAACGGAATGAAGAGATGGCACTCATTACCCGAAGATTCAAAAAATTTTTGAGAAAAAGGAAACAAGGGATGAGGAAGAGACCATTCACAAAAGGGGAACAGAGCAAAGAAAAGGAGAAAGACCAACCCCTTATCTGCTACGAATGCAAAAAATCGGGACACTTCAAGTCCGAATGTCCACAACTGAAGAAGGGTCCCAAGAAGTACAAGAAGAAGGCCATGATGGCCACTTGGAGTGGGAGTGATGACTCAAGCTCCGAAGAGGAAGACTCGACTGAACAAGCCAACCTGTGCCTTATGGCACATGAAAATGAGGTAATTTTCGAAACTCCTAGTGACTTTACATTTGAAGAACTGCATGAAGCTTTTTGTGATTTAGTTGATGAACTAAAGAAACTAGGGATAAAGAACAAAGATCTAAAATTGAAAAATCAATCTTTATTAAAATAAAATGAAAGTATTTCAATTGAAAAATCCACCCTGCTTCAAGAAAATCAAAGTTTAAAGAATGAAATTGCCAAGTTAAAATCATTAGTTGAAAAATTCACCTTGAGTTCAAATAAACTTAATATGATTCTTGAAAATCAAAAAGCCATGTATGATAAGGCTGGACTTGGCTATAACCCCTTGAAGAAACAAAAGTATCTGAAAAACATCTATGTAAACTCTTTAAGTAACAAGTCTTCTAATATTACATATTTCAAATATGGTAGAGTAGGACATAAGTCATACACTTGCTTCTCTAACACATCTGCAAACTCAAATATAAAGAAAATATGGGTTTCAAAAGGAACCATTATGACTAACCAAAAAGGACCCAAGCGAGCTTGGGTACCTAAAACAAAAACTTGACTTTTGCTTGCAGGTGTGTCTAGCATCCCAAGAAGGAAACAGAAAATGGTATCTTGACAGCGGATGCTCGAGACACATGACTGGTGATGAATCTCAATTCATCACTTTTGATGCTAAGAATGGAGGGATGGTCACCTTTGGAGATAATGGCAAAGGAAAGATCATCGGTATAGGTAACATTGGTATCACTCCCTCCAAATACATTGAAAATATTTTGTTAGTAGATGGTTTAAAGTATAATTTACTAAGCATTAGTCAATTTTGTGATAAAGGATATAAAGTTGTTTTTGAATCTTCTGTTTGCATTGTAACTAGTCCTATTAATGATGGCATTAAATTTATTGGATATAGACATGGTAATGTTTATATGATAGATTTAAATGATCTATCCAAAATAAACATGCAATGTCTAGTATCCTTGAATGCTAAAATTAATGAGACTAGTTGGCTTTGGCATCGTAGGCTTGCACATATTAGCATGCATTCACTTTCAAAATTAATTAAGAAAGAATTAGTTCTTGGTTTGCCAAAATTGAATTTTGAAAAGGATAGAATTTGTGATGCATGCCAACTAGGTAAACAAACAAAAGTTTCATTTAAATCCAAAAATATTGTTTTAACCTCTAGACCTTTAGAGCTTTTGCATATGGACTTATTTGGACCTACTAGAACTACTAGTCTGGGAGGAAAATGATATGGTTTTGTAATTATAGATGATTACTCTCGTTTTACTTGGGTTTTCTTTTTGGCACACAAAGATGAAACTTTTCAAGTTTTCACTAAATTTTACCGAAAAGTCACTAATGAGAAAAGATTTTCAATTCAAAATATTCGAAGTGATCATGGAACTGAATTTGAAAATCAAGACTGTGAAAAATTTTGTGATGAAAAAGGAATAGGCCATAATTTTTCTGCACCTAGGACACCCCAACAAAATGGGATAGTAGAAAGAAAAAATAGAACCCTAGAAGAAATGGTCCGTACCATGCTATGTGAAAGCAACCTTCCAAGATACTTTTGGGCGGAAGCTATTAACACAGCATGTTACATTTTAAATCATGCTTTGATTAGACAAATTTTAAAGAAAACCCTTTATGAGCTTTGGAAAGAAAGAAAATCTAATATTGCTTATTTTCATATTTTTGGTTGCCGATGTTTTGTATTAAATAATGGTAAAAAAAGACTTGAAAAATTTGATGCAAAATCAGATGAAGCAATTTTTCTTGGTTACTCCTCCACTAGTAAAGCTTTTAGAGTTTTTAACAAAAGAACCTTAGTAGTAGAGGAGTCGATACATGTTGTCTTTGATGAATCTAACGATCTTCCTTCAAGGAAGAATGAAGGTGTTGATGATGCAGATCCTCTTATAGAAGGAATGAAGGAGATCACTCTGAAAGATTCAACAATTCAAGATGATGAGGAACATGAAGACAAACAGGATGAGGGAGGTGAAGAACATCAAGAACAACCTCAAGGTACAAATGACCTACCCAAAGAATGGAGGTATGTTCACAATCACCCTAAGGAGCTAATTATTGGTGATCCTATGTATGGGGTAAAAACTCGTTCTTCACTTAAAGATGTATTTAATCATTGTGCTTTTGTCTCTCATCTTGAACCAAAAACTATTGAAGAAGCTGAAAATGATTATAATTGGATTAATGCAATGCAAGAGAAACTTAATCAATTTGAAAGAAATAATGTATGGACTTTAGTATCAAGACCTAAAAATTATTCAATAATTGGCACAGAATGGATCTTTAGGAATAAATTAGATGAACATGAAAATGTAATAAGAAATAAAGCAAGATTGGTTGCTAAAGGCTATAATCAAGAAGAAGGAATTGATTTTGATGAGACCTTTGCACCTGTTGCTAGATTAGAGGCCATCAGACTTCTACTTGCATATGCTTGCTTTATGAAATTTAAATTATTTCAAATGGATGTCAAAAGTGCATTTTTGAATGGATATATTGCTGAAGAAGTCTATGTAGAACAACCCCCAGGTTTTGAAAATCATGCTTTTCCTAATCATGTTTTTAAATTAAATAAAGCTCTATATGGTTTGAAACAAGTACCTAGGGCTTGGTATGATAGGCTAAGCAAATTTTTTTTAAATAATGATTTTTCAAGAGGTAATGTAGACACAACCCTTTTCATTAAAAGAAATCAAAATGATATGTTAATTATACAAATATATGTAGATGACATTATCTTTGGGTCTACTAATGAATCTCTTTGTCAAGATTTTGCAAAGCTCATGTAGGGGGAGTTCGAGATGAGCATGATGGGAGAACTTACATTCTTCCTCAGACTCCAAATCAAACAAACAAAAGAAGGAATCTCCATCACCTAAAGCAAGTACACAAAGAAAATTACTCAAAAGATTTGGAATGGAGAACTCCAAAGCAATTGGCACACCCATGAGCCCTTCATGTAAGCTTGACAAGGATGAAGAAGATAAAAGTGTAGACTTAAAATATTATAGAGGTATGATTGGCTCTCTACTATATTTAACTGTAAGTAGACCTGATATCATGTTTAGTGTTTGTCTGTGTGCTAGATTTCAATCTAATCATAAAGAATCTCATTTGAATGCTGTTAAAAGAATCCTTAGATATTTAAATGGTACTCAAACTCTAGGATTATGGTACTCTAAGGACTCACTAATTGATTTATTAGGATATTCAGATGCTGACTTTGCTGGATGTAGATTAGATAGAAAAAGCACTAGTGAAACTTGCCAATTTCTCGGAGTTAACCTAACCTTTTGGTTTAGCAAGAAACAAAATTCGGTAGCACTGTCTACGGCCGAGGCTGAATATATTGCAGCTGGAAGTTGTTGTGCTCAAATCTTGTGGATTAAGCAACAACTCAAAGATTTTGATATCAAACTTAATGAAACACCCATAAGATGTGATAACACTAGTGCCATAAATCTTACTAAAAATTCAATTCAATATTCTAGGTCTAAACATAATGAAATCAGACATCATTTTATAAGAGAACATGTTCAAAATAAAGATATAATTTTTGACTATATTTGTACTGAAAAATAATTAGCTGATATTTTTATAAAGGCCCTAAGTGAAGATAGATTCTGTGAAATTAGGAGAGATCTAGGAATTCTTGATCCATTTGCTTAAATATCTCTCTAATTCCAAGGAATCAATGTCAAAATTTCTTTGAGCTCAATTTCCATCATCTCTCTTGGATCTAAAAGCTCAAGATTATCATTCTCTCAACTTTTCATAGAGCAAAAATTCTTCTCCCAGAATTCTGAATTTTTTCGAAATTTATTCATATTTTTCCTGAAATTTTGTGAATCATGAGTCGACCCCCTAGGGTCGACCCAATGGCATACTTGTAATTTTCGGCCAAAATCGCACGGATTCCTCTCTTTTTGGTTAAAACCCTGTTCATGAGCCGACCCTCTCCATCTTCGTCTTCCTCCCTCCAAAACCCATAGTCCTCTTCTTCTTTCACTCCAAATCCAAGGTCTAAGCCCAAGATCTTTCTCCCATCACCTCTCCACCTCAAATCGCCCCTTGGGAAAGGAGCCATTCCCATTCTTCTCCCTTGATTGGAGCGGTTGGAGCGTGCCCTAGCTTCCTCCATTCTCCTCCAAATCGAGGTTTCTCTCCTTCAAAAATCCTTTTCCTTCCCCTAATAACCCTCTATCTCCTCACACATTTGATCTTCCAAGTCTCCTTGCTTGTTCTGGTGGAGAGTATGGCTCCAAAAATGAAACTCCCTCAAAGAAGGAAATCGGTCCGTGAGTTGGAAGAAGGCGTGCGCAGGAAAAGACAAGCTTCTCAGATCTCTTCTACTTCCATTCCTGCTTCGGCATCTGCTTCAGGTTTCTCTCAGTCTCCTCTAAGCCCTAGTAAAATTCCTCTATCTGTCAGAAAGATAGAACCCGGGAAAAATGTTGACTTCAGATTTTTTGAAAAAGAGGGGTTCTCCATTGGTTCAAAGATCAAAAACCAGGGTTGGAGATTTTACTGTTCACTTAAAGAAGTTACATATGTGGATTTGGTTAGAGAGTTTTATTTGAATCTATGCTATGGCAATGGAACAGTAACATCCACTGTTAAGGGTATTGATATCTGTTTAGATCCTGTTATTTTGGGAGAGATTCTTCATTTGCCCTGTGAGGGATATTCAAACATGGAACTCCCAGTGAAGGAAGAAGGAATCAATGTGATTTTAGGAGGAACCTACTCGGGAAGCCTAAATAAACTAGAAGCCATGAGGGAAACCCTGAATAGATCCAAGGCTCATCTGCCTTTTGGTATGGCCCTCACCTTGGTATTCAGGAGGTTTGGAGTTAGTTTTGAGGGGGAGGCATCAGCTAGGCTCTCTCACTCTGACACCATCAACCAACACACTTTGCACCGCATGGGATTCACTAGGACTGATAGTGGTTGGATTAAGGGTGCAGAAGAGAGAGTTGAGGACAGAGTTGAGGACAGAGCTGAGGACAGAGTTGAGGAAAAAGGTCCTTCATCACCTCTCCATGACATCAGGGTAGCATCTCCAGACATCCAGTTTGTTTCAGATCCAGAGGCTGGCCCTTCAGAGTCCACTAGGAGGCACACTCCAGTTCAGCAGCCAGACAGCAGAGCATTTCCCTCAGAGATCAGATTGGCTGATGACCAGATTGAGATGATCTCACAGCGTGTGGCTTCCTTGCTTTCTCGATAGTGGGGCACTTCAGCTTTTGCTCGGGGATCCACATCATTAGATGCATCTGATCAGACTTTGATCCCTCACATCTCCACTGTATTTCAGATGACCTCAGATCAGTCAGTTCAGATTCAGCAGCTCGAGGGTTACATTTTGAGACTGACTGGGAGGGTACTTGACTTGCAGGGGCAAGTGTTAGCTCTGACCCATCCACAGCCACAGGAGTGCACTACTAAGGTCTCAGACCTATCTATGGAGGCAGCCAGACTTAGAGGAGTATTGGAGAGTGAATTTGATTTCCTGAGGAGAGAGATCAGAGGCTCTAGTGAGCATGCTTCCACCCAGTTCACTGCACTGCTACAGTCTGTTTCGAGAGCTCTGAACCTTCTAGACACCATCAGGCTCTCTCTTGCAGTTCAGTCTATTGCTTCTCAGCCTTCAGGATCATCTCGTCCACCTACTCGTGCCAGCACCTCCACTCGTGGCAGAGGCAGACGGGGTAGAGGACGAGTTCTTGGTCGTGATCCTTCATCTCCCCACCCTATCTCCGATACATCTGATTCCGATCCATCCAGTCATGAGCTCTACTAGATCCTTGTAGTTAGTCTTGTCTTTTATCTTTTTCTAGGATCTATCTTTTGGGCCATGTAATGATGTTGACTGATTAACTTTTATATTTTGGTGTTTGTATTGGAACCATTATGTGGTATCAGTCACTTTTTGATTATATATCTACTCTTTGACTTTTAATGTATGACCTTCAAATTTAGTTGCTTTCAATTATGTGCATGCTTAAGATATTATGAATTGTAATATATGCTATCCATGATATCCAATGGTATATCTTTTATGTTTGTTGTATTCAGGGGGAGTAAACAAAAGTAATATTAGTAAAATTATTTCCATCAAAAGAAAGAAAAAGAGAAAATATATTCAAAGAAAAAGGGGGAGTAAACAATCTTTTGTTGATGATGTCAAAAAGGGGGAGAAATGCTATACCAAAATGAAAGAATCAAAAGCAAATTGATGAAAGAATCAAAAGCAGATTAATAAAAGAATTAAAAGCAAAATGAGTAAATTGTCTAAGCAAAAGCAAATGAGCAAACTTTAAAATTAATTTTTAGACATGCTCTGGTACCAAAATTAAATAATCAAATGAGAATGAGCAAATTTTCAAGATACTAAGCAACTTGAAAAACAAGCAAATGAGCAAATGAGATATTTTCAAATGAGCAATTTTCAAAATCCTTAGGTAAATTCTGCTTTGCTCCGATAACAAAAATAAATTTTCTGCTCTGATACCAAAATCACATAATCAAATGAGCAAATTTTCAAATTATTAAGCAATAGGCAAATTGTTATGGGTACATATATCGCATGCCAAAAGAATCAATCTTCTTTTCAAGCAAATACATTTATAAGTAATTTTCAAGTTGGTTGTAAATTTTTTATTTATCTTCAAACTACCTATAATGCATTTCATTCCTTTGAAATTCATGCTCATTGTTTCATATATATGCTTTTGTTCAAAGTGTTTTGTCATCATCAAAAAGGGAGAGATTGTTGCTCCTTGGATTGATTTTGATGATTACAAAGCATTTGAAGGGGTACTAATAATTTTCGCTTGAAAAAGACTTATTGCTCTTCAGGGGCAAAATTGTAATTTTACCAAAATCCTGATTTGAAAGCATCAAATAATAGAACAAAATATTTGTGATTCATTGATAAAAATTTTATTATTTTTGGACTTATATTTTGAAAGATATGTATGTTTGAAAATCATGAGTCGACCCATGAGTTAACTCATGGCACAATGAGCTGTTTGGCACGCAGATTTTTTGGCTTGGCACAACCTGTGAGTCGACCCATGAGTTGACCCCTGCTGTTTGTAGGCCAAAAATCACAAAACCTTATCTTCTGGTTGTTTTCTGATATTTTTCCACAGAGGTCGACCCATGAGTCGACCCCCAAGCATGAGTCGACCCCTATGACGGGATTGTTCCGCAACGGCTAGTTTTTAACCCATTTTAAGTGCTTTTAATACTCATTTAATGTGATCTAACGGCTCTATTTCAGTCCAGAATATTTTCTACCATTTCTTAAAGCTATAAAAGGGACAAAAAGGTGGGAATCAAAAAGGAGAATAAAGAAGAGAGATTTTGAAAAAGAGATTTCAAGCAAACTTTTCAGGCCTAAGCAAAAGCTCACTCAAAGTATTCAAGAAGCCTTTAATCCAAGCTCACCAACTCCTCAAGTGCACATTCAAGTCTCCAACCACCTTGAGAAAATCAAAAAGGGTCTTCTTCTCTTTGAGTAAATGTATTTAAAGTCTCATTCGCTCATTAAAGGAGCTTTCTTTGTACTTACTTGTGCTATTCATTGTTATACTTTGCTTGAGTTATTGTTTTTGTTTTGGAAGGGTTTCAAAACAAGGGAAGGTTGATCCGAACCTTGAATCGGAGTGTATTGGATTGGCTTGTACCCAAAAAATAAGTGGACTAGCTTGGGATAGCTAGAGTCAGAGTTTCCAACGTTTGTATTCGGGTTGAATACAAGATTAGTGGATTGGAATTCCCAAGTAGGAGCTTGGGGAGTGGATGTAGGTGCAAGGTTGGCACCGAACCACTATAAATCCTTTTGTTTGTGGTGTGCCTAATTGCTCTTCTTTAACTCTTCATTATTCTCTTGCATTCTAGCTTTTAACCATTAGCCTTGAGTTAATTTTACTCTCCCTATTTATTTAGCTTTTGTCAAACATTTTTCATAAGTCTTAAGTTAAGCTTAAATTTTTTAGAAACCCAATTCACTCTCCCTCTTGGGTTGTATAGCTGGGTAACACTATTATTATTAGATAATTCATATACTAATTTCAATCATCTACCACTTAGATGATAGGCTTTAGGACATATTTCTTAACAACTTCCATTTGTACTAAAGCCAATCAGAACGATATCAAATATCCTATCTTCTACTTGAGTTCGTAGAACTTCTTAGTTTCGAGGCCTCAGCAAATGGGTCGGTCAAGTTCTCCTTTTTCATCGATCTTCAAAAAATCGATGTCACCCTGATCTAAAATCAAAAGTGATAGCAATACAGAGTATGCTGGTCCTTCGGTTCTTTAGCCAGATTTATGGCTCCAGTACTACGATAGGACTGGACCATCGGTGGAGGGTGCCACTCCCAACCTGCTAATGAAGCTCAGCAATTACATGGCAGCATCATATGCTATGATGTACTCTACATCACTAACTTAGTAGGCTAAAGTATCTTACTTGAAACCTTTCCAGTAGATTGCTCCTATAATTAGGGTATGATCCGATATTTTCTTGTTGTCATCTTGATCTGACTGAAATCGAAACATCCACATGTTTAAAGTCAGTATTTCCATAATTGAGTCACTGGACTTTAGTATTTCTCAAATATTTAAAGATTGTCCATACAATCTTTCAGTGGTTCTTACTTAGATCAGACTGGTATCTGCTCACTACCATTAGTGAGTATACCATATCTGATCTTGAACATGGAGAAATTAGATGACACCCAAATCTTTATTCTTTGCAATGCTAGAATGCCATTTTCGATTAAGAGAATTTCATCCATAGACAACACAAGGAATAACACTACAGAACATTTTGCCGACTTATAAATGCAGGGTTCCTCTTTGTTCATAACAAAGACATATGTTCAAAACGTATGTTCCAACTCTGGGATAATAGCGAAAACGGGCTTTATAGGTCTCTACCTTCCCGTTTGCGCTACTCTGATCCTTTTGAAAAATCCATTCACACCTAATGGGTTTTATCCCTTCAGGTGAATCATCTAGTGTCTATACACTATTGATTTTCATAGACTTCAATTTGGATTTAATGGCTCCAAGCCACTTCTCAGAGTTAGGCCACTGCATTGCATCCCTATAGCTGATCGGATCCTTGTTAATCTCATCGAGCTCAATAGGATCGCCGTCCCAGACCTAGACACTAAAGTGTCTGTCCAGCTAATGCGATACTCTACCAGATCTCCTTAAAGGTGTTACTTTAATGAGCTCCGAGTTTGATCTAATCAAATTCGGTTCTATAGGTTTACTAGATTATGTCGGTTTATTTTCTGCCAATCAAACTTCCAAGTTCAACTTGATAGGCATCAGTTCTTTCTCTAAGGAACTTCTTTTCAAAAAGAATGCCCTACTGCTGATGAGCATCTTATGTTCTTTAGCATGATAGAATTAGTAACCCTCAAACACTTATTGGACTAAGAACCAAGTTTATTTGTATGCAAACCTTTGAAATAGGCCGATCAACTCCAAACCCAAAGGTGAGAGAGTCTAGGTCTATGTTCGATGCATATCTCATATAGAATCTATACAACAGACTTACTCAGTATATTTTCAGAGTAAAATAGGTAATCATAAAGAGCATAATCTTGAAACAGGCAGAGAAGTGAACCCTATCGTGGATTGAACCATGTCTAACAAAGTTCAACTTCTCCTTTCAGATACACTTTGTTCCGAAAAGAAATCCACTGAGAGAGAATCCAATTCTCTCCTAGATATGTCATAAACTCACTGGATAAGTATTCGCCTCCTCGATCTGATCGAAGAGTTCTAACACCTTATCCAGTTTGTTTCAATCTTTCATTATTGAATCATTTGAACATTTCAAATGATTCAAGCCAAATGCACCCATGCCCAGATAGATCGTCTGTAATGAAATATTAATATCTTTTTCTGGTACTTAAGTTCACAGGTCCACATACATCACTATATATGAGGCTTAGAACTTTATCAGCTCCTTCACCTTTTCCATTAAAAGGTGACTTTGTCATCTTTCCAAGAAGATAAGACTCACAGGCGATCAATGATTCACAATCATTGATGTGAGGTTTTTCTCTCAAGCTAATCCATTTATCCTATTCTTGTCAAGGTGACTAAGCCAAAGATAGACATTCATGACATTATCTAACTTGGGTGTGTACATTACACTTAATAGGCTGTGTAAATGTTAAATGTCATTTTCTTATTGTCCATGTATTATTGTAACATTATTCATAATAATATCATAATAATCTTCCTTTATTAATGAATGATGATCATCTTTGGCCAAAAGGCCAATAAAAATTACATTCACCATAAACAATGGACAATAGTAACAATTACTATAAATGATAATATTTGAAAATAAGTTCTACAATTCTTAAAGTTAGGATTGGAATAAGACTTCCATTCCTAACATTCAAGAATTTCTCACTATTTTCAAACATTCCACTTACTTATAGTCTTAGTAATAAATTGCATAAGACTATCGGTATCTAATACCTAGGTAGTAGAATTTCATAGAGAAACTTCAAGGTGTTATTATATAACATCCTTGATGAGCAACTCTTACTCTTTTCTCTTGTTCAGCCTATTATGGTCAAGAGAAGCAAGACAATTCTTCTTCCTATGACCCTACTTCTTACAGTAGAAGCAACATGCCTAATTTGGATCAATTTTGGATTAATTATTTTGACTGGACTAAGAAGCTCCAATATGAACCCATTCGTACTGCTAAACCAAATTCAACTTTCGATACTAATTAACAAAGTTGGGTCCCATAAGTCATCACTGTCTAACAGCGATCGGAGCAATTAAGGTTTAGTTTTATTTTGAGAAAAGAGAATAATAACCTAATGTATATGAATTATTTTAAGCCTAGAGACTTGGACTTTAGTCTCAAGGTTCTAACAACTATTTTGTTCAAATTGGTAGCCTCTACCTCCAATTCAAAAAATTACTTTAATTTTCTAGTAGGTACTAGAATCCATATAGACTACAGCAAGCCCGACTTTGGTCGGCCAACCCATCTACATCTACGAATAAGTTTTTAACTAATTATTTCTCCAAACAACTTCTAGTAATTTAATTTTATCCCAGAAACCTAATCAGTAGGCTTTGGCCTCCACTGTAAGGATCCGGTTAGGTCCAACCATTAATATGACCATACTTGGTGCATCTAACCAACTAATGATTAAGCCCAACTTTGGTTAGCTCACCTAACCACCATTAGAGAGATACTTCCAAGTCATCATATGATGAGTGATAATTCCATTAGTCAAGAAGCACCAGGCCTTTGGGTCTGCAATGATTATTAAGTTAATAGACTCATTATCAAATACCTTAATGGGAGGCTATGACTCAGTTATCTCCATAACTTTATCATTTTAAGGACCTAATAATTTTAGAGGATTAAAAATTATTAGTGATTTAAGGATAGAAAGGATATGGATCAATTTGCTCTCACTGACTTCACCAAGTCAAGTCCTCCCACTGACTTCTCAAGTCATTAACAAGGACTAGGATCAAATTTGGTCCATGGGCACCTAGATCAGTCTCACTAAATGAAATTAGACTCACTGATTTCCTATGTGACATGGGTTAGCACGAATTAATGAGCAACCTAATCAAGACCTGATTAACCACATTGGCCAGGTAAGTATGATCGGTGGGAGGATTTGCCAAAGCTTGCCTTAGACACCATCAGAAATGATCAGGTAAGTGAGCTCCTAATTAAAAACTATCGATCAGGTTTACCTTAGACACCAACTGATTTATCAGTTTTGATTTGGTTTGCTTAAAGATTCGGGCTCAACCGTTGAGCCATGATCAGTGTCCATTTGTTAGATATATGGACTTTGATCAACTACAACTATTGAAGTGGTCTATAGAAATGATCTAATCCTAATTAACTTTTAATTAGGTTTGATCAATTTCTTAACTTAGTCCATATTTAATCTAACCCTAGGTCTAACCCAGTTAATGACCTGATCAAAGCTAACCCATTACCCTTTAACCCGTGTTTTATGAAATTGTCTTAGGATCTTTAAATCACAAACCTAGATCCTAAATAATCACTTAATTCTTTTAATTAAGTTCATGGCTGAGGGTTAGGGTTCGGCATTTTCAAATCCATTTTCAACTTTTGAAAGATTTAATACAATTTAGTGTTGTTTCACTAAATAGGTCGACTCATTTCAAAAATGGGTCAGCTTATTTCACTAACAAACACTAACAATTTAAATCAGTTAGAAAAATAATTGAGCTAACTTTTCAATCAAGCTGGATTGCTGGTCGAGCTGGCCTGATTAGATCAGCAAACAGAACCTTCACAAGATCCTATTCTTGACTGATTTTAATCATGTACATTACATAAAATTTTATGAAATAAAATAGATCTAATCTAAAAAATTCATGACAAGATTTATTTAAATATTTTAAATTTTCTAGATCGCAACATACCAGGACAACCTTTGCACTGTAAGGGGCAAACCTTACAGCAGGACAACCTACAGTCCATGCGATCATTATTTTATTTTTTAGATTTATGTTAATGCAATTATGAACATGTTATAAAAGAATCTAGATGCTCTGATACCATTGTTGGAAAAGGTGCATGGTTTCATGCATGAATTTCAAAATATTTTTGAAAAATAATGCAGTGAAATATGTAAATTAAATAATTTAATCTATAAATACATGTAATCAAATTACTAAATCTTATAATTAGGATCTATAACATGTCATATTACATTTATAAATCAGAAAAATAAAAACTTTGGTATTGATCAAATCAATACCTGAGATTTAAAACAGTTTTAGATCTAAAACCTAGATCACATCTAGATAAGAGAAGAGATCAGATCTCTTACCTTCATGTGGGTCGAGAACTCTGTGGTTGATTTTTTTTATTGCTTTTAGAGTTGCACACACGTCTAGCCTCTACAAGTGATCCACACGAGGCTGCAACAAAATCGTAGGTTCGTCGAATGAAGATCTGCTCGAAGTGCTAGCTTCTTGCAGATCCCTCCGGATGGTTAATCTAAAAAATATTTTTTGGATCTCTTGGATATTTCAAGAGATGAAGAATATGAGGAGGAATAAAGGAGAAGTCAAACTCTTTGACCTCCCTAAAATTAGAAATAATCTGTAAAAGAAAAAAGATCCTAAGAGAAGACAGATCTTCTCCTTCAGTACATCAACGATTGATGTCCTGAGAACATCTCTATGCTAGGATATGAGAAGACCTTCTTCTCTAAATATTTTTCTAACTTTCAGATCTCATGATATCTGATTTTTCTCATAAAAAAATCTCATGATTTATGGAGAAGAAGGGTTCTAAAAGAAATCTTAAGAGAAGACCTTCTTTTCTTCTTCTTCTCTCATCAGAACATGATCAGATCATATCCAAAATAAGATCACCATGCCCCAACTCATTGGAGCATGAATCCACCATGCCATTCCTCTTTCTCTCTTAAATTTTTATCACATAAAAATATAAAATAAAGAGGAAATAAACTGAAAAAAAATAATAAGAGAAAAATATTTTCTCTCTTACCTTTTGTTTCTACAAGACATCAACTTTTGATCTCTTGATAGAAGACTCTTCTCTAAGGAATTTGATGCCTCAAACCACCCATTCCATCCTCTTTCTCTCTCAAATTTTGTCACATAAAAAACATAAAAAACAAAGAGAGAATAATATGAAAGAAAAAATAATGAGAGAAGATAATCTTTTCTCTTACCTTTCTCTCTACAAGATATCAACCTTTGATCTCTTGATTGAAGACTCTTCTCCAAGAATTTTGGCACCTCAAACCACCCATGCCTTCCTCTTTCTCCTCTGCTATTTCTATCTAAAAGTCACAAATTTTTGACTCTTAATTCATCTCATATGGGGCAGCAACTTTATATATGGCAGATTAGGTCAAAAGACCTAATCAACAAGGAGTCCATGGGGCGTCCAACTCTTGGATGCCCCCTCCCTCATAAATTTCATGGAGAGCATGAAATAACTCACAAAAGGGGCTACAAAAAGAAGGGATATGCTTGGGAAAAGTTGGTGCAAGAGATGAGAGAAGAGTCCTTGTGAAGAGGGACTCTTTCAAAAAAAAGATAAACCTAAACCATTTTCCATAATTAGCCAAATCACTTTCCATATTGAATCAAATCAAATCTAATTCAAATCTATAGAATAAGTGGTGTGAGATAATATTCCTTGGATATGGATATCATAGAAAAATATCTAGAAATTAATTAGTGGGCGTGGGCTTCAGATTTCTTAGGTGGCGCAAGAGAAGAGATGGAGTCTTAGTCTAACTAGGATTCTTATGTAGATTAGGTCAAACACTTTGAACCCAATCCAAATTAATTACAACCTAATTAATGATGATCCTTGTCCAACTAGGAGTCTAATTAAATCATATTTAATTCTGATTTAAATCCTAACTTAATTAGGAATTAGGTGCATACAAGTCCTAGTCAAACTGAGACTTGTTCTCTCTTGCAATTGGCTTATCCAATAAATCAATTAAACTTAATCCAATTAAATTTAAACTAATTTTAATTTAATTAAATTTAATTAGACTTGATCTCATCCCAATTGCTCAATCAGATTGAGCCAATTAGCAATTCAATTGCTAATCGATCCTCCTGCAACACTTGTATTAGGTCAAACATCAATCACATTGATCGTTTAACTTAAGAATGATTCTCAATCATCGATTAACCATCTGATTAGGTTACAACCTCTTATATGTGTGACCCTATAGGTTTAAACCTAAATCGATAGCACAGAAATCAATTTTTGTGCTAATCGAAGTAACCATCTAGCAATGGTTCCCGACGTCCAGATAGGTCAAATGTATGCAAAGCAACATTCTAAGAACTCTGACCCATGGTTACCGTATAATTCATCCTTTTGACCAATAATGCTCAAGATAACTTCGAGTATACTATCAATCACTCATACAAGTCATCTCTATTGTGTCTCAAAATTTTACAAATTCTGTGACTCCTCACGAGGATTATCCAGGCCTAGGTTTTGCTAAATTGAAACACAATGAGATATTCTCTTCCTGAAGTTAATCAGGAGTGGTCAATCCCATCTTGACTCACACACCGACTTCATGAGTACTTGACTGTATCCAAAAATCTTTCGAATCTATATTAAAAATATAGACAGTCCGGCACCAAAGCACAGTGAGTTGCTTGCAAGTCACCATGGTGATCTCAGATCGGAGGGACACTTATACCCATTGGCCTTGGTTAACTACTCTTGACAGTAGAGTGTTACATTGATAATGTTCAATGCAGATGTACTCCTATATCTCACCTGAATGCCATACTAGTGTCTCCACACCACTTAGTTACGAGGACAACCAACGCATATGGCATACAGCGACCTACACTTGATAAGTTATCGTCATTGTTAATAACTTATCATTTGATCATGAATAATTTAAGAACCATCCGATAAATCTTCCTTTATCGATTGATTGTGGTTCTAAGGACTTCATCATAATTTAGGAGTTCATTTAAGGAAGATAGAATTTTTATGATGAACTTGCTAAATAATTATTATTATTAGATAATTCATATACTAATTTCAATCATCTACCACTTAGATGATAGGCTTTAGGATACATTTTCCAACAAAAACGACCTAGCGATCCATGCCTCTTGTTGTGGACCAACAGTTCGTGATCAACCATGTGAAGATAAGGGCCGCACCCCTTGCATGCCCGCTGGGCCTCACTTGCTGCCGACCTATGTGCACCCGTACGCCAGCCTGGGCCATGCACCCGTGGCCAGCCTGCATGCACCCGCGCATGCTTGGGTTGGCCCGCATGCTGGTCTGGGCCAAGCTTGGCTGTTGGGCCGCCTTTCCTCCCTTGTAGCCTGCACGTTGCAAGTCCCACTGCTTCACGTCTCTGTTAGAAGTGTGCCCTAGAAGCCAATCTTGGCTGACACATACTTTTCTCTAGGATATATTTTGTACTTGGTGGATAGTCTTTATAACCAATCATGTCATATGTGTCTATGATTTATCCTAAAAATTAACAAAGATAATTTTGTATATTCTCGAGGTATCAAAAATTTGAGACATACATCATTAGTGATTAATTTCTAAATGCTCCTGATCAAAGTATCTTCATAGAGGACAGTGATCAATCCATTCAAGATTGGTACATGGATCACCTTCTTTTAAAGTAGATAAGTCTCGAGTCTGCAGTGTGGAGACACTGGGGTAAGAGTGCAGGTGGTTGTTAGAGAATAACTTGCACTGAGCATGACCAACACAATAAATTACTTGGATGTCTACTCACTCGTTAGTGATTTTCTCGATGTTGTAGTGGTATGACTGGTCCTTTAACCTACGGTGTGTTGGCTATTCGCAGTGAGGCTACTTAGTTTGACTGCATATTTTTTTGATCTCTAGCCATTCGGGTCCTTGCTGTGTATGTTGGCTATTGTAGGTTTAGGTTTGCTGTTTGGAGTAGGATGCATCTAGATAGAATCTATCGACCTTGGTAGAAAAGAAAAAGTCCTATACGATTTGCAAGACTTGAGTTCAGAAAGTCTCTGGTCAGAGTAAAAATGAATACTGAAAAAGAGTTTTCACAAGATTTACAAATAAACTCGAAACGAGCTAATCTAGCATAAGATTGATGATGGGGTTTGACGAGTTCTCCATGACCTCCGTCTAGTCGGAACTCATGGATTGTATCATACGATAACTGCACCTAGGGGTTTATCTTTTCTGTTCTATTGGTTTACTATTACATGCTTCTAGGCATTACTAGTGGATCATGAGAACTCACTAGAATTATTTTCGGATCAACGATCATTGTTGAGGTGAGTTAGAATCATTCCAACCCATCAAAAAGAGTTTGGATGATAC
This sequence comes from Elaeis guineensis, assembly GCF_000442705.2. Taxonomy (NCBI): domain Eukaryota; kingdom Viridiplantae; phylum Streptophyta; class Magnoliopsida; order Arecales; family Arecaceae; genus Elaeis; species Elaeis guineensis. The sequence goes on from NC_025997.2 coordinate 79,328,300, forward strand.
TGTAATGAAGATCATGGTATATCTCACTACCAAATAGAATAGAACTTGAGGGATCACACACAAAAGGAGCATGATCTGATCAATGACTTAGATCATATTCAAATTATCAATTAGATTGATTGTTTGAATTTTAAAAACTGCTAATTTGTAAGCATTACAGTTTTGACAGCGGCTAATTATTAGTGCAGAGACTTAATTATAAATATTATAATTTATTTTAGGACTGATTAAATTATGGATCAAATTTTAATTAATTTAAATCAAATTTAATTTAATTAGATTTGATTTAATTTAATATTAATTAGATTCAATTATCCAAATCAGATTTGGATTTCAAGCTTGTTTGGATCAGGCTTGACAGCCTTTTGAATTCGACTTGATTCAGACTTGATTTGAATCCGATTTAGATGAAATTTGAACAAGATGAACCATGACTCAGAGAGCCCAAGTTTTCTTAGACTCTCTCTCTAAATTTTATATATCAAAGAAGAGGGAGGGCGTGGAGACACGCCCCCTTTTGTTTTCACGCGTGTAAAGGGGAGGGGCACCAATAGTTGGCATCCCACTCCATCTGGGATTCTCTTTCTTGCTGATTTTTTTTTATTTGAATTTAATTCAAAATAAGATCAAATCATTATGAGATATGGCATGGGAGTTATTTTTTTGTGTGACAAAAAAATTGGAGAAAAGAGATGCATGTTCGTGTGTGTGAAAGAAATAGGGCACCCCTCCTCTATGTGCATCTTTTCTTATTTCGTTCTCTTTTTTTATTTGAATTTGATTCAAACTAAGAAGGAGATAATGTATAAAAGGAAAGGTTTCTAGACCTTAATTTTGTGCGATAAAATTTTGGGAAGAGAAGGGGAATGTGCTATTTTAGATGGGAATCTCCTTTCTTACTGCACTACATAATCTCAATGCATCTAATTTGAACGCCTAAGATCAAATGAGATTTGATCTAATATGGTGTTGGGAAGTGTTTTGGTGTATGATTAAAAAGGTTGTGTGTGACAAAAAATTATGGGGCGTGAGGTTTTAGTGTGAGATGTATGGGATGGCTTCTTTAAGACATCCAACTTATTTTCTAGCACTATCTTCTCTCTTCCCTTCACCACAACGCCCAAATCTGATGTGGTTAGATCTAAGGAGAGAAAAATAGAGAGAAAAAGAGAGAGAAGAAGAAAGATTCTTCTTCCTTTCTTGATGATCTGATTCAGATCCCGTCAGATCTATGTGAAGGAGTTCAAATAGTGATCATCTACTTCAAGATTTAGAAGAAGATATTCAGATCCAAGGCTGAGAATGACTTGCATACATGAGAATCACAGGCGGTATCCAATACCCAAGAGTCTGAATTAGGAGAACTTAATGACAGAATTGTATGTATCTCACACATACCTTTTGACGCATTGCTTGCACCAGTCTTTACAGATGCAAGGTAAACTTTGCAATTTCTTTTTCAGTATTCTGCCTTGCTGCAGTGAAAGTAGGTACCCTTCTCAGAAGCTTTCTTCCCCTTCTTCCTTTTCATGACACCACCTTTAGGTTTCAGCTTCCTTTTTGAACCTTACATGCTTGATTTCTTCTTAGAGGTCTTACCTATAAAAAAAATTGGAGCCTTATCCTTTTTAATATGGATCACTACTATTTTGAGCATATTCAACAGCTTAGGCAATGAAGCACTCAGTTTGTTCATATGAAAATTGACCACAAACTGAGAAAATAATTTCGAGAGTGATTGCAGGATCAAATCCTGACTCAACTCTCCATCCATCATAAAACCTAATTGACTCAATCTGGTGATCAAGTCTGTGACCTTAAGGACATGGTTTTGCATGGATGTTCCTTCTGTCACTCAACCATGAAATAATTGCTTGGATATCTCATATCTTGCAGTTCTACTCTGCTCTCCATACAACTCCTTTAGATTGAGGAGTACGGAGTGAGTATCCATGCTCTCATGCTGCCTCTGTAGATCATTACTCATAGAGGCAAGTATGATGCATTTGACAGCAAGAGAATCATTTTTCCACATCTTGTATATGGCTACTTCATCCTCAGTAGCATCATCTCCTAACGGCCTCGGGTCTGGGGTGTCAAAGATGTAGGAGATCTTCTCTTGTGTGTGTATAATTTTTAAATTCTTCAATCAATCCACATAATTTAGACCGATCAACTTATTGGCATCCAAGATGCCTCTCAATGATAATGAAGATGTCATTTTAATCTACAATAATTAAAAAACATAACGTAAGCGATCGACTTACGATGACATGCACAATTAAACAAAGTCTTATATCTAATTGTGTCTCCCACTATTTTATCGGACACCATAGCCCTCACTATGATGAAGTAGTATATCCAAAATAAAGTAGTATATCCAAAATTATTGTAAGCATCTTGTATGCACCAGGGTTACATTATATCAGTCTCCATAGCAAGCCTTGTGGTTACACAACAAACCTGCATGGTTCTTGACATAATATTGACCAAGCATGAAGGAAGGCCCCTTAGTAGTATGTTTCAACATTAAGCAATCCAAATTCAAGATTCGAATTAATACAATTGATCAGAAAAGTGCAAAAATAAGTTTGGTGAGAGTCTCTCCGTTGCTTTTCTAGATACCAACAAAGTTGATCAGACCAGCGAACAAAACCAATTAAATAACCATCGCACTTGAAACACTCCTAGACACCAAAGAATTAATCGTTTCAAGAATCAGCAAGCTTAATTGTTGTTAGTACTATTGACTTAACATAATTTTTATGAGGGCTTGGACTGATCTCATGTACATCTAATAAAGAAGTATATAGCATATAACAAAAATGATAAACTACATGATTCAAACAATCAGATTATAACTATTCGAGTACTAGGCTACTAAGAGTTCAATTTTAACATATCATATATGTGCTACATAACCATCTCATGATTATAGCATATGATTGATCAATTATAAAATATTATGTACAAATATAATATTTGTTATTTCATCATTCTAGGACAACTATCGACCATATAGCGGACATCCACCACTATGCTAGGGCAACCTTACAGAATAATGAATAACAAAATCTGATCATCAATAAATATCACATCTGATTGAATCGACCAAAGGAGGCTCTGATACCACTGTTAGGTTTCGAGTCACGCAACGGAAGACTGGATTTGAAAAATTTTATGAAATTTGATAAACCCGAAATCCAAAATCCTAGGATCTCTCTTGGTGTATTCAATCAAACATATAAGCCTACAAGTGAGGTTTAGATATGAAACCTTAGGTTGGTGAAGAATGAAAGCCGGTATCCTTTTCTTTCCATGAGGCGATCAAATGTTCTCCCTTCAACAGGTGATCCATACAAAATCAGAATCAAGGAAATGCTCCGGTAGAACCTTGCCTTATTGAATTCTCCTCCCGAGAACTGTCTTGCCTTGCTAGGATCAATTCCTTGCACTCCACCAATTCTCTTTTAAATAGCCTAAACCCCTCTCTTAGCCTTTCAAAAGGATCTTCCTAAACCCTTGTCCTAATGGAAGACTCGTTGTCTTGAAGTCTAAGACCTTGTCTGAAGGAAGACTCCTTGTCTTAGCATTAATTATCAGACTTCTTTGATTGAGTTTTATCCTGACCAAAGGGGGGGTATTTATAATATACGAATAGATGCTAATATGTCTATTCACAAGGTCCTTAGATCTGGTTATTAATGTATCAAATATGTCCTTCAATCAGAAGGACTCTTAGTTACGTCTTAAGAAACCCATACAATGTTTAAGCATTGTATGGCTTCTTTTCAATAATTGGACCTCTTTGTGGCTCTTGAACTAGGTCAAACCTGATCTTAGCCATCCAAATCCCATGCCATAATCAGATTAAGGCCTTCGATTTAATTTAAAACTCTGAGAGAGAATTGATACGTGAAAAGTTACGAAGAGAATTTCAGCCTTCTAGAATTGGCACCACCAAGATCCTATCTTGGCCCTTCAAATGAATTTGGACTTGGTCAAATCCCTCAACCAAAGATGGGGATTAAATCTTGGACCTCTAATCCTTATCCTAAAAAGGTGATTAATGTGCAGAAGAACTCTTAGCCCTTCATCATGCCAAGATCAAATGCCATGTGCCAAGAACCATGCACCAATCCTTATCCAATCTAATCTTCACACCAACTTGGTATTTTAATCCCATTAAAATTCTACAAAATAGTGTGTAACAAGATAAAGGAGGGAGGTTAATTGGCATCCAAAATTAAGATTAGATCCTTCCATCAAAAGGACTCTAATCCTCTCAAACGCCACAAGCCTACATGCGCTAAATCCCAAATGCCTCATCTGATTTCCATGCCCCATTAGACAAAGATTTTAATTTCATTAAAATCTCATAAAATTGGGTGTTGAACCTCATAAAATGAGGATTAAAATGGCATGGAAATTAGGACTAATGTCTCTTTGTAGAAGGACTTCTTGCATGCCCAAGACTCTTGCGCCAAACATTATGGTGCCTTACACCAAGAGTCCTACCAACTTGGGACTCTTGGTAAATGGTGCTAAAACCATGGAAAAATTCCCAATTAAGGTTGATCAAAATAAGCACTAACCAAATTAAGTCCCACTTAATTTTGGTTGATTTATTGATAAGGTTCCAAACCCAAATAGATTAGGTTAGGAGCTTGGGTTCGCCAACAAGTGCTATCAATTAGGCACCCAATTAGGATCCAATATCCCATGATTAAATCAAATAAAATCCTTGATTGACTTTTTGATGTGTGTGACCCTTTGGGTTCCACATCTAGCTAGTAGTAGGTCTGGATTTATATTGACCCAAATTTATTAGAGTCCATCTAATCGAATTAGGTCAAATCGATGCATATCCAAGTTGTCAAATTAGAACCCTTTCTAACTGACCCATGAATTAAACTCTTTAATTCATGAAAACTTATAAAACATGATTGATGTCTAGCAATGTGTCATGTCTACCTAGAAGATGTAGAATTTTTTGATAAAAATATCAAAAATATCTTTCAGTGGCATATTGCCGTGCAATTCAATCCTTCGATCATCCAGCATCCCGAATATAATTATGGATATGGAACCAAGTCAAATCTAATTTTATATTCATATTTCTCTCAATCATAAGATGATGATTCAATTAATAAAATATTAAAAATTCTTTCTAATTTTCAATCTGCTTTGATCAAAGTCTTCTTGAATCATCTCTCGATTGGAGCAAGTAGGATGCGATCTCCTTTTACTAGGAGTAATCGATTTCATGTTGACCTACTTATAACCTCCATACATAATCCACCATATCTAGAATATCCCGTACATGACTAAGTCATAAATGAGTATGAACCAAAACTATGGTTTCATATGCACAAGGTATCATGGTGGTCTCAGGTCTAAGGACCACATGCACAACCCCCACTAGAGAAGTATCTCTTGACATTAGAATTCCATAAGATATTTCTCATATCAGATCAATTTAGTGAACTCATTCTCTAATGAGCACCCACACCCTTATATTAGTGTCTCACACAAGTAGCTTATGAGATCAGCTATCCTCTCTACCGAGCATACATAGGATGTGCTAGTTCTTACGGAACATCAATCTTCGACTCAATGTCCCTCTAACTAGGAATGTTATAGATCAAGATTTTAGAGTTTTAGGTCTCATATATATGATCTCATCATAATCCTAAAATCATTGTCCTGATCTATGGGGTTCATCATGATCTCAATTAAAAACATAAGATGCAGCACATGATGAAACAAAAAAAAACCTTTTATTAATATAAAATATCATTTACATAAGTCTAAAAGATTACAAAAAAAAATTTCCTATATACACAAGTCGATTGGCTTGTAGGGCATATTCCTTTTAATCTCCCACTTGCACTAAAACCAATCGCTCTTATATTTTAACTCCATACAATCGAGGTGGCGATCGAACTACTGCTGTGGTAGAGCCTTAGTGAACGGATCTGCTATGTTGTTGTTTGTATCTATTCGTTCAATGACTACATCTTATTTTTCGATAATCTCACGATCAAAGTCGAAGCGCCTTAAAATGTGCTTGGATTTATGATGAGACCTTGGTTCTTTTGCTTGAGCAATAGCTCCAGTATTGTCACAGTAAAGTGGTACTGAATTCTTAATCTCAAGAACAACACCCAATTCGATGATGAATTTCTTCATCCAGACAGTTTTCTTGGCGGCTTCACTTACAGCAATGTATTCGGCCTCAGTGGTTGAGTCAGCTACAGTCTGCTGCTTGAAACTCTTCTAGCTCACTGCTCCATCATTCAGAATAAAAACATACCCTGAAGTGGATTTGCTATCATCAAGGTCTGATTGAAAACTAAAATCAGAATATCCTTCTAGTTTTAGATCAGATCCCCCATAAACTAGAAAAATATCCTTAGTTTTTCTCAAATACGTAAGAATATTCTTTACTGCTTTTGAATAATCTTCTCCTGGATCAGCCTGAAAACAACTAGCAATGCCTAAGGCATATGCAACATTAGGCTAGGTACATAGCATTGCATACATGATTGATCCTACTACCAAAGCATAGGGAACAGAACTTATTCTTTTTCTCTCTTCAGGTGTCTTAGGAGATATTTTCTTAGAGAGATGTATGCCTTGACTCAGAGGTTACTCCCATCCATGCTGAACCTTTTCAGCACAAGGTCTATGTACCTTGACTGGGATAAGCCTAGCATCTTTTTAGATCTATCCCTATAGATCTTTATATTAAGTATAAAGGATGCTTCACCCAAGTCTTTCATAGAAAACTTAGGTGATAGCCATAACTTGATCGATTGTATCATTGGGATATCATTTTTAATGAGAAGTATGTCATCCACATACAAAATTAAGAAGACAATGGCACTCCCACTAGTCTTCTCATATACACAAATTTCATCTACATTTTTGATGAAGCCATATTCTCTGACTGTTACATCAAAACAGATGTTTCAGCTCCTCGAGGCCTGCTTTAATTCATAAATGAATTTCTTAAGTTTACATATTTGATTTGGTCTCCCACTTGAGTCAAATCCTTCTGGTTGGGACATATAGACCTTTTCCTCAAGATAACCATTAAGAAAGACGATCTTTACATCTATTTGTTAGATTTTATAATCATGGTTTGTAGCTGTAGCAAGCATAATACGAATTGATTTGAGCATGACAACAGGTGAAAATATTTCATCATAATTGATATCCTATTTTTGCCTGAAACCCTTAGCCACCAATTTGGCTTTGTAGGTTTCTATTTGGCCATTTGCTCCAATCTTTTGTTTATAGACTCATTTACACTCGATAGGGGTAATACCCTCTGGTGGATCAACCAAAGTCCATACTTGGTTGGTGTACATGGAATCCATTTCAGATTTCATCACCTCTAGCCATTTGTCTGAGTCCCTACTCATGACAGCTTCCGTATAGGTTAGAGGTTCGTCATTTTCTATGATGTGGGCTTTATTATTCTCAATAACAAACCCATATCTCAAAGGTGCATTTCGCACTCTATCTGACCTACGGAGAGGAGGTGTAACTTGTGGTTGTATCTTATCAATAAGTACTTCTGGTTGAGAAATATTTCGTACTTCACTTTGAACTTCTTCAAGTTCAATATTTCTCCCACCGCTTCTTTCTTGGATAAAATTTTTTTCCATGAAAGTAGCATGTCTACTGGCAAATATCTTTTGTTCAGTAGGGTGGTAAAAGAGATATCCCATACTCTCTTTAAGATATCCTACAAATAGACATTAATCTACCCTAGCACTTAGCTTATGTTCAAAATTTCTTTTGACATATGCTGGATAGCCCCATATCTTAAGGTACTTAAGATTGAGCTTCTTACCTCTCCATAACTCATATGGAGTACTAGGCACATATTTTGAAGATATCCTATTTAAAATATATATGGCAGTTTCTAGGACATACTCCCAGAAGAAAATAGATAAATCTGTAAGACATATCATAGACTACACCATATCTAATAAAGTACAATTCCTCCTTTCAGCTACACCATTCAACTGTGGTGTATAAGGAGGGATCCATTTAGAGAGAATTCTCTTTTTCTTATGATGGTTTAAGAATTCACCAGAAAGATATTCTTCTCCTCGATCTGATCAAAGGATTTAATATCCTTTTCAGTTTGTTTCTTAACCATACTTTGATACTTTTTAAATTTATCAAAAGCTTCGGATTTGTGTTTCATAAGATACACATATCTGAATCTAGATAAATCATCAGTGAACATTATAAAATAAAAGTATCCTCCTTTGGCTTCAGTTGTCATAGGACCACATACATTTGTATATATAAGTCCTAATAACTCATTTGCCCTTTCTCCATATCCACTAAATAGAGTTTTAGTCATTTTTTCTATAAGACAAGATTCACAAGTTCTTAATGATTCATAATCATAAGGTTCAAAAAATTTTACTTTGTATTATTTGTTAATTCTTGTCTCACTAATATGACCAAGTCGGTAATACCAAAGTAAAGTATTATTTATGTATTCTCTCTTACGTTTCTTATTTTCATTAAAATGAAAAATATTGTCATTAAAAGAAAGAATCAAAAGACTATTATTAACAATGCCATCACAGATATGCTCATTAGAAAAAGAAATAGAGCATCTAGTACCCTTTTCATTTATTTCGAAATCTCATTGTAATAACAACGATACAGAAATAATATTTCTAATAATCTTAGACATATAATAATAATTCTCCAACTCTAAGATCTTCTCAGAGGGTAACTTCAACATACAATGCCCCATGGCTTCTGCTTGAATGGACTCTCCTCCAGCACCATAGAGCTCGAAGTCACCATTCTTCAAAACTCTAAGATTCTGCAGCCCTTGCAATGACTTGCATACATGAGAACCACAGGCGGTATCCAATACTCAAGAGTCTGAATTAGGAGAACTTAATGACAGAATTGTATGTATCTCGCACATACCTTTTGATGCATTACTTGCACCAGTCTTTATAGATGCAAGGTAAATCTTGTAATTTTTTTTTCAGTATCCTGCCTTACTGCAGTGAAAGCAGGTACCCTTCTCAGAAGCTTTCTTTTCCTTCTTCCTTTTCATGACACCACCTTTAGGGTTTAGCTTCTTTTTTGAACCCTTCATGCCTGATTTCTTCTTAGAGATCTTACCCATAAGAAAAACTAGAGCCTTATCCTTTTTAATATGGCTCTCTGCTGTTTTGAGCATATTCAATAGCTCAGGCAATGAAACACTCAGTTTGTTCATATGAAAATTGATTACAAACTAAGAAAATGATTCTGGGAGTGATTACAGGATCAAATCCTGACTCAACTCCCCATCCATCATAAAACCTAATTGACTCAATTTGGTGATCAAGTCTATGACCTTAATGTTGCCCAGCTATGCAACCCAAGAGGCGGGGGGGGGGTGAATTAGATTTTTAAAAATTTAAAATTAATCTAGAACCATAAGGATTAAGTAATAAAAGGCAAGTTAGTTGAAGTGAGTGATTTAAGCAAAGTGAAGATATTAGATGCAAGAGTGCAAGAAGAAAAAGAAAATAAGAAAGAGAACAAGTAAGCACGCTACAAATAATCAAGATTTATAGTGGTTCGGTGCCAACCTTGTACCTACATCCACTCCCTAAGCTCCTACTTGAAAATTCAAATCCACTAAATCATATTCAACAAGAATACAATGTTGGTACCTCTGACTCGAGCTATCCCAAGCTAGAACACTTATTTTCTGGATACAAGCCAACCCAATACAATCCGCTTCAAGGTCTGGATCAACCTTTCTACATTTTGGAACCCTTCTAAAATTAAAGATTAACTCAAAAATAGAGTATAACAGTTAATCACACGAAAATATAAATGTAGCTCCTTTAATGAGCAAATAAAGCTTTAAATATATTTTACACAACAATGAAGAAGCTTTTCTAATTCTTCTCAAGGTTGTTGAAGACTTGAATGAGCTCTTAAGGGGTTGGTGAACTTAAAATGAAAGCTTCTTTAACTTCAAGAAGGCTCTTTGCTTAGGGTTGAAATGAATGCTTGAAAAATCTTTAATCTTCCCTCCTTTAAGTGTCTTTTATAGCTTCAAATGATGGTAGAGAGTGATCTGGATAGTTTTAGAGCTATTGGAGATCATTAAATGAGCATTAAATATGCCAAAATGAGTTGAAAAACTAGTTGTTATGGAGTTTTTTCGTCGCAGGGGTCGATTCATAGGGTCGACTCATACATACTAGTTGACTCATGGGGTCGACTTCTGTGGCACAGAATAGAAAATGATTATTCTGTAATTTTGGTGTGCATAGCAACAAAGGTCGACTCATAGGGTCGACTCATGCACAGGGATCGACTCATGGGGTCGACTCAATTGGGTGTGCCAGCCTAAAAATAGCGTACCGTTCAGCCCCATTTGATATGAGTCGACTCATGGAGTCAATTCAATTATATAAATATTATTTTTTTTAAAATATATATCCAAAAAGTATGAAATTTCTTTCAATAGATCATAAATCTTCTGTTCTTGCTCTTGAGGCTTTCGAGTTAGGACTTGGTAAAATTATGATTTTGTCTCTGAAAAATAATAAATCTTTTTTTAAGCCAAAATCATTAGTAACCTCCTCAAATACTTTGTAATCATCAAAATCAATTCAAGGAGCAACAATCTCTCTCTTTTTGATGATGACATAATACTTGAGCAAAAGTAGAGTATAACATATATAAGGCATTGAACATAAATTTCAAATTTATGAAGATGCATCACTTAAACATTATAGCTAGTTATTTGAATGAAATACATCATGAGTAGTTTGAAGATCAATTTAAAATTTGCTTATTAGATCATTTGCTTTAAAAATTACCGATAATTTTGGTTCTTTGACACATTTACTTTGACAATTTTGCTCATTTGCTTTAACAATTTTGGTTATTGCTCTCGATTCTATTTCTCTATTGCTTATTGCTCGATCTCGATTTTTGATTCTCTACTCTCCCTTTTTGACAGCATCAATTAAGATCTTAAGGAATTTTGAAGAGAGAAAAAAAAAGATAACATAAAAGACATATTTTCTCTACTCTCCCTTTTTGATACCATATTTTATTTCTTTACTTTCTCTCTTTCATTATTTATTTCTCTGCTCCCCCTCACTATAGCAATTATAAAAGACATATCAATTTGCTTATTTAGAAGATATTGCTATTCATGATATTTCATCACACATGTATGAGTCATTTTTCATATCTTATAGTTAAAATATTTTAATTAGTCCCATTCATAAACATTAATCCAAAGATATTCATTGAAATTCAAAGCATAAAAATATATATATCAAAATGTGACTGAATACATTAAGTCAAAATACATAGATCATACTAAAATCATGGATAACAATGATCCTAGAGTCAATTAGCTAATAAAATATAAAGGCCATAAGATAGATCCTAGACAAAAATAAAAAAAAAGATTAACTATTCTAGATCTAATAGATGTCATGGCTGGAGTCATCAGAATTAGAAGAATCAGAGATATGATGAGGAGATATAGGATCAAATCCACAGACACGACCTCGACCATGTCTGTCTCGACCACGGATAGAAGTACCGACACGAGTAGAGGGGCGAGAGGATCCTGGAGCTGGGGAAGATATGGACTGTGCTAGAAGAGAAAGTCTGATGGTATCCAAAAGATCCAAGGCTCTCGACACAGACTGCATCAAGGTACTAAACTGAGTAGAGGCAGTCTCACTGGAGCTCCTGATCTCTCTCCTCAAAAATCAAATTCACTCTCTAAAACTTCTCGAAGTCTAGCCACCTCTGTAGATAGGTCTGAGACCTTCGTGATGTCCTGATGCGGCAGGGGATGGGCTAAAGCTAATACTTGCCTCTGCAAATCTAGAACTCTACCCGTCAGTCTCAGAACACATCCCTCAAGTTCCTCAAGTCATACGGACTGAGCTGTGAGCATCTGAAAAATAGTAGAGATATGAGAGATCAAAGTCTGATCTGAAACAGCCTGAGAAGTCATCCCCTGAGCAAAATCTGAGGTGGCAAACTGCTGAGATAAAATGGAGGCAACACGCTGGGACATCATCTCAATCTAATCGTCTGCCAGTCTGATCTTTGAATGATCTACTCTGCTCTCAGACTGCGATACATAAACATGCCTCCTCACAGACTCTGAAGGACCAGTCTCATGATCAGACACGAATTGAATATCTGGAGATGCTCTGTGATCATGAGGAGTGAAGACTGTCTCTCCTCCTCTGCTCTCTCCTCAACACCCTTTGACCAATCGCCATCAGTCTTTGAAAAATCCATACAGTGCAGTGTGTGGCGGTTGATGGTGTCAGAATAAGACAACCTAGTAACTACCTCCCCCTCAAAACTGACTTCAAAACTCCTAAAGACCAGGATGAGTGCCATACCAAAAGGCAGGTGGGCCTTAGACCTGTTCAGGGTCTCTCTCATGGCCTCAAACATCAAAGCAAGAAGGTTCAAGGGGATCTGGGTGATCACATGATACATGATGCAAATATCCTTATCAGATAGGAGGTCATGTCTGCCACTCCTAGGGATAAACAGTTTGATTACCATGTGATGTAACAGTCTCATCTCAATAGAAAGAATTTTTGCTTCTAATTTATTCAATCTTTCAGTAAAAGTTCTCTCTAAGATAATATTAATTCTTTTTTCTTTAATTGGGAGCTCCATATTAGTATAGCCTTCACAAGGCAAGTATAGAATTTATCTCAAATGTAAAGGATCAAGAATAATATCAACACCTTTCACTGTAGACTTTACTGTTTCATTGCAATAACTCAAATTTAAGTAAAATTGCCTGACCAAATCAACATAAGTGTTTTCTTTCAAAAGATAGTAAAACTCCCATCTTTGATTTTTAATCTTTGTTCCAATAGAGAATCCTTCTTTTTCAAAAAACTTGAAATCTATATTCTTCTCGAGTTTCACTTTTCGATTAGAGAGAGGTACCTTGCTTGGACTGATTGGGGACTGTGTAGAAGCTGAAATAGGACCTGGAGCTGGGATTAGAGTAGGAGAGGGCTCGGCTGCTATTCTTTTTCTGCGCACACTCTCTTCTAACCCACGAATAGATTTTCTTCTTTGCGGTAGCTTCATTTTGGGAGCCATTTGGACAAAAGAGACTTTCAAGGAGCTTAGGAGACTAAATGAGCGATAGAGAGGAAAGGATTTTAGAAGAAAAAGCAAAGATTTTGGAGAGGTAAATCATCAGTTTGGAGAAGAGGGGTAGAATCTAGGGCAGGCTTGAATCGCCCAAATAAGAAAAAAAGAGGAGAGAAAGTTGGTTCCTAAACGGGCGATTTGAAGGGTGAAAATTGGTAGAAAGAGAGATTTGAGAGAAATCTTCGGTTTGAGGGAGAAGAGAGGGAGAGCTTTTGGTTCGATGGGAGGAAGAAGAAGAAGGGCTGAGTCAGCTCAAAGAAAATTTCTCAATAAAAAGAGAGCGCTTGAAGGGTTTTGATAGAATTACAAGTTTACCCTAGGGTCAACCCTAGGGGTCAATCCTAGGGTCAACTCGTGGCACAGAAAAATTCATAAGAATGATGAAAAAATTTGAAAAAATCTGAAACTTTGAGAAAAAAGTGTTTACCTAGAGATTGATCATGTGAAGTACAATTTTGAGCATTTAAGAGAAAAGAAGAGATGAGAATTGAGCTCAACAAATTTGGTTCAATAAATTTTTAGCATTAAGAACTTGAAATTAGAGAGATACTTAAGCTGATGGATCAAGGATTCCTAGTTCTCTTCTAATTTCACAAAATCTATCTTCACTTAAGGTTTGATAAAAATGTCTGCTAATTATTTCTCAGTACATACATAGTCAAGAATTATATTATTATTTTGAACATGTTCTCTTATGAAATGATGTCTCATTTCAAGATATTTTGATCTAGAGTGCTGAATTGAATTTTTAGTTAGATTGATAGCACTAGTATTATCGCATCTTATGGGAGTTTTATTGAGTTTGATGTCAAAGTCCTCAAGTTGTTGCTTAATCCATAAGATTTGAGCACAATAACTTTTGACTGCAATGTATTCGGCCTCGACCGTAGACAGTGCCACCGAATTTTGCTTCTTGCTAAACCAAAAGATTAAGTTAACTCCAAAGAATTGGCAAGTTCCACTAGTACTTTTCTATCTAATCTATATCCAGCAAAATCGACATCTGAATATCCTATTAAGTCAATTGATGAGTCCTTAAAATATCATAGTCCTAAAGTTTGTGTACCATTTAAATATCTAAAGATTCTTTTAACTGCATTCAAGTGTGATTCTTTTGGATTTGATTAAAAGCGAGCACAAAGACATACACTAAATATAATATCTGGTCTACTTGCAGTTAAATATAATAGAGAACTAATCATGCCTCTATAAAATTTTAAGTCTACATTTTTACCTCCTTCATCCTTGTCAAGCTTACATGATGGGCTCATGGGTGTACCAATTGCTTTGGAACCCTCCATTCCAAATCTTTTGAGTAGTTCTCTTATATATTTGCTTTGAGTGATGGAGATTCTTTTCTTTATTTGTTCGATTTGGAGTCTGAGAAAGAATGAAGTTCTCCCATCATATTCATCTCGAACTTCCCCTGCATGAGCTTAGCAAAATTTTGACAAAGAGTTTCATTAGTAGACCCAAAAATAATGTCATCAACATATATTTGTATAACTAAGATATCATCTTGATTTCTTTTAATAAAAAAGGTTGTGTCTATATTTTCTCTTGAAAAATTATTATTAAGCAAAAATTTATTTAGCCTTTCATACCAAGCCCTAGGTACTTGTTTCAAACCATTTAATACTTTGTTTAATTTAAAAATATGATTAGAAAAAGCATGATTTTTAAAATCAGGAGGTTGTTCTACATAAACTTCTTCAGTAATATATCCATTTAGAAAAGTACTTTTGACATCCATTTGGAATAACTTAAAATTCATAAAGCAAGCATATGCAAGTAAAAGTCTAATTGCTTCTAATCTAGCAACAGATGCAAAGGTCTCATCAAAATCAATTCTCTCTTCTTGATTATAACCCTTTGCAACCAATCTTGCTTTATTCCTAATTATATTTCCATGTTCATCCAGTTTATTTCTATATACCCATTTTGTGCCAATTACTGGATAATTTTTAGATCTTGATACTAAAGTCCATACATTATTTCTTTCAAATTGATTAAGTTTTTCTTGCATTGTATTTATCCAATTGTAATCTTTTTCAGCTTCATCTATGGTTTTAGGTTCAAAATGAGAAACAAATACAAAATAATTGTATGCATCTCTAAGAGAGGAACGAGTTCTTACTCCATGTGTAGGATCACCAATGATCAATTCTTTGAGGTGATTGTGATCATACCTCCATTCTTTAAGTAGATCATTTGAGCTTTGAGGTTGTTCTTGTTATTCTTCACCTTCATCTTCTTGTTTGTTTTCATGTTCTTCTTTATTTTGAATTGTTGAGTCTTTTAGGATGATTTTCTTCATCCCTTCTATAAGAGGATCTGCATCATCAATACCTTCATTATTTCTTGAAGAAAGATCGTTAGTTTCATAAAAAACAATATGTATTGACTCCTCTACTACTAGAGTTCTTTCGTTGAAAACTCTAAAAGCTTTGCTAGAAGAGGAGTAACCAAGAAAAATAGCTTCATCAGATTTTACATCAAATTTTTCTAATCTTTCTTTACCATTGTTCAAAACAAAACATCGACAACCAAAAATATAAAAATATGCAATGTTTGATTTTCTTCCTTTCCAAAGCTCATAAGGAGTTTTCTTTAAAATTGGTCTAATTAAAGCATGATTTAATATATAACATGCCGTGTTAATTACTTCCGTCCAAAAATATCTTAGAAGGTTGCTTTCATATAGCATGGTACGAGCCATTTCTTCAAGAGTTCTATTTTTCTTTTCTACTACCCCATTTTGTTGGGTTGTCTAGGTGCTGAAAAGTTATGGTCAATACCTTTTTCATCACAAAACTTTTCAAAATCTTAATTTTCAAATTTAGTTCCATGATCACTTTGAATATTTTGAATTGAAAAATCTTTTTCATTAGTGACTTTTCGATAAAATTTTGAGAACACATGAAAAGTTTCATCCTTATGTGCTAAAAAGAAGACCCATGTAAAATGAAAGAAATCATCAATAATCACAAAGCCATATCATTTTTCACCTAGACTAGTAGTTCCAGTGGGCCCAAATAAATCCATGTGCAATAGTTCTAATGGCCTAGAAGTTGAAACAATATTTTTAGATTTGAATGAGATTCTTGTTTGTTTACCCGTTGGCATGCATCACAAATTTTATCCTTTTCAAAATTTAATTTGGGTAAGCCGATAACCAATTCTTTTTTAATAAGTTATGAAAGTGAATGCATGCTAATATGTGCAAGCTTACGATGCCAAAGCCAACTAGTCTCATTAATCTTGGCATTCAAGGCTACTAGGCATTGCATGTTTATTTTGGAAGGATCATTCAAATCTACCATATAAACATTACCATGTCTATGCTCAAGAAATTTAATGCCTTCATCAATAGGACTTGTTACTATGCAAAATGAAGATTCAAAAATGACTTTGTATCCTTTATCACAAAATTGACTGATGCTTAATAGATTATGTTTCAAACCATCTACTAACAAAATATTTTTAATGTATTTGGAGGGAGTGATACCAATGTTACCTATACCGATGATTTTTCCTTTGCTATTGTCTCCAAAGGTGACCATCTCTCCATCTTTTGCATCAAGTGTGATAAATTAGAATTCATCATCGGTCATGTGTCTTGAGCACCCACTATCAAGATACCATTTCTGATTTATTCTTTGGGATGCAAGACACACCTGCATGCAAAAATCAAGTTTTCACTTTAGGTACCCAAGCTTTCTTGGATTTTTTTTGGTTAGTTACAGTGGTTCCTTTTGGAACCCATATTTTCTTTACATTAGAATTTTCAGATTTGTTAAAAAAATATGAATAGGATTTGTGTCCTACTTTACCATATTTAAAGCAAGTAATATTTAAAAACTTGTTGCATGATGAGTTTACAAAGATATTTTTCAGAAGTTTTTATTTTTTTAAAGGGTTATATCCAAGATCGACTTTATCATAAATGGTCTTTTGATTGTCAAGTATCATTTGAAGTTTATTTGAACTTAAAGTAAACTTTTCAACCATTGGTTTTAACTTGACAATCTCATTTTTTAAGTTCAAATTTTTTTGAGACAAGATAGATTTTTCATTTGAAATAATCTCATTTTCTTTTAGTAAAGATGGATTCTTTGATTTCAATTCTTTGTTCTTTACCTCTAGCTTCTTTAGTTCATCAAGTAGATCATAAAATGCTTCATAAAATTCTTCAAAGATAAAGTCATTAGGAGTTTCAGTGTTTACCTCATTTTTATGTGCCATAAAGCACAAGTTGGCTTGTTCATTTGAATCTTCTTCTTCAGAGCTTGACTCATCACTTTCGCTCTTTGTAGCCATCATAGCCTTTTTTTTATACTTCTTGGGACCCTTCTTAAGCTGTGGATATTCAGACTTAAAGTATTTCAGCTTCTTACATTCATAACAAATAAGGGTTGCTCCTTATCCTTCTCTTTGCTATGTTCTCCTTTTGTAGGTGGCCTCTTCCTCATTCTTTATCTTCTTTTCTTCAAAAACTTCTTAAACTTTCTAGTAATGAGGGCCATTTCTTCATCCTGCTCTTTATTTTCTGTATCATTGGATTCCTCATCAAGTTAAGCAGCGAATTTGAGAGCGATTGTCCTCTTCTTTTTGACATCTTCTTCTTGATGTTGTTTCATGCTTAGCTCGTGTGTTATTAGCGATTCTAGAAGCTCTTCCAAGGATAAGATATTCAGATCTTTGGCTTCTTGGATTGCGGTCACTTTGGCCTCCCAAGTCCTTGATAAAGCCCTAAAAATCTTTCTCATGAGATCACTGTTAGAATAAGACTTACCAAGACTTTTTAGATCATTAATAATATCAGTAAAATGAGTAAATATTTTAGTTATTGATTTATCATGCTCTATTTTAAAGAGTTCATATTTATACACAAGCATATTAATTTTTGATTCTTTCACTTGATTAGTTCTTTCATGAGTTACTTCTAATCTATCTCATATTTTTTTAGCGGACATGCATGTTGAAACATGATTGAATTCATTAGCATCTAGAGCACAATATAAAATATTCATGGCTTTTGGATTAAGTTGAGTCATTTTCTTATCAACCTCATCCCATTCTTTTTCGGGTTTGGTTGATTCCACATCATTAATTATTTTAGTAGGTGTGTGTGATCCATTTACTATGATACTCCACATATCATAGTCAAGTACTTGAATAAAGATTTTCATCTGAGCTTTTCAATAGGTATAATTTGACCCATTGAAAAATGGAGGTCGGTTTGTGGACTGTCCCTCGACTAGTGATGCACCAACTTGAGTTGCCATAGATCTTTAGCTCTTTGATGGTTAAATCAAAATAGGGCTAGAGCATCGGGCTCTGATATTACTTGTTGCCCTGCTATGCAACCCAAGAGGAGGAGGGGTGAATTAGGTTTTTGAAAATTTAAAATTAATCTAAAACCATAAGGATTAAGTAATAAAAGGCAAGTTAGTTGAAGTGAGTGATTTAAGCAAAGTGAGGATATTAGATGCAAGAGTGCAAGTAGGAAAAGAAAATAAGATACAGAACAAGTAAGCACACCATAAACAACCAAGATTTATAGTGGTTCGGTGCCAACCTTGCACCTACATCCACTCTCTAAGCTCCTACTTGAGAATTTAAATCCACTAAATCGTATTCAACAAGAATACAACGTCGGTACCTCTGACTCTAGCTATCTCAAACTAGAATACTTATTTTTTGGATACAAGCCAATCCAATACAATCTGATTCAAGGTCCGAATATATTTTTTCACATTTTGAAACCCTTCTAAAACTAAAGATCAACTCAAAGACAGAGTATAATAGTTAATCACACGAAAATACAAATATAGCTCCTTTAATGAGCAAATAAAGCTTTAAATACACTTTACACAATAATGAAGAAGCTTTTTTGATTCTTCTCAAAGTTGTTGAAGATTTTAATGAGCTCTTGAGAGGTTGGTGAACTTGAAATGAAAGCTTCTTTAACTTCAAGAAGGCTCTTTGCTTAGGGCTGAAATGAATACTTGAAAAACCTTTAATCTTCCCTCTTTTAAGTGCCTTTTATAGATTCAAATGATGGTGGAGTGTGATCTGAGTAGTTTTAGAGCCATTGGAGATCATTAAATGGGCATTAAATATGCCAAAATGAGCTGAAAAACTAGCCGTTATGAAATTTTTTCGTCGTAG
This sequence comes from Elaeis guineensis, assembly GCF_000442705.2. Lineage (NCBI taxonomy): Eukaryota > Viridiplantae > Streptophyta > Magnoliopsida > Arecales > Arecaceae > Elaeis > Elaeis guineensis. The sequence goes on from NC_025997.2 coordinate 79,347,692, forward strand.
GGGTCGACTCATAGGATCGACTCATACACACGAGTCGACTCATGGGGTCGACTTCTGTGGCACAGGATAGAAAATGATTGTTCTATAATTTTGACGTGTACAGCAACAGAGGTCGACTCATAGGGTCGACTCATATATAGAGGTCGACTCATGGGGTCGACTCAATTGGGTGTGCTAGTCAAAAAACAGCATGCCGTTCAGCCCCATTTGACATGAGTCGACTCATGGGGTCGACTCAATTATATAAATATTATTTTTTTTCAAAATATATATTCAAAAAGTATAAAATTTTTTTAATAGATCACAAATCTTCTGTTCTTGCTCTTAAGGCTTTCGAGTTAGGACTTGATGAAATTATGATTTTGCCCCTGAAAAATAATAAATCTTTTATCATGCCAAAATCATTAGTAACCCCCTCAAATGCTTTGTAATCATCAAAATCAATTCAAGGAGCAACACTTAAGGACATGGTCTTGCACGGATGATCCTTCTGTCATTCGAGTATGAAATAATTGCTTAGATATCTCATATCTTGTAGTTCTACTTTACTCTCCATGCAACTTCTTTAGATTGAGGAGTATGGAGTGAGTATCCATGCTCTCATGTTGCCTCTGTAGATCATTACTCATAGAGGCAAGTATGATGCATTTGACAGTAAGAGAATCATTTTGCCACATCTTGTATATGGCTACTTCATCCTTAGTAGCATCATCTCCTAACGACCCCGGGTCTGGGGTGTCAAAGATGTAGGATATCTTCTCTTGTGTGAGTATAATTTTTAAATTCCTCAACCAATCCACATATTTTGGACCGGTCAACTTATTGACATCCAAGATGCCTCTCAGTGATAATGAAGATGCCATTTTAATCTATAATAATTAAAGAACATAACATAAGTGACTGACTTACGATGACATGCATAATTAAACAAGGTCTTGTATCTAATTGTGTCTCCCATTATTTTATCGGACACCATAGCCCTCACTATGATGAATGGGATACTGTAAAGTTATCCAAGTGGGGTTGAGATCCTAATTCCTCATAAGAGCCTTGTGGTTACACAACAAACCCTAACGAGTTTATAGGTAGAAAACTCTTTCCGATTGTAACTCATGCAATTCTCAACTCTATCTTGGCCTCTAAAATATTAATAGTCTTGTGGTTGCACAATAAACTATAATATTCTAGTTAAGTATGATCCTTCATTTCTATATAGTCAAAATTAAATATAACTACTCTAGTGGTAACACAACAAAGCAGTATATCCAAAATTATCGTAAGCATCTTCTATGTATCAGGGCTATATTATATCAGTCCCCACAGCAAGTCTTGTGGTTACACAACAAACCTGTTATGATTCTTGACATAATATTAACCTAGCATGAAGGAAGGCCCCTTAGTAGTATTTTTTAACATTAAGCAATCCAAATTTAAGATTTGAATTAATACAATTGGCCAGAAAAGTGCAAAAATAAGTTTGGTGGAAGTTTCTTTGTTGCTTTTCTAGACACCAACAAAGTTGGCCAGGCCAGTGAACGGAATCAATTAAATAACCACCGCACTTGAAACACTCCTAGACACCAAAGGATTAATCGTTTCAAGAATCGACAAGCTTAATTGTTGTTATTACTACTGACTTAATATAATTTTTATGAGGGCTTGGACTGGTCTCATGCACATTCTAATAAAGAAGCATATATCATATAACAAAGATGATAAACTACATGCTTCAAACAATCAGATTATAACTATTCGAGTACTAGGCTACTAAGAGTTCAATTTTAACATATCATATATGTACTACATAACCATCTCATGATTATAACATATGATCAATCAATCATAAAATATTATGTACAAATATAATATTTGTTATTTCATCATTTTAGGACAACCATCTACCACATAGCGGACATCCACCACTATGCTAGGGCAACCTTATAGAATGATGAATAACAAAATCTAATCATCAATAAATATCATATCTGATTGAATCGACTAAAGGAGGCTCTGATACTACTGTTAGGTTTTGGATCACGCAATGGAAGACTGGATTTGAAAAATTTTATGAAATCTGATAAATCCAAAATCCAATATCCTAGGATCTCTCTTGGTGTATTCAATCAAACATATAAGCCTATAAGTGAGGTTTAGATATGAAACCTTAGGTTGGTGAACAATGGAAGAAGTCAGTATCCTTTCCTTTTCATGAGGCACCCAAATGTTCGCCCTCTGACAGGTGATCCACACGAAATCTGAATCAAGAAAATGCTTTGGTAGAACCTTGCCTTATTGAATTCTCCTCCCAAGAACTGTCTTGCCTTGCTAGGACCAATTCCTAGCACTTCTTCACCAATTCTCTCTTAAATGGCCTAAACCCCTCTCTTAGCCTTTCAAAAGGATCTTCCTAAACCCTTGTCCTAATGGAAGACTCCTTGTCTTGAAGTCTAAAACCTTGTCTGAAGGAAGGCTCCTTGTCTTAGCACTACAAGACCTTATATTAACAAGGGAAGGAAGAAGATTTATCAGACTTCTTTGATTGAGTTTTATCCAAACCAAAGGGGGGGTATTTATAACGTATGAATAGATGCTAATATGTCTATTTACAAGGTGCTTAGATCTGGTTATTAACGTATCAAATACGTCCTTCAATCAGAAGGACTCTTAGTTATGTCTTGAGAAACCCATACGATGTTTAAGCATTGTATGGCTTCTTTTCAATAACCGAACCTCCTTGTGGCTCTTGGACCAGGTCAAACCTGATCCTAGCCATCCAAATCCCATGCCATAATCAGATTAAAGCCTTGGATTTAATTTAAAACCCCGAGAGAGAATTGATACGTGAAAAGTTATGAAGAGAATTTCAGCCTTCTAGAATTGGCGCCACCAAGATCCTATCTTGGCCCTTCAAATGAATTTGGACTTAGTCAAATCCCTCAGCCAAAGGTGGGGATTAAATCTTGGACCTTTAATCCTTATCCCAAAAAGGTGATTAATGTGTAGAAAAACTCTTAGCCCTTCTGCACACCAAGATCAAATGCCGTGCACCAAGAACCATGCGCCAATCCTTATTAAATCTAATCTTCACACCAACTTGGTATTTTAATCCCATTAAAATTCTACAAAATAGTGTGTGACAAGATAAAGGAAGGAGGATAATTGGCATCCAAAATTGAGATTAGATCCTTCCATCAGAAGGACTCTAATCCTCTCAAATGCCACAAGTCTACATGCGCTAAATCCCAAATGCCTCATTTGATTTCCACACCCCATTATCCAAATATTTTAATCTCATTAAAATCTCATAAAATTGGGCATTGAACCTATCAAATGAGGATTAAAATGGCATGGAAATTAGAACTAATGTCTCTTTGGAGAAGGACTTCTTGCATGCCCAAAACTCTTGCGCCAAACATTATGGTGCCTTACACCAAGAGTCCTACCAACTTGGGACTCTTGGTAAATGGTGTTAAAACCATGGAAAAATTCCCAATTAAGGCTAATTAAAATAGCCACTAACCAAATTTTAATTTTGGTTGATTTATTGGTAAGGTTCCAAACCTAAATAGATTAGGTTAGGAGCTTGGGTTAGCCAACAAGTGCTAGCTTGTCAATTAGGCACCCAATTAGGATCCAATATCCCATGATTAAATCAAATAAAATTCTTGACCAATTTCTTGATGTGTGTGACCTTTTGGGTTCCATATCTTATCAGCAGTAGGTCTGAATTTATATTGACCCGAATTGATTAGAGTCGATCTAATCAAATTAGGTCAAACTGATGCATATCCGAGTTGTCAAATTAGAACCCTTTCTAATTGACCCATGAATTAAACTATTTAATTTATGAAAACCTACAAGACATGATTGACATCTAACAACATATCATGTCTACCCGAAAGATATAAAATTTCTTGATAAAAATATCAAAAATATCCTTCAGTGGCATGTTATCGTGCAATTCAATCCTTCGATCATCCAGTATCCCAAATATGATTATGGATATGGAACCAAGTCAAATCTAATTTCATATTCATATTTTTTTCAATCATAAGATAATGATTTGATTAATAAAATATTTGAAATCCTTTCTAATTTTCATTCTACTTTGATCAAAGTCTTCTTGAATCATCTCTCGATCGGAGCAAGTAGGATGCGATCTCCTTTTACTAGGAGTGAATTGATTTCATGTTGACCTACTCATAACCTCCATACATAATCCACCTTATCTAGAATACTCTGTACATAACTAAGTCATGAATAAGTATGATCCAAAATTATGGTTTCATATGCATAAGGTACCATAATAGTCTCAGGTCTAAGGACCACATGCACAACCCCTACTAGAGAAGCATCTCTTGACATTAGAATTCAATAAGATGTTTCTCATGTCGGATCAATTCAGTGAACTCATTCTCTAATGAGCACCCACACCCTTGTATTAGTGTCTCACACAAGTAGCTTATGAGATCAGCTACCCTCTCTACCAAGCATACATAGGATATGTTAGTTCTTCTAGAACATCAATCTCTGACTCAATATCCCTCTAACTAGGAATATTCTAGATTAGGATTTTAGGATTTTAGGTCTCATAGATATGATCTCATCATAACCTTAAAACTATTGCCCTGATCTATGAAGTTCATCATGATCTCAATTAAAAACATAAGATGCAGCACATGATGAAACAAAAAAATACCTTTTATTAATATAAAATATCATTTACATAAGTCTGGAAGATTATAAGAAAAAATACCTTATATACATAAGTCGATTGGCTTGTAGGGCATATTCCTTTCAATCTTTCACTTGCACTAAAGCCAATCACTCTTATATTTTAACCCCATACAATCGAGGTGGCGATCGAACTACTGTTGTGGTAGAGCCTTAGTGAAGGGATCTGCTATATTATTTTTTGTATCTTCTCATTCAATGACTACATTTTGTCTTTCGACAATCTCACGAACGAGGTGGAAGTACCTTAGATTATGCTTAAATTTATGAAGAGATCTTAGTTCCTTTGCTTATGCAACAGTTCCAGTATTGTTACAGTAAAGTGGTACTAAATTCTCAATCTCAGGAACAACACCCAATTCGATAATAAACTTCTTCATCCAGATAGCTTCCTTGGCGGCTTCACTTACAGCAATGTATTCTGCCTCAATGGTTGAGTCAGCTACAGTCTGCTGCTTGAAACTCTTTCAGCTCACTACTCCACCATTCAGAGTAAAAATATATCATGAAGTAGATTTTCTATCATTAGGGTCTGATTGAAAACTAGAATCAGAATATCTTTCTAGTTTTAGATCAGATCCCCCATAAACTAGAAAAATATCCTTAGTTCTTCTCAAATACTTAAGAATATTCTTCACTGCTTTTCAATGATTCTCTCCTGGATCAGCCTAAAAATGACTAGCAATACCTAAGGCATATGCAACATCAGGCTTGGTATATAGTATTGCATACATGATTGATCCTACTGCCAAAGCATAGGGAGCAGAACTCATCTTTTCTTCTCTTTAGGTGTCTTAGGAGATATTTTTTTAAAGAGATGTATGCCTTGACTCATGTGTAAGTAACCTCTCTTACTTCCATCCGTACTGAACCTTTTTAGTATAAGGTCTATGTACCTTGACTGGGATAAGCCTAGCATCCTTTTAGATCTATCCCTATAGATCTTTATACCAAGCATAAAGGATGCTTCACCCAAGTCTTTCATGAAAAACTTAGATGATAGCCATAACTTGATCGATTCTAACATTGAGATATTATTTCTAATGAGAAGTATATCATCCACATACAAAATTAAGAAGATAATGGCACTCCCACTAGTCTTCTTATATATACAAAGTTCATCTATATTTTTGATGAAGCCATATTCTCTGACTGTTACATCAAAATAGATGTTCCAGCTCCTCGAGGCCTGCTTTAATCCATAAATAGATTTCTTAAGCTTACATGCTGTGTATGTTGGCTATTATAGGTTCAGATTCACTATTTGGAGTAGGATATGGCTAGATAGAATCTATCGACCTTGGTAAAAAAAGAGAAGTCCTATGTGATTTGCAAGACTGAGTTCAGGAAGTCTCTGGCTAGAGCAAGAGTGAATATCAAAAAATTTTTTTTATGAAATTTACAAATGAACTCGAGTCTAGCCATTCTAGTATAAGCCTGACGATGGGGTGTGACGAGTTCTCCATGACCTCCATCTAGTCGGAACTCACGATAGAGGAATTGTATCACACGATAACTGCACCTAAGAATTTATCTTTTTTATTTTGTTAGGTTGCCACTATATGCTGTTAGGCATTACTGATGGATTGTGAGAACTCACTAGGATCATTTTTCGATCAACGATCCTTATTGAGGTGAGTTAGAATCATTCCAGCCCATCGAAAAGAGTTTTGATGATACTGTGATGAAAATCATGGTATGTCTTACTACTATATAGAATGAAACCTGAGGGGTCACAAATAAAAAGAGCATGACCTGATCAATGATTTAGATCATATTCGAATTATCAATCAGATTAATAGTTTGAATTTTAGAAACTGTTAATTTGTAAGCATTACAGTTTTAGCGGCTGCTAATTGTTAGTGGAGGGACTTAATTATAAATATTATAATTTATTTTGAGACTAATTAAATTATGGATCAAGTTTTAATTAATTTAAATCAGATTTAATTTAATTAAACTTAATTTAATTTAATATTAATTGGATTTAATTATCCAAATCAGATTTAGATTTCAAGCTTGATTGGATCAGGCTTGACAACCTTTCAAATTCGACTCGATTTGGACTCGATTTGAACCCGATTGAGATCAAATTTGAATCAAATGAATGATGGCTCAGAGAGCCTAGGTTTTTTGGGACACTCCCTCTAAATTTCATATAGAAAAGGGGAGGGAGGGCATGGAGACACACCCCTTTTGTTTTCGCACATGTGAAGGGGAGGGGAGCCAATAGTTGGCGCCCCACTCCATCTGGGATTCTTTTTTCTGCTCATTTTTAGGCGCCCCACTCCATCTGGGATTCTTTTTTTTGCTCATTTTTTTTATTTGAATTTTATTCAAAATAAGATCAAATTATTATTAGATATGGCATGGGAGTTATTTTTTTATGTGATAAAAAAATTGGAGAAAAGAGATGCATGTTCGCATGTGTGAAAGAAATAAGGTGCCCCTCCTCTATGTGCATCTTTCCTTATTTTGTTCTCTCTTTCTATTTGTGTTGGTGCAAAATTCCACCGACGTCGGAGAAGCTGGAGTCGAGAGGATCTCGTCCACCACCGAGACCTGCAAGGGAAGTCTAAACCGGAGTTGGGGATGCTCCGGCAAGACTCTCCGATGCTTAAGTCAGTACTCTGTCTCAACAGAAATGGAGCACTCAAATAGAATTTCAGCAGAGTTTCGAGATAGAGTTTAGAGTTTAGAGAAAAACGTATCTGGAGGTCCCTTTTTATAGACGGAGAGCATAACTGATTGACAGCGATGTCTGTAACCGCCTGGTAGTGGGCTGTTCAGGGCCACGCGGAGTTTGTTACGGAGAGTAGTGGCGTCAGGGGACTGTTCAGGGCCACGTAGAGTTTGTTATGGAGAGTGGAGTGGTATCCATTGTCGTGACTTGCTAGAGAGTGGTGGAGCCACGTGGAATCCATTATAGAGAGTGGAGTAGGGTAGTGGCCATTATCGTGACTTGCCAGAGAGTTCGAGCCTGACAGTTGAAGCTCGGTTGGGATGTCTGATGGAGCGGAATGGCTCTCTATCTTAGCAATCCAGGAGAAGTTCGGATATTTTTGAGGTTGCTGATGCGTCTACTGTTGTCGGATGCCTTGGGTGCTGATGCTACAGACGAAAGTCATCTGCTGTAGAAGCTCAGATGGAGATTTTCTGTTGGTGAAGTTTGGTAGAAGTTCGATTGCCAAAGAAGTTCATTTGGGATTTACCTGATGTGGAAGCTCATCTGAAGATTGTCCATCGGAGAGGTCCAGTTCCATGAGGAATCTGGCAGGGGGTCATCCGATAGTAGAGTTCGGATGGCGTTGTGGAGGTTTGTCCGCTGGAGGAGTCTTGAGGATGCTGTGGAAGGTCAAATGTTGGAGGAGTCCAGGATTCAATTCTACTGTATTTTAATTTTTGTAGGAGTCTGAAAGGAGTCCGCTTATTGTAGAAGCTCGGATGAAGACCAGTTATCGTGGAAGCTCGGATGGAGACTTCTTATTGTAGAAGTCCCACTGTTGGAGAAGCTCAGTCATTGATGAAGTCCGGAAGAAGTTCAGAGTAGAGATCCGGCTGGTGGAGCCTATCCGTTGTAGGAGTTCATTTGTGATCCATCCACTGTAGAAGTTCGGATGGAGTCTGACTCTTGTAGGAGCTCGGATGAAGTCCGCTTGCAATAGAAGTTCGGGATAGAGATCCGACTCTTGTAGGAGCTCGGATGAAATTCGAAAGGCGATCGACCACCGTAGAAACTTGGATGGAGTCTGGTTACTGTAGAAGTCCTGCCGTTGGAGAAGCTCGAATATTGATGAAGTCCGAAAGAAGTTCGGAGTAAAGTTGCTCGTGGCAGGAGGAAGTTTGGAAGAGATTCGGAGAATAGTCGATCACTGTAGAAAATCGACTGATAGTGAAGCTCGAAAAGCATTTGGAGCAGTCCGGTACATGAATGGAGGAGAAATGGAGCACTCATTATCGAAGAAGTCTGGATGGTATTATGGAAGCTCAGACGGTCGAGGGAGTTCAGAAAGACGCCACACAAGGTCAGAAGCCGGAAAAGCCCTGGAAGGGTCGGCCTTTTACAAACTTCGACTGGGGGTATTTTATACCCAACACCAGTCTCCCTACTTTTGAGTTCGAGTTCCGAATGAAGAAAGTACAGAGAAATTTTTACAGTCGAAGTTGCCTCCCTCAATTTTTGTACCTGATTGTTTCCAGATATTTTGGCGTTTGGCACGCTGGTGCTGGAGCCTTTTCGAATCGAGGCGATCCGAAAAGATTTTTTCAGGATTTTCGTTGGAGCATTGCTCTAGGTATGATGCAATAATGGTTCTGTCAGTTGTCGGCCACTTTCAGCCGCCTGTCATGATGAGTGGGACACGTGGCGGTTGTAGATTGGCCAGAGAAGATCCGCGATCATTATTCTGCAGGATCTCGTCACCTATTTAAACCCGCCTCCCTCCTTCAGGGGTTTCGCTTTGACTGGAAGTTCCTTCGGCACCTCCTTCTTCCTGAGAGTTTTGTTGTTCCCCAGCATCCTTTTCGGCCTTAGGCGTTCTTCGAGTCATCCCCATCTCTGCATCTCTGCATCCTTCGGACCAGTCTAGGTTAGTTTCAGAACTCTCCTCTTTTTTTTTTCTCTTGCTGTTCTTCTTCTTTACATTCCACCTGTTCGATTTTCCACGAACATCCCGTTTCTAATTTTTTCTAATTTTTTTAGGGTTTTTAGGGTTTTCACTTGATTCAAAATATCCTCCAGCACTTTTTCCTCTAGTAGTTCTAGGAGTTCGTCTATTCCAACCCCCTAAAATCTTAGTTCTGTAGATGAACCTCGTTCGATTTTTATACTAGACACCATCCCCAGCTCTCTGACTCTGGAGGAACTCTCATTGATTAAGATTCAGTATGGGGTTCCTCTGAAGTACGAGCTGGAGCTTCCCGGACCGTCTGGCCAGGCTAGCGCTCCTGCCCCCGACTGCTTCTGTTTATACCAAGAAGCTTTCCGCGCTGGGCTTCGACTTCCGCTTCCACCATTTGTTATTACTCTCTTCCGCTTTTTAAACATTTCTTTAGTTTCTGTTGTGCCGAACTCCTTTAGATTTATGATAGGATTTCTTTCCCTCTGTAGTTTAGTTGAAGTTCGGCCGACTCTTTCTTCGTTTAGAAATTTCTATACCTTCAAGTATCATCCCTCGATAAAGGGCTGGTGGTACTTCTCCCCTCAGTTCGGTAGAATGGGGTTGCTGAAAGGTTACCCCTCTTCTATTCATAATTGGAAGGAGAGGTTCTTCTACGTTCGATGCCCATCCTTGGAGCTGGGGTTGCCCCCCTGGGGCTCCCTGAGGGATTCCGTCCATCGGGCTTCTAGCCTGGGACAGGATGACCTTGAGGCCTCCAATAAACTCGAGGCTTATCCAGCCTCTCTTCTCTCCAACCTCCTGAAGGAACAACTCTTGTTTAATATCGAGCTAAGCCCTCTCAACCCTGTCGGTATATATATATATATATATATATATATATATATATATATTTGCTTCCCCTTTCTTCTTGTTCCTTTGTTAAGCTATGTCGATCCTTATTCACTGCAGATATGGACGCTGACGCAGCTCAAATGCTAGCCTAGGGTCTCAAGACCCACAAAAGTAAAGGCACAGCATCCTCAGGGGCAGCGAAGAGGGCAAGGGCAGAAGAGATCAGCTTGGCTGCGCCTGCCCAGGTGGCCATTGCCGTCGACTCTCCCTCCGACGTCGAGCTCGCAGTCCCCCGGGCCTCTTTAAGGAGCCCCCTGGCCGAGGTTCCTGCTCCAGAGGCCCGGTCCGAGGAGGCACCGGGAGTCGATCGGAGTAGAAGAAAGAAGACATTGGCCCGCAAGAGCCACAGCAGCAGGGCTGCCATCGAGGAGGCCGATGGCTCTAAAGAAGATCCGGAGGAAAATTCCTTCAACAATAGGGATATAATAAAGAGATTGGTCGATGGGTGCATCCTGCCCGAGGTCGTCCACAGGACCGTTCATGTCGATCTTGAGCAGCGGGTCTGGGACTCTCTGGGGTCCTTTCTCGAGGTAGGTCAATTTACTCCTTTCTTCTTCTCGCCTTTTTGCTTAGCTTATTCCTCAGTTTTTATATTGACTCCCTAGCCGCTCTTGTAGATTGGACACCAGCTCATCGCCAACATCGAGGTGATGAACAATGCTAGGAAGGAGGCCGCCCACCTCAAGGAGAAGATCGCTGAAGTCGCGAGTCTCCAAGAGGCACGGCAGAAGGAGGAGCAGACCTCGACAGACTTGAGGGCCACCTTGGAGGAGGAAAGAAAGAAAGCAGAGGCTGAGGTCTCCGAGTTGAAGGCGCAGATCCTGACCCTGGTCTCGAAGGTAATGGTTCGGGCAGTGGAGGAGTTCAAAACCTCCTCCGAGATGAGGGATTTGAAGGTCAAGTTCGGCCAGGCCGCCTTCATCAAGGACTTTGAGCTCTGCCAGGAGAAGGTGGTCGGAAAGTTTCCCGAGCTGGACCTCGGCTTCCTGGATGAGGCGTCTGATGATGAAGCTGGGTCTTCTGAAGCTGCTGCTGGTCTTCCTCCAGTCGAGACTTCCTCGACTGCCGTGGCTGTCGTGGCCGACCTTACGGGGGCACCGAGCTCCCCCACTTCTGCCCCAGAGGTCCGAAACCTCTAATTTTGTATTCTCTTTTTTTTTGTTGCAACTTTTCCTCGTTCTCTTGTATTTAAAAACTATTTAATCAATAAAATCGGGTTCTTCTTTACAGAGGGCTCCTCTTTTTTACTCTACATTCTTTTTCTTCTCTTTTATTTTCTGGTATTGATTTGTGTTATGGCATTCTTGTCTTCCAACGACAGTGCCCCACCGAAGCTCTCCCCCTACCACAGGGGATCCCCCTGAAGTCGATGGTTCGGGACCTCAGAAGGGAGGTTCGTCACCTGATGAAAAAATCAAAGAAGCTGGATGACGAACTTCACTGACTGAGGAAGAGCCATTCAGAAGTCACTGCGGAGGCTGCTCGCTTTCGGGACCTCCACAAAAAGGGCTTCATGGACTACACTCGAAGGAAGGCTGACTTCGTGAAGGAGCTTGAGGAACTCCGCAAACGTGCCAGCAACTGATCTTGGACTCAAGCTTCCAAGATCAGCTCCCTTGAGGTCGAGCTGGTGGCTGCATGGGAGAAAATCGGCCAGTTGGAAGGAAGCTCATCCTGGCTCATAACTCAGGCTGACCATGATCGAGACTGGTCGAAGAAATTCTTCAACCTTCAGAAGTAGTTGCAGGATGCCGAGGTGAACTACAACGCCTATCAAGTCGGCTGGTGCGGGCAAGTAGACGACTACCGAAGGAAGCTCAAGATAGCGACCGATGAGGTTGCTCACCTTTAGAGGCAGTTGTCTGAGAGAGTCCAGGCCGTCTCTGCACAAGGCTCCGACGAGCTTCGCTCCTTGAGGGAGACCATGGAAGAACTATTCATGGCCTTTGGGCAGGAGAAGGTCGAACTGCAGCGGTTGAAGATTCAGCTGGCCTATGAGCAGCAGGCAGTCAAGGATGCCGAGGTGGAGTCCGAAGTTCTGAGGAAGAGGCTTCAAGAGTCGGAGGGCGAGAGTTGGCGGTTCCACCAAATGTATTGGGAGATGCTGTTAAGAAAGAAAGAACTGAAAGAAGAAGTCAAAAACTTAAGGCAATCCCCGATGATGGCTGGAACCGAGAGTTCGAAGTCTGAAGAAGCCGAGCTTCCTTAGAGCTTCTTTACCTTTTACTCTATGTATTCTTTCCTTTTCTTGTCATTTTTCTTTTTTGGCCTTCACAGGATTTATAATGTACACTTCACTAATGAAATGAAAAGAAAATTTTTCATTACCTTGTTCATTCTTGCATTTAGTTGTCGTTCACCAAACTTCTTTTGACTTTTGTCTTGTTTGATGTCGACATTGTTTGAAGGTTCCTGATCATCGTCGTGTTGATTTGCCCCTTTTATTCATGATCGAAGGTCTTTTCGAGGCCACTCAAGTTTGACGCTTCCTCCCGATGCTCGAGCTTGGGGGCTCGAACTTCTTGTTACCTCGAGGGAGTCGATTTTCTCTTGCCAGTGTTGGGTTTCCTCTTAGAGACTGAGGGTTTTTGACAAGAGCCTCCTTCCTCGTTGAGACAAGATTTCCTGTGTCTTTGATGTAGTTTGTTTTTCTCTTATCACTGGCATGGCTCGTCACTTCCCTTTTTCTCTTGTCGCTTTTTTTTGTGTGTTTGAGTGAGGATTTTTCCTCTGCTCTTAACGGGGTTGTAGGAGTATAGAGGAGCCGTTGAGGAGGCTTTCCTCCTTATCCGATCTTGAACGATCGAATCTTCGTTTATGTCAGGATGAGGTTCTCCTCCTATTCCCGACGCAGTCGATTTCAGCTCATGTTAGGATGAGGTTCTCCTCTTGTTCCTAACAGGACTGTGGGGGCACGTAAGGGCTGTTGCAAGGGTCTCTCCCTCCATCCGGTCTCTAAATAATCGGGCCTTCGGCTTTGCTCATGTTAGGATGAGGTTCTCCTCCTGTTCCTAACATGGCTGTGGGGGTGCATAAGGGCCGTTGCAAGGGCCTCTCCCCCCATCCGGTCTTTAAATAATCGGGCCTTCGACTTTGCTCATGTTTGGATGAGGTTCGCCTCCTGTTTCTAACATGACTGTGGGGGTGCATAAGGGTCGTTGCAAAAGTCTCTTCCCCCATCCGATCTCTAAATAATCAGGCCTTCGACTTTGCTCATGTTAGGATGAGGTTCTCCTCCTGTTCCTAACATGGCTGTGGGGGCACATAAGGGTTGTTGCAAGGGCCTCTCCCCCCATCCGATCTCTAAATAACTGGGCCTTCGACTTTGCTCATATTAGGACGAGGTTCTCCTCCTGTTCCTAACATGGCTGTGTTTCGATTGTCTGAAGGAGCTACCCCTGTCGTTACAAGCTCATGCCAAAAGAAAAGATATGCAAATATGAAAGAAACTTTTATTTAAGGCAAAGTTATTGATAATACATTCGTAGATTTTTCGAATCTCATAGTCGTGGAAGGCCTGCTCCCCGATGAGGTCCTCCAGAGATGGAGTTGATGATCCTGATTGGAGATCGATCTTTAGGCTGCTCCTCCCTCCTTGGTGGCTCTGATTGTGGCAGGGCCCTCGGCCGATCTTTCCTACCTTCAGGCCGACGTCGAATGAATCTGTCGAGCCGACCTCATCTGATAAGCTCCTCGATCTCATCTCGAAGCTGAATGCACTTCTCCGTGTCATGGCCGTGGTCATGATGATAGAGGCAGAACTTGTTAGGGTTACACTTTTCGAGGTATGTGCGCATCTTTTTTGGCCTTGGCAGCTGCTCCCTGACCTCCATCAGCACTTGAGCTTTTGGAGCATTGAGGGGGGCATAGCTGTGGAATCTTTCTGGGGGAGAGCTCCATCGAACCCTGTGGTTCGGGCTCCTCTGCCTACGAGCTCGGAGAGGAGTGCGGACATGCTTATGTCTGGGGGGAGTTCGAAAATGTGGCCGAGCTTCACTCGGCCCTTTTTTAACTACGAGCTTGCTGGAGTCATCCGCCTGCCGCTCCTTCGCGGCCTCCTCGTCCTTCAGCTTGAAGGCTTCCTCTGCTCGGGCATATCCTTCGGTCTGAGCCAGCAGATCAGTGAAGTCCCTGGGATACTTCTTTTCCAGGGAGAACAGAAGATCGTTCTTTTGAAGATCTCTCTTCAGGGCGGCCATTGCAATCGATTGGTCTAAGTTTCAGACCTCCAACGCGGTGATGTTAAAATGGTTGACGTAAGTTTGGATTGATTCTCCCTCCTTTTGCTTGATGTTGATGAGAGACTCTGAACCTCTCCGGGGATGTCGGCTGCTGACGAAATGAGCAATGAACAGGTGGCTCATCTGGTCAAAGGAGAAGATAATACCCGACTTCAGTGTCGAGTATCAATTTCTTGCTACTCCCTTCAAGGTAGATGAAAAAGCTCGGCACAAGATGGCATCTGGCGTGCCATGGAGTAGCATCATTGTCCGAAAGGCCTCTAGGTGGTCAACCAGATCCGAGGTCCCATCATAGCTCTCGAATTGGGAGAGCTTGAAGTTCGACGGGATTGGTTCCTGCATAATCATTTGAGAGAAAGGAGGGTCAGTGTAGATGTCCTCACCGTAAGTAGTGGGAGCATGGCGGAGCTCTTCGATCGGCTGGTTCATCTCCTAGAATCTTTGATCCAGGAGGTCCTCTCGACAGCGAGTCTTGAGAGTCTTCTGGTAGAATGGAGGTAAGGACCCTCCGGGGGTAGAATCATGATCGGATGGAGGGCTCTCCACCTTCTGCTTCCCCTTTCCGGGAAAGACAGGGCAATTGGCCCAAGTAGCCCGCCCGATCACCAGATTCTGGAACTCTGACGATGCTCTTTCCAGTCGCACTGATGCCTACAGCTGCTGCTACATGGCCTGCACTGCTTCGGTGAGGCCCCTGATCTGCTGAACCAGTAAGTCGAACTGCTCCATACCGATTGTCATTGCCAGAGGAGGAGGAGCTTAGAAAATTGGAGACGAGGCTGGAGCTTACGGGGCTCACTGAGATCTGGCCGTGGAGGCTGTGGATCGCCTGTTGGATGCCTTTCGGAGAGGCATCAGGTGGAGATCTAACAGGAGAAGGAGAAGAAGATGTCGGAGAAGATGATCGGAGACAATCCCGTTGAGCACTCCTTTAAGAATAAGGGTACTACGAAGACACAGAGCCCTTCCTCTAGCGTCAATTCTGTTGGTGCAGAATTCTGCCGACGTCGGAGAAGCTGGAGTCGAGGGGATCTCGTCCGCCGTCGGGACCTATAAGGAAAGTCTAAACCGGAGTTGGGGGTGCTCCAGCAAGACCCTCCGATGCTCAAGTCAGTACTTTACCTCAACAAAAATGGAGCACTCAAATGGGATTTCAGCAGAGTTTTGAGATAGAGTTTAGAGCTTAGAGAAGAACATATCTGGGGGTCCCTTTTTATAGACAGAGAGCGTAACTGATTGACAGCGATGTCTGTAACCACCTGGTAGTAGGCCGTTCGGGGCCACGCAGAGTTTGTTACGGAGAGTAGTGGCATCAAGGGGCCGTTCAGGGTCATGTAGAGTTTGTTATGGAGAGTGGAGTGGTGTCCATTTTTGCGACTTGCCAGAGAGTGGTGGAGCCACGTGGAATCTGTTACAGAGAGTGGAGTAGGGTAGTGGCCATTGTCGTGACTTACCAGAGAGTTCGAGTCTGATGGCTGAAGCTCGACTGGGACGTCTGATGGAGCAGAATGGCTCTCTATCTCAGTAATCCAGGAGAAGCTCAGATATTTTTGAGGTTGCTGACGAGTCTACTATTGTCGGATGCCTTGGGCGCTGATGCTACAGGCGGGAGTTATCTGCTGTAGAAGCTCGGATGGGGACTTTCTATTGGTGAAGTTCGGTAGAAGTCCGATTGCTAAAGAAGTCCGTCTGGAATTTGCCTAATGTAGAAGCTCGTCTGAAGATTATCCATCAGAGAGGTCCAGTTCCATGAGGAATCCAACAAGGGGTCGTCCGACAGTGGAGTTCG
This sequence comes from Elaeis guineensis, assembly GCF_000442705.2. Classification (NCBI taxonomy): domain Eukaryota; kingdom Viridiplantae; phylum Streptophyta; class Magnoliopsida; order Arecales; family Arecaceae; genus Elaeis; species Elaeis guineensis. Next base: position 79,363,969 of record NC_025997.2, read on the forward strand.
GATGGCGTTATAGAGGTTTGTCCGCTGGAGGAGTCTTGAGGATGCTGTGGAAGGTCGAACATTGGAGGAGTCTGGGATTCAATTCTGCTGTATTCTGACTTTTGTAGGAGTCTAAAAGGAGTCCGCTTATTGTAGAAGCTCGATTGAAGGCCAGTTATCGTGGAAGCTCGGATGGAGACTTCTTATTGTAGAAGTCCCGCTACTGGAGAAGCTCAATCATTGACGAAGTTTGAAAGAAGTTTGGAGTAGAGATCCGACTGGTGGAGCTTGTCCATTGTAGGAGTTCGTCTATGATCCATCCATTATAGAAGTTCGGATGGAGTCCGACTCTTGTAGGAGCTCGGATGAAGTCTGCTTGCAATAGAAGTTTGGGATAGAGATTCGGCTCTTGTAGGAGCTCGGATGAAATCCAGAAGGCAGTCGACCACCGTAGAAACTTGGATGGAGCCTGGTTACTGTAGAAGTTCTATCGTTGGAGAAGCTCGGATATTGATGAAATCTGAAAGAAGTTCGGAGTAAAGTTGCTCGTGGCAGGAGGAAGTTTGGAAGAGATTCGGAGAATAGTCGATCACTGTAGAAAATCGACTGATAGTGAAGCTCGAAAAATATTTGGAGCAGCTCGGTACATGAATGGAAGAGAAATGGAGCGCTCATTATCGGAGAAGTCCGGATGGTATTATGAAAGCTCGGACGGTCGAGGGAGTTCAGAAAGATGCCACACAAGGTCGGAAGCCGAAAAAGCCCTGGAAGGGTCTGCCTTTTACAAACTTCGACTGGGGGTATTTTATACCCAACAATTTGAATTTGATTCAAACTAACATGGAGATAATGTCTAAAAGGAAAGGTTTTTGGACCTTAATTGTGTGCGATAAAATTTTGGGAAGAGAAGGTGCGTGCGCTATTTTAGATGGGAATCTCTTTTCTTATCGCACAACATAATCTCAACGCATCTAAACCCTTCCTTTGGATTTAAATGCCTAAGATCAAATGAGATTTGATCTAATAGGGCGTTAGAAAATGTTTTGGCATGTGATTAAAAAGGTTGTGTGTGACAAAAAATTATAGGGCGTGAGGTTTTAGTGTGAGATGTATGGGATGGCTTCTTTAAGACATCCAACTTATTTTCTAGCGCTATCTTCTCTCTTTCCTTCACCCCAATGCCCAAATCTGATGTGATCAGATCTAAGGAGAGAAAAATAGAGAGAAAAAGAGAGAGAAGAAGAGATGAAAAAAGGTTTTTTCTTCTTTCTTGATGATTTGATTCAGATCCCGTCAGATCTGTGCGAAGGAGTTCGCACAACGATCATCTTCTTCAAGATCTAGATGAAGTGATTTAGATCCAAGATTGAGGTGCGAGATCTACAAGGTGCTAGTACATCAATAATCTCAGTGCTCCAATCAAGCATCTCCATGTGAATACCAACAAAGGTCGGGTGTGTTCGCGGCTATGATCAGAACTCTGGAGATCCACAAGATCCGAAGGTACGTAGATCTGATCTTCAATTTTATTTCACTGACATTTGATTTTCTTTTTTGATTTCAGATCAAGATAGCATGTTCATGTCAAGATCCTTAGCATGATTTTCAGATCAAGATAGTATGTTCATGTCAAGATCCTTAGCATGATTTTCAGATCTGATCTAGTACATATTTTTAAATTAAAAATATTTTAATTTATTTATTTTCACTGTATAAATTTTAAAAAATTTTTAAACTACACGTATGAAACCATAATGATTTCTAATAGTCTTCAGGCTCCTCGTGATGTGCTCTTCGAGCTGGACTTCTTCACATCTGAATTTTTGCTTCTATGGGTCAAATCGAGATATTTTTTTCAACAATCTCCATCTCGACTCGATATTCAGCCTCACCTAACTTTGAGAGCTTCTGGATCTCCTCACTCCCATATCTTGGGGCAAATGCCTACTAGTAATGGATGGGCAAACATGAGAGTCGAGCCAGGCCACTCGATCCCATCTCCGTTATATCCTTTGATCTGAGATCTACTCGGGGTAGCCTCCTTGCGATGTCGCTTGTTATTCTCCCAAGTCTTCCATCTCGTGTCTAATCCATCTTCACCTGAAGCTCCACCTCGCACTGGGCTCCCGTTGGCATCTTCCATATAGATGGCTCCTCCTTGCATAGGAGAGCATCGATCAACCCTTCGCAGTTGATCTCCATCTTAATTGCTCCTGTCTTCTCCATCTTCAATCTTGATCACCATCATTGTAACCTGCACTTGGTACCAACCCAGCTCTGATATCAATTGTTGTGATATCACTTGCTTTGATACCACTTATTGTGCGAGATCCGATACCACTTGTTACAGTAGAAAGAAAGAAGAAATAAAATAAGAAACATAATTAAATAAGTGGATCAGCCAAAAGGCTCGACTCTATGGGGTATGCAAGCTTCACTATGAGAAAAGAGAAAACTTACAAGAGAAGATCACACCCTCAACCCTCATACACCAATCTCTCTCTCAACAAGAAGCACTCCCTCATAAAAGTTCTCTCTCCAAGAGACCCTCTAAACTCCTGAAATAATTGCTGTTTGACAGTCTACCTGAGGTATCCCAGTACCTCTGCTCTCTGCAGGTGCTCCTCAGGCTGCTGCTACTGAACAGGGTTCTTTATTGATTGCCACTACCTCGATTCCACTCTCTGTTTCATTCATAGGGAAATTTGTTGCCCCAAAACCCAGACTGTATTGAAATCAGACTCTAGAAGCTCAGTCGTCATCTGTTGCATGCTGCAAGCCTTCTTAGCGACCAGATCACACATGATCTAGCCTCTAATCATGCCCGAACATCCTGATCACATGCTCCACTGCTCTGGGCCATTGGATCTTCACCGACAATGACTTCGGCCATTAGATCATGTGCATCCACATGTGAAATGCAGGAAACGCTCATTGGTCCACCATGGACCATGAGAACTGAGGGGGAAATGGCCTAGCGGTCCATGCCTCCTATCGTGGATCGATGGTCCGCTATGGACTACATGAAGACACGGGCTGCACCCCGTGCACGCCCACTGGGCCTCACCCATCGTCGGCCCGTGCATGCCCACGCACGCACCCGTGGCCGGCCCATGCACGCCTGCACACGTGCCTGGGCCACACACCCATGGCCGGCCCATGCACGCCCGTGCATGCGCCTGGGCCACTCACTTGTGGTCAGCCCACACACACCCGCAAGCACCTGGGCTGGCCCGCACGCTGGTCTCGGCCGGGCCTGGCTGCTGGGCCACCTTTCCTCTCTTCTGGCATGCACGCTACGGGCCCCGCTGGTCCACACGCTGTAGGTCTCACTGCTCCACGTCTTCGGATTTCTCGTGATGTGTTCTTCAAGCTAGACTTCTCCGCATTTAGGTTTTCGCTTCTATGGGTCAAATTTGAGGCATTTTCCTAACAAATTGATAGTACTCTTGTAAGATAGAATTGAAGCATGTATTAATAAGTAGAATATAAATATACCATGAATTTAAAAACTAAATATTTCTAACTTATCCAAAATATCTCTCAAGCTGCATCATAAGCTCTAGATGGCTAGCTGGAGAACTCATTCATCGACCTCGGCATCAAGTGTCGGATGATATCGGTAACCACGTGAGATACTCCAGGCTCTCTAAATCTACTACAAAATTGATTTTGAAAAATAAATGTTAACTTTAGAATGGCTAAATTTTAAATATATTAATTGAAGTTGTAGTATTTACGAGCGGCTTTGAACATGGATGAGCTCTCTATCCTCTGATCGAGTCAAAGGTGTCGTGAGTTGGGTAGATCCTTGACCATGGCTCTGTGTCTGGGAGCTAGTTGCTATTGCGTGTGACTGTGGGATCACTGGTGACCCATCCGAACTTGAGCGCAAAACATCTAATATAAAGAATATTATATTAGTTAGTAAAGGACAAAATAATATGAACGAGAATATCTAAACTGTTATAGTTCACCATCTGGTGTGATAGGTGTTGGGTTCTAGTCGCATAGTAGAATATGAATTTCAAAAATTTTTAACATGCATAAGAAAAGTTTTAACGCTTAAAACTAGCCGACTGAAACACAAACCCTAGAATCACCTTGCAGACTTCAATCAAACCAAAACAAGCATGCATAAGGGCAGAAGTAATACTTCCTGAAGATGATAATCTGGTAACAGAATGATCTCCATAAGACTCTAAAGTAGAAGCCCTCTAATGATGATCCATACGGGATTGATTAGGATCCTTTCCAACCGATGTAGTGCTACAGCCTTCTTCACAAGAACACCGTCAGCTTTTCTTTTCAAGAACCGATTGCACTATCACCTGTATGCCTTTGAATCCTCCACTAGGACCATGCCAAGAACCTCTTCTCAAGAGATCTCACCATCCAAAATTGGTTTAGAACTCCAACACTTGGAATAACTGAACCCTAGGACAAGCAACCCCTTGCTTTCCTTTTCTCTCTTTTTCTTATCTTTTATTCAGATTTTTTTCTCTTTTTCCTCTCTTATCACATGCTTAAACCAGCAAGGAATCAACTCCAATCTGATGGAATGCTCCCCCTTTAAATAAGAAAAAAAGAGGCACCTCCAAGGGGCGCTAACAGTTAGCACCACTTAGAATTCTTCGATGAATAAATTTATTGAGTGGGAGTTGTTAAGAGTTTAATGAGCAAAAGGATTCCTCTTCTGTGCACATCATCCTAAGCACCATCTGATGGCACATCCCATAGGAATATGGCATGGAATAAGTGAGAAATTAAAGAAATATGGAAGGTGGTTGAGAGTCTTAAGTAAGAAAGACTCTTCCTTCTTTCTTAACACCAAAGTAAGAGGCGCTATTTATTTTTGGCATTAGAAATCAGATGGGTGGCGTGGAGGTCTCCTGCATATGAAACACTTCCATGTTAGGTAAGACAACAATCTAATCCAATTAGGTTCAAGGCTACAGGTTAGGTTTAGCTCAAACTTCTTTGAACCAATCTAATTGAAAACTTGGGTTAACACAATTTGCTAGTGTTGCCCAGCTATGCAACCCAAGAGGGGGGGTGAATTAAATTTTTAAAAATTTAAAATTAATTTAGAACTACAAGGCTTAAGTAATATAAAGCAAGTTAGTTGAAGTCAGTGATTTAAGCAAAGTGAAGATATTAGATGCAAGAGTGCAAGAAAGAAAAGAAAATAAGATAGAGAATAAGTAAGCACACTACAAACAACCAAGATTTATAGTGGTTCGATGCCAATCTTATACCTACATCCACTCCCCAAGCTCCTACTTGGGAATTCAAATCTACTAAATCATATTCAACAAGAATACAATGTCGGTACCTCCGACTCTAGCTATCCCAAGCTAGAATACTTATTTCTCGGATACAAGCCAACTCAATACAATTCGATTCAAGGTTTGGATCAATCTTTTCACATTTTGAAATCCTTCCAAAACAAAAGATCAAGTCAAAATAGAGTATGTGAGTTAATCATATAAAAATATAAATTTAGCTCCTTTAATAAGCAAATAAAACTTTAAATACACTTCACACAATAATGAATAAGCTTTTCTGATTCTTCTTAAGGTTGTTGAAGATTTGAATGAGCTCTTGAGGGGTTGGTGAACTTGAAATGAAAGCTTCTTTAACTTCAAGAAGGCTCTTTGCTTAGGGCTGAAATGAATGCTTGAAAAATCTTCTTTATTCCCTTATTTAAGTGCCTTTTATAGCTTCAAATGATGGTGAAGAGTGATCTGAGTAGTTTTAGAGTCATTGGAGATCATTAAATGAGCATTAAATATACCAAAATGAGTTGAAAAACTAGTCGTTATGGAGTTTTTCTATCGTACGATACTCATAGGGTCGACTCATACATGAGTCGACTCATGGGGTCAACTACTATGGCACAGAACAGAAAATGATTGTTCTGTAATTTTGGCGTGCACAGCAATAGAGGTCGACTCATGCACAGGGGTCGACTCATGGGATCGGCTCAATTGGATGTGCCAGCCAAAAAATAGTGTGCTGTTCAGTCTCATTTGACATGAGTCGACTCAATTTTATAAATATTATTTTCTTTCAAAATATACATCAAAAATTATGAAATTTTCTTCAATAGATCACAAATCTTCTGTTCTTGCTCTTGAGGCTTTCGAATTAGGACTTGATAAAATTATGATTTTGTTCCTGAAAAATAATAAATCTTTTTTCAAGCCAAAATCATTAGTAACCCCCTCAAATGCTTTGTAATCATCAAAATTAATTCAAGGAGCAATAATCTCTCTCTTTTTGATGATGATAAAATACTTGAGCAAAAGTAGAGTATAACATATATAAAGCATTGAACATAAATTTTAAATTTATGAAGATGCATCACTTAAACATCATAGCCAGTTATTTGAATGAAATGCATCATGAGTAGTTTGAAGATTAATTTGAAATTTGCTTATTAGATCATTTACTTTGAAAATTATTAATAATTTTGGTTTTTTGACATATTTGCTTTGACAATTTTGCTTATTGCTCTCGATTCTATTTCTCTATTGCTTATTGCTCGATCTCGATTTTTGATTCTCTACTCTCTTTTTTTGACAGCATCAATTAAGATCTCAAGAGATTTTGAAGAGAGAAAAAAAAAGATAACATAAAGGACATATTTTCTCTACTCCTTTTTTGATACCATATTTTATTTTTTTACTCCCCCTCTTTCATTGTTTATTTCTCTACTCCCCCTCTTTCATTGTTTATTTCTCTACTCACTCTCACTATAGCAATTATAAAAGACATATCAATTTGCTCATTTAGAAGATATTGCTATTCATGATATTTCATCACACATATATGAGTCATTTTTCATATCTTATAATTAAAATATTTTAATTGATCCCATTCATAAACATTAATCCAAAGACATTCATTGAAATTCAAAGTATAAAAAATATATATATCAAAATGTGACTAAATACATTAAGTCAAAATACATAGATCATACAAAAATCATGGATAACAACTATCCAAGAGTCAATCAGCCAACAAAATACAAAGGCCATAAGATAGATCCTAGACAAAAATAAAAAAAAGATTAACTATTCTAGATCTAATAGATATCATAGCTAGAGGGATCAGAATCTGAAGAGTCAGAGATATGACGAGAAGATATAGGATCAAATCCACGGGCACGACCTCGACCACGTCTGCCTCGGCCATGGGTAGAAGTACCGGCACAAGCAGAAGGACGAGAAGATCCTAGAGCCTAGGAAGCTATGGATTGTGCAAGGAGAGAAAGTCTGATGATGTCCAATTATTCCAAAGCTCTCATCATGGATTGTATCAAGGCACCAATCTGAGTAGAGACAGTCTCACTGGAGCCCCTGATCTCTCTCCTCAAAAAGTCAAATCCACTCTCTAAAACTCTTCGAAGTCTAGCCACCTCTACAGATAGGTCTGAGACCTCCGTGATGTTCTCTTGTGACTGGAGATGTGCTAAGGCTAAAACTTATCCCTGCAAGTCTAAAACTCTGCCTGTCAGTCTCAAAATATATCCCTCAAGCTGCTCAATAAGTATGGATTGAGCAATAAGCATCTGAAAGATGGTAGAGATATGAGGGATCATGGTCTGATCTGAAATAGTCTGAGAAGTCATCTCCTGAGCAAAACCTGAGGTGGCAAACTACTGAGATAAAATGGAGGCAACACGCTGGGACATCAGCTCAATCTGATCATCAGCAAGTCTGAACTCTGAAGGATGTACCTTGCTCCCTGACTGTAGAACTGAAGCATGCCTCCTCACTGACTCTAAGGGACCAGCCTCATGATCAGACACAAACTGAATATCAGGAGATGCTTTGTGATCACGAGGAGGTGAAGACGGTCCCTCCTCCTCTGCTCTCTCCTCTGCTCTCTCCTCAACACCCTTTGACCAACCACCATCAGTCTTTGAAAAACCCATACGGTGTAGTGTGTGGTGATTGATGGTGTCGGAATGAGATAATCTGGAAACTGCCTCTCCCTCAAAACTGACTCCGAACCTCCTAAAGACCAGAGTGAGTGCCATACCATAAGGCAAGTGAGCCTTAGACCTGTTCAGGGTCTCCCTCATGGCCTCAAACATTAAAGCAGGAAGGTTCAAGGGGGTCTCAGTGATCACATGGTACACGATGCAAATGTCCCTATCAGATAGGAGGTTATGTCTACCACTCCTAGGGACAAACAGTTTGGTTACCATGTGATGTAACAGCCTCATCTCAACAGAAAGAATTTTTGCTTCTAATTTATTCAAACTTTCAGTAAAAGTTCTCCCTAAGATAACATTAATTCCTTCTTCTTTGATTGGGAGCTCCATATTAGTATAGCCTTCACAAGGCAAGTGCAAGATTTGTCCCAAATACACTGGATCAATAATAATATCAATACCTTTCACTGTAGACTTTACTGTTCCATTGCAATAACTCAAATTTAAGTAAAATTTTTTGACCAAATCAACATAAGTATTTTTCTTTAATAAACAGTAAAACTTCCATCCTTGATTTTTAATCTATTGGAATCAATAGAGAACCCTTCTTTTTTAAAAAACTTGAAATCTATATTCTTTTCGGGTTTCACTTTTCGATCAGAGAGAGGTACCTTGCTTGGATTGATTGGGGACTGTGTAGAAGCTGAAGTAGGACCTAGAGCTGGGATTGGAGTAGGAAAGGGCTCGACTGCTATTCTTTTTTTGTGCTCAGTCTCTTCCAATCCATGAATAGATTTTCTTCTTTGTGGGAGCTTCATTTTGGGAGCCATTTGGATAAGAAGGACTTGCAAGGAGTTTAGGAAACTAAATGAGATAGAGAGAAAAGAATTCTAGTGGAAAAGCCAAGATTTTGGAGAGGTGAAGTGCTGATTTGGAGAAGAGTTGTAGAATCTAGGGCAAGCTTGAACTGTCCAAACGAGGAAGAAAGAGGAGAGGAAGTTGGTTCCTAAATGGACGATTTGAAGGGTGAAAATTGGTGGGAAGAGAGATTTGAGAGAAATCTTCGGTTTGAGGGAGAAGAGAGGGAGAGCTTTTGATTCGATGGGAGGAAGAAGAAGAAGGACTGAGTCGGCTCAAAAAAAATTTCTCAATAAAAAGAGAGCGCCCAAAGGGTTTTGACAGAATTACAAGTTTATCCTAGGGTCGACCCTGGGGGTCGACTTATGGCACAGAAAAATTCATAAGAATGATGAAAAAATTTAAAAAAATCTGAAACTTTGAGAAAAAAGTATATACCTAGAGATTGATCATGTGAAGTATAATTTTGAACTTTTAAGAGAAAAGAAAAGATGAGAATTGAGCTCAACAAATTTGGTTCAATGAAATCTTTTTTCATTAAGAACTTGGAATTAGAGAAATACTTAAGCTGATGGATCAAGGATTCCTAGTTCTCTTCTAATTTTACAAAATCTATCTTCACTTAAGGCCTTGATAAAAATGTCAGCTAATTATTTCTCAGTACATACATAGTCAAGAATTATATTATTATTTTGAACATATTTTTTTATGAAATGATGTCTAATTTCAATATGTTTTGATCTAGAGTGCTGAATTAAATTTTTAGTTAGATTGATAGCACTAATGTTATCACATCTTATGAGAGTTTTATTGAGTTTGATGTCAAAGTCCTCAAGTTGTTGCTTAATCCATAAGATTTGAGCACAACAACTTCCGACTGCAATGTATTCAGCCTCGGCTGTAGATAGTGCCATCAAATTTTACTTCTTGCTAAACCAAAAGATTAAGTTAACTCCAAAAAATTGGTAAGTTTCACTAGTATTTTTTCTATCTAATCTACATCTAGCAAGATCGGCATCTAAATATCCTATTGAGTCAATTGATGAGTTCTTAGAATACCATAGTCTTAGAGTTTGTATACCATTTAAATATCTAAGGATTCTTTTAACTGCATTCAAGTGTGATTCTTTTGGATTTGATTGAAAGCGAGCATAAAGACATACACTAAATATAATATCTGGTCTACTAGCAGTTAAATATAATAGAGAATCAATCATGCCTCTATAAAATTTTAAGTCTACATTTTTACCTCCTTCATCCCTGTCAAGCTTACATGATGGGCTCATGGGTGTACCAATTGCTTTGGAACTCTCAATTTCAAATTTTTTGAGTAATTCTCTTGTATATTTGCTTTGAGTAATGGAGATTTCTTTCTTTGTTTGTTTGATTTGGAGTTCGAAGAAGAATGTAAGTTCTCCCATCATGCTCATCTCGAACTCCCCCTGCATGAGCTTAGCAAAATCTTGACAAAGAGTTTCATTAGTAGACCCAAAAATAATGTCATCAACGTATATTTGTATAACTAAGATATCATCTTAATTTCTTTTAATGAAAAGGGTTATATCTATATTTTCTTTTGAAAAACTATTATTAAGCAGAAATTTACTTAGCCTTTCATACCAAGCCCTAGGTGCTTATTTCAAACAATATAATACTTTGTTTAATTTAAAAATATGATTAAGAAAAGTATGATTTTCAAAATCGAGAGGTTATTCTACATAAACTTTTTCAGCAATATATCTATTTAGAAAAATACTTTTGACATCCATTTGGAATAACTTAAAATTCATAAAGCAAGCATATGCAAGTAAAAGTCTAATTGCTTCTAATCTAGCAACAGGTGCAAAGATCTCATCAAAATCAATTCTCTCTTCTTGATTATAATCCTTTGCAACCAATCTTGCTTTATTCCTAATTACATTTTCATGTTCATCCAGTTTATTTCTATATACCCATTTTGTGTCAATTACTGAATAATTTTTAGGTCTTGATACTAAAGTCCATACATTATTTCTTTCGAATTGATTAAGTTCTTCTTGCATTGCATTTATCCAATTATAATCTTTTTCAGCTTCATCTATGGTTTTAGGTTCAAAATGAGAAACAAATGCAAAATGATTATATGCATCTCTAAGAGAGGAATGAGTTCTTACTCCATGTGTAGGATCACCAATGATCAATTTTTTAAGGTGATTATGATCATACCTCCATTCTTTAAGTAGATCATTTGAGTCTTGAGGTTGTTCTTGTTGTTCTTCACCTTCATCCTCTTGTTTGTTTTCATGTTCTTCTTCATTTTGAATTATTGAGTCTTTTAGGGTGATCTCCTTCATCCTTTCTATAAGAGGATCTACATCATTAATATCTTCATTCTTCTTTGAAGGAAGATCGTTAGTTTCATAAAAAATAACATGTATTGACTCCTCTACTACTAAAGTTTTTTTGTTGAAAACTCTAAAAATTTTGCTAGAAGAGAAGTAATCAAGAAAAATAGCTTCATCAAATTTTGCATCAAATTTTTCTAGTCTTTCTTTACCATTATTCAAAACAAAATATCGGCAACCAAAAACATGAAAATATGCAATGTTTGATTTTCTTCCTTTTTAAAGCTCATATGGAGTTTTCTTTAAAATTGGTCTAATTAAAGCATGGTTTAATATGTAACATGCTGTGTTAATTGCTTCCGCCCAAAAATATCTTGGGAGGTTGCTTTCACGTGGTATAGTACGGGTCATTTTTTTGAGGGTTCTATTTTTTCTTTCTACTATCCCATTTTATTGGGGTGTCTTAGGTACTAAAAAATTATGGTCAATACCTTTTTCATCCCAGAACTTTCTAAAATCTTAATTTTCAAATTCGGTTCCATAATCACTTTGAATATTTTAAATTAATTTTTTTTTTCATTAGTGACTTTTCGATAAAATTTTGAAAACACATGAAAAGTTTCATCCTTATGTGTCAAAAAGAAGACCCATGTAAAATGAGAGAAATCATCAATAATCACAAAGCCATATCATTTTTCACCTAGACTAGTAATTCTAGTGGGTCCAAACAAATCAATGTGCAATAGTTCTAATGGCGTAGAAGTTGAAACAATATTTTGAGATTTGAATGAGACTCTTGTTTGTTTATCCAGTTGGCATGCATCACAAATTCTATCCTTTTCAAAATTCAATTTGGATAAGCCGGTAACCAATTTCTTTTTAATAAGTTTTGAAAGTGAATGCATGCTAATATGTACAAGCCTACGATGCCAAAGCCAACTAGTTTCATTAATCTTAGTATTCAAAGTTATTAGGCATTGCATGTTTATTTTGAAAAGATCATTCAAATCTACCATATAGATATTACTATGTCTATGCCCAACAAATTTAATGCCTTCATCAATAGGACTAGTTACTATGTATAATGAAGATTCAAAAATGACTTTGTATCCTTTATCACAAAATTAACTAATGCTTAATAGATCATGTTTCAAACCATCTACTAATAAAATATTTTCAATATACTTGGAGGGACTGATATCAATGTTACCTATACCGATGATCTTTTTTTTGCCATTGTCTCCAAAGGTAACCATCCCTCCATCTTTAGCATCAAGTGTGATGAATTGGGATTCATCATCAGTCATGTGTCTTGAGCATCCACTATCAAGATACCATTTCTGATTTGTTTCTTAGGATGCAAGACACACCTACATACAAAAATCAAGTTTTGACTTTAGGTACCCAAGTTTTCTTGGGTCCTCTTTGATTAGTCACAATGGTTCCTTTTGAAACCCATATTTTTTTCACATTAAAATTTTTAGATTTATTAGAAAAATATGTATAGAATTTGTGTCCTACTTTACCACATTTAAAGCAAGTAATATTTAAAAACTTGTTGCATGATGAGTTTACAAAAATATTTTTAAAAGTTTTTATTTCTTTAAAGGGTTATATCCAAGACCGACTTTATCATAAATGGCCTTTTGATTATCAAGTATCATTTGAAGTTTATTTGAACTTAAAGTAAACTTTTTAACCATTGATTTTAACTTGGCAATCTCATTTTCTAAATTCAGATTTTTTTGAGACAAGATTGATTTTTCATTTGAAATAATATCATTTTCTTTTAGTAAAGATTGATTCTTTGATTTTAATTCTTTGTTCTTTATCCCTAGCTTCTTTAGTTCATCAATTAGATCATAGAATGCTTCATGAAGTTCTTCAAAGGTAAAGTCATTAGGAGTTTCAGTGTTTACCTCATTTTTATGTGCCATAAGGCACAAGTTGGTTTGTTAATTTGAATCTTCTTCTTCAGAGCTTGACTCATCACTTCCACTCCATATAGCCATCATAGCCTTTTTCTTGTACTTCTTGGGATCCTTCTTAAGTTGTGGATATTTAGACTTAAAGTGTCCTGGCTTCTTACATTCATAACAAATAAGGGGTTGCTCCTTATCCTTCTCTTTGCTATGTTCTCCTTTTGTAGGTGGCCTCTTCCTCATTCTTTGTCTTCTTTTCTTCAAAAACTTCTTAAACTTTCTTGTAATGAGGGCCATTTCTTCATCCTGCTCTTCATTTTTCATATCATCAAATTTCTTATCAAGTTGAGCAGTGAATTTGAGAGTGATTGTTCTCTTCTTTTTGACATCTTCTTCTTGATGTTATTTCATGCTAAGCTCGTGTGTCATTAGCGATCCTAGAAGCTCCTCCAAGGGTAAGATATTCAAATCTTTGATTTTTTGGATTGCGGTCACTTTGGCCTCCCAAGTCCTTGGTAAAGATGTAGGAATCTTTTTCACGAGATCACTGTTAAAATAAGACTTACCAAAAATTTTTAGATCATTAATAATATCAGTGAAATGAGTAAATATTTCAGTTATTGATTCATCATGCTCCATTTTAAAGAGTTCATATTTATGCACAAGCATGTTAATTTTTGATTCCTTCACTTGATTAGTTCCTTCATGATTTACTTCTAATCTATCCCATATTTCTTTAGCTGACATGCATGTTGAAATATGATTAAATTTATTAGCATCTAGAGCACAATATAAAATATTCATGGCTTTTGTATTAAGTTGAGGCATTTTCTTGTCAACCTCATCCCATTCTTTTTCGAATTTGGTGGATTTCACACCATCAATTATTTTAGTGGATGTATGTGGTCTATTTACTATGATACTCCACATATCATAGTCAAGTGCTTGAATAAAGATTTTTATCTGAGCTTTCCAATAGGTATAATTTGACCCATTAAAAAGTAGAAGTCAGTTTGTAGACTGCCCCGTGGCTACTGAAGCACCAACTTGAGTTGCCATAGATCTTTAGCTCTTTGATGGTTAAATCAAAGTAGGGTTAGAGCATCGAACTCTGATACCACTTGTTGTCCAGCTATGCAACCCAAGAGGGAGGGTGAATTGGGTTTTTAAAAATTTAAAATTAATTTAGAACCACAAGGATTAAGTAATAAAAGGCAAGTTAGTTAAAGTGAGTGATTTAAGCAAAGTGAAGATATTAGATGCAAGAGTGTAAGAAAGAAAAGAAAATAAGATAGAAAACAAGTAAGCATACCATAAATAATCATGATTTATAGTGGTTCGGTGCCAACCTTACACCTACATTCACTCTCCAAGCTCCTACTTGGGAATTCAAATCTACTAAACCGTATTCAACAAGAATACAACGTCGGTACCTCCGACTCTAGCTATCCCAAGCTAGAACACTTATTTTTTGAATACAAACCAACCCAATACAATCTGATTCAAGGTTCGGATCAACCTTTTCATGTTTTGGAATCCTTCCAAAATAAAAGATCAAGTCAAAATAGAGTATGTGAGTTAATCACATGAAAATACAAATTTAGCTTCTTTAATGAGCAAATAAAACTTTAAATATACTTTACACAACAATGAAGAAGCTTTTCTGGTTCTCCTCAAAGTTGTTGAAGACTTGAATGAGCTCTTGAGGGGTTGGTGAACTTGAAATGAAAGCTTCTTTAACTTCAAAAGGGCTCTTTGCTTAGGGCTAAAATGAATGCTTGAAAAACCTTCTTTATTCCCTCCTTTAAGTGCCTTTCATAGCTTCAAATGATAGTGGAGAGTGATCTGGATAGTTTTAGATTCGTTGGAGATCATTAAATAAGCATTAAATACACCAAAATGAGCTGAAAAATTAGTCGTTATGGAGTTTTTCCATCGCAGGGGTCGACTCATACACATGAGTCGACTCATGGGGTCAATTACGTGGCATAAAATAGAAAATGATTGTTCTGTAATTTTGGCGTGCACAGCCGTTATGAAATTATCGCAGGGGTCGACTCATAGGATCGACTCATGCACATGAGTCGACTCATGGGATTGACTACTGTGGCATAGAATAGAAAATAATTGTATAGTAATTTTGGCATGCACAGCAACAGAGGTCGACTCATAGGGTCGACTCATGCATGGGGGTCGACTCATGCATGGGGGTCGACTCAATTGGGTGTGCCAGCCAAAAAACAGTGTGCCGTTCAGCTCCATTTGACATGAGTCGACTCATGGGATCGACTCAATTTTATAAACATTATTTTCTTTCAAAATATACATCCAAAAATTATAAAATTTTCTCCAATAGATCATAAATCTTCTGTTCTTACTCTTGAGGCTTTCGAATTAGGACTTGATAAAATTATAATTTTGCCCTTGAAAAATAATAAATCTTTTTTCAAGCCAAAATCATTAGTAACCCCCTCAAATACTTTGTAATCATCAAAATCAATTCAAGGAGCCACAGCTAGTATATCAAATCATCCCATAGGATTTATAAAAAAAGCTAATTAGATCAGATCAAGATCAAATCTCAAAGTGTGTGGCCCATTGGATTCCATATCTAGCCAATAGTGGACTTAGGCTCATGATCTAAACCAATCTGATTAGATCAGGTCAGTCCAATTGTACTAATTAATTAGAACTCTTTTTAATTAATTTTTGAAGTAAACTGCTTTAATTCTTGTAAGTCCATAAGTCAAGATTGACATCTAGCAACGTGTCATGACTATCCGAAAGAGATAAAATTTGATAGAAATATCAAAATTATCCTTCAATGGCAAGTTACCATACAATTCAATCATTCAGTCATACAGCATTCCAGATGAGCTATGGGTATGAAATCATATCAAATCCAAATACTTATCTATATGTATCTTGATCAGATGGTGATGATTCAGTTGATGATACATTAGAAACTCTTTTCTAATTATCATCCTGCATTGATCCAAGACTTTTTGAATCATCAATCTATGAGATTACATAGGATGTTCGCTCCCATTATTAGGAGTGATAGATTCTTTATTGATCACTCACAACCTCCATACACACTACACCATATCCAGAACACCCCCATAAAGATTAAAGAATCAAGCTAGGGAATGAACCAAAATATGGATTCATGTACACAAGGTACCATGATGATCTCAGGTCTGAGGATCATTTGCACAACTTTCACTAGAGAATAATCAGCTAACATGCAAATAAGGCTCTATCAGATGTTCTCTCGTAGGTTAATTCAGCGAACTCATTCTCTAATGAGCACCTACATTCTTGTATTAGTATCACCACACAAGTGATTATAAGATCAACCATCCTTTCCATCGAGTATGCAATCATTACAGCATACATTTATCTTCTCATATCCCATGCCCAACCTTTTCACTATTTTTTTCAAAGCATAGAAGCTCCCAATAAGCTTCTCATCCTTCGATAGTATTTTCTTTATTATTGCTACCATCTTATCATAACAATTGATCGTCATATTAAACTTGACCTTCAAGTTCAACAATTCTGATACAGCTAATAATACAGTGTGTGTTTTACATCTCGATCGTAGTGGTTCATCAGCATCTTTCAGCATATGGTAGAAATCACCGCTATCAGCTTCTGGATCATCCTCCATATCTCAATTAAATTCAGGACTAGCCGCATCCATAACCATATCTACCATTCTATCTGTGTTCTTATCCTGCTCGCTTCTAACCCTTGCAACTTTTTTTATGTCTCCCCATGCAGGTACCAATGCTTGTAATTGGGCATAAATCTACTCTTATATAAATGGATAGTAATTGTATCTTTATCAAGCATTTCTCTATTACCACATCTGTTACAAGGACAACGATCTCATCCTTGATGTAAGAGTGCTGTATTATCAAAAGCAAAATCGTAGAAGTACTCTACACCCTCCCTATATTTAGTCAAAATCATCCCATCGACTACTTGACGATCCATCCAACTTCGATCTATGGCACACTATCTAAGAATTCTGCATATACATAAATACAAGGCAACTGCTAATTAATTATTTTATCATTCAAAATGGTTTACATAGTAAATACATCCTATCATCAATCAATAGGTATAGAATGTTCTATCCCATTCAGAAATTGTATTAATTCTATAGATCAATTATAGTAATCAAATGATATGCAACAGGAGTCAAAAAAAATTTCGACAGTATTTCTCCTTATTGAAATGGTAGTAATAATAAAAAAAAGGCTACCAAAGGATGAGAAGCTTATTGGGAACTTCTATGCTTTGAAGAAAATAGTGAAAGAGTTGGACATGAGATATGAGAAGATAGGTGAATGCTGTAATGGTTGCATGCTTTCTATAAGAAGGACCAATAGAAGAGCTCATACGGCGGATGCGGTGCATGTTAAGATTTAATACATCAAGATTCAATCCATACTGAGTCCATAGTGAGGTTCAAAATGATGAACGAAGTCTAATGTACCTAAGATCAGTCAAAATAGAGTTCAGATAGAGAAGATATGCATGAAAGGAGGTGGCATGATTCATAGAGCGGCAGAGGCCGGCGGTGGGCCGACGGAGGCCGCGGTGGAGCGAGCACGTGCGATAGCACGTGGGCTGACCGTGAGCACTCAGCCCAGCGTGCAGACACATGGGCACATGCGGTGTGTGGCCTAGGCCCAGGTGGGCGCACGCACGGGCGCGGCCCAAGCCCAGGCAGGCACGTGCAGATGCAGCCCGCATGGATTTCTCATGTGGTCCACATGCGGTGCGTGGACTGACAGTACATGGTGACCATTGTGGACCAACCGAGCATTTTCCACCCAATTTTGCATGGTCCACTATGGATCGGATGTGTTTTAGAGGTGCTCATTGGTGATTGCACGATCGGACGGCTGTGGGATCTTACGATCTTGATCGGATGGTTCTGGAGGTTTCTTTGAGTTATAATCAAATTCTAATTTTGATCTAAACCTTTTTTGATGCATTTAAAAGCCTATGGACAAATAATGGCCCAGGAGGTGATTGGAGCGCAGTCGAAAGAAGCAGTTTGGCAGGCAGCAGTAGCAGACCCTAGAGAGACACCGACAGAGAGCAGGAACAAGGGCTTCAGACAGACTGTCAGGCAGCAGACAATGATCGCTTCAGGAGTTCAAAGGGTCTTTTTAAAGAGCGAAGAGCTTCTTGTTGAGAGAGAGATTGGGTGTACGAGGATTGAGGGTGTGATTTCCTCTTGTAATTTATTTTTTTCATAGTGAAGCTTGCATGCCCCGTGGAGGTGAGCCTTTTGACTGATCCACGTATTTGATTATGTTTCTATTTTATTTCTTCTTTCTTCCTGTCGTGACACATGGTATCAAAAAGATTTTATAGAGGTGGTGTCCTGGTCAGACATCTCTAATAAGTGATATCACAGCAAGTGATATCACAATAAGTAGTATCAGAGCGAGATGGTACCAGAGCGTAAGTTGTGGTGGTGGTGATCAAGATTGAAGATGGAAAAGATTGGCTCAATCAATGTGGAGATCAACAGATTTGATGGAAAGAGTAATTTCTCCTTGTGGCAAGTAAGGGTGAAAAATATGCTCATCTAGCAAAGGTTGATTGAAGCTCTCTTGTGCGAGGTGAAGTCGACTATCATAGAGGTGCAGAATTTGAGGTGGCTCCAGATGCAGACAGTGAGTACCATCCATTTGTACTTGATGGATAAGGTGGTGATTCATATATTTGACGAGACTTCTCTGATGGTGCTGTGGTTGAAGCTCGAAGAGTTGCACATGGCAAAGTATCTCACTAACACTCTTTTCCTCTGGAGGTAGTTCTACCAGTTGCAGATGACTGAGGGACAGAGCATGCAAGAGAATCTCAGATACTTCCAGAAGATCCTCACCGACCTCAGTATTGGTGAGAAAGTTCAGGAGAAGATCTGGGCATTGGTCTTGCTAGCATCGCTTTCCCCTTCGTATGAGTCCTTGGTTACTGCTCTTCTAATAGGAAAGAGCACCATCAAGATGGATGAGGTTACCATAGTGATTCTTCAAAATGAGGTTCTCAAGAGGGAGAAACTGGCTTTGAGCTCAGGCGGTGGCAGCTCAGCTTTGATAATTTTTGAAGGAGCAGGAGGTGGTAGATAGAGCGACAGGAGATCGCGATGAGGGCAGTCAAAGTCCAGGATGAAAGATTTGAGCAAAATCAGATGATGTCGATGTGATGAGTTGGGGCATCTGTTAGATGTGTGTCCTAGATGCCAGATTGACTGACACATTCCTGTACAAATATAAGGATAAATTTATAATTTTAACTATAAATGAATAAAAGAGTTATTCTACTATCACATTGTGTACATTATGTCTGCGATACATCCTTTGAGTTAGTAGGAATGTTAATTCATATTTTCAAGAATTAAAAATTTAAGGCATGAATTTACATAACTAACTCATAAACAGCTCCTGATCATAGGATCATCATGAGGATGGTGATCGATCCAGAAGGTTGGTGTACGATCGCTTTCTTAAGGTAGATGTGTCTTGAGTCTATGGTGTGGAGATACCAGAGTG
Source organism: Elaeis guineensis (assembly GCF_000442705.2). Lineage (NCBI taxonomy): Eukaryota > Viridiplantae > Streptophyta > Magnoliopsida > Arecales > Arecaceae > Elaeis > Elaeis guineensis. The sequence continues at coordinate 79,383,578 of NC_025997.2, forward strand.
AGAGTATAAATATTTATTGAGAATGAGAGTACTGAGCGTGACCATCTCGAGCAGTCATAAAGAAATCTACCTTCTCATCGATGACTAGCTCGATGCTGCAGCTGTGTGTCTAGTTCTTTGACTTGAGGTACATCGATAGTTTACTTTGAGTGTGTTATAGTTTAACTACACCATAACTCGATCTTCTAGCCATTCAGAATCCTGAGGTGTATGTTGGTTGTAGCATATTCATTGTAGGAACCAGATCGCATCAAGAAGGGATCTATCAACCTCGGTAGATGAGAGAAGTAGTCCTATGATGATCGAAAGATCAAGTCTTTAAGTCCATGGCCATGGTAGAGTGAAATAATGAAAAAGAGTTTTCCATTGGGGTTTCACATTGGACTCGGATCAATCGATTGATTCATATGACTGATGTTGGGTTTGACGAGTTCACCGTAACCCTAATTCAGTCGGGACTCATGATAGAAGAACTCAATCACACAGATAGTTGCATCGAGAGGTTCATCTTCATTTTTGATGGGTTGCCACTATATACTGCTAGATATCATTGATGGATTTTGGGAGCAATTAGAATGATCTTGATGATCGATCATTCTAATTGTCTGAATCAGAAGAGTTCTGGTCCATTGAAAGGAGTTTCGATGATGTCGATGATGAGATCACGACATGTCTCATTACCATATGGAAATGAACCTAACTGGGTCACACAAACAAGAGTTAGAGTCTGGATATCATCAATTGAGCTAGCCTAGTTTGATTGATTTGGATTAGATCCAATTAGGTTCAAGGAAATCGTGCTAGCACACGATTGAGCCTAACTTTCTTCTCGTGTAATCTTTTCTATCTCGACTGAGCCAAATGTGATTTGACTCACCCAGAGAACCTTGAGAAGATTTCTCATAGTCTGACTGGAGCCAGTCTAGCTCAGAAAAGATTTATCTTAATTCATGAGATGAATTTAAGACAACACCTGCTAATTCCTGTCACTTGCCATTTCCGTTTTAGAATATTGGTCAAACGTTGATCCATGGACCTTGGACTGAAGGCCACTTGGCAAGAGATCATTGAAGATTTTTTGTGGAGTGTCCACCTGCTAAATTGGGCCTTAAAGTGGGTGCCATATTCAGATTGGGTGTGCACCCCAAGTGGATAAGGATATAGTCCCATGAGATGAGGACTCTGATCCCTTGATCAACTTGGACTGTGGGGCGCAAATCTCATTGTGCTTATCTAGTGTTGGTGCCAACAGTAGGAGGGATTATGGGGATTCTTATTTGATATGATTAGATGATATCACTCCATCAATCAAAATTTTTTCAGAATTAATTAAAATTTTTTGATTGGTCGAATGATGTGGCACTGCATGGCGTAGCAGGGTCTATTTAAACCCTGTCTGTGCCTAGGGTCTAGTGACTCTATGAAATAACCAGTAAAAGCCTGAATCCTCTCCACTTCTCCATACCTCCTCTACTCCTTTCCCTCTCCTCTTCATGTCCAAGAGATTGGGCATCCATCTGGTGCTTGTCTAAGGTGTGGTAGCTTCCTGATTAGAAGACTGCAGAGATTTGTCGAGAAGCTGCTGCTCCAGCTTCAGAAGATTTTTTGAAGATCTTCCAGATCAGATCCAGATTTGATTTTTAGAGCAAAGATTCACAAGGAGAAGATAATTCAGATCTTACTTGATTGGATACCGGTAGAGGCCAGGCGATTGCGTGGCTATTTTAGAACCTCAGGCATTGCTGCGATTATCTATAGGGTAATCTAGTTACCCTAGAGGTATTTCTCTATTCCTCATATTTTCAGATTTAATTTTAGATTTAATATTATATAATAAGAATTAAATCTAATAGATCTTAGATCTGAAATATCGTAGGATAATTTTTTGAAAAATTCTACCCCAGATCTCATTAGATCTGGAAGATCCTACAAGAAAAAAGCCAGATTTTTCCTTCAACTGATATCAGAGCCAGGTTGATGGCTCTATTTTAGATCTAATTTAGATCTAATTTTTATTTTTATTTATCTGATATTAATAATTTTAGATGTCACATTAGATGTGATAGGATCTGAAATCAAAAAAATTTAAAATTAAATCCAAGTGATCTAACATGTATGAGATGCATGACTAGACTAGGAATAGTTTAATCTATGAATGGTCTTATAGTTTTATGTTTTAATGTGATTAAAATATAAATTAGATCTAATTTATTCTCTATTTTTTGATATTTTAAATATTATATTCAGATCAAAAAATAAAAAATAAAATTTTAATTAATACATAAGATTGATCTATTGCATGCCTAGACTAGTTGTAGAATTGTTCTAGTAACTATCTAGAATAGATTTTATATTGAATAGTTCAATTTAAATCATATTTTTTAGATGTTATATGTGATGTATCAGATCTGAAAGCCTGCTAATTAGATCAGATTTTAATACATGAGATGTATGCAAAGCATATATAAGTTAGATCTGAAATTATATATGTGATATGTAACTTATATCTAACTAGTTTTGTAGTTAAATTAATATTTCTGATTAAGATGTTCTTCATGGCTGTCCGATCATAAGAACAAAGTAGGGTTTAAGACCTTCTCCTCCCATTCAATGGGATGTTCTTATGGTGTGTAGGTGCTGCGCGTTCATCCTTAATCAGAAATCAAAATTTACTTTTCTGCAAAATCCTAGATCCTAAAACCCTAGGATTTATTTACATGTTTTGTTTATGAACCCAAGACTTAATTAATGAATTAAGCTTATGAAATCAAATTAGGTCTAAAATTGAGAATTTCAGATCTAAGCCATTTTCATAAAATTGGATTCGGACTTGGGTAGCTCTATTGGGTCTAGCGGTTGATCAAACCGAATCAAAAGTTGGTTAGGTGGGATCATGAAAGCTAATAATTGACCAGCCTAATAGGATTAAGTCTAGGTCAAGGTCGAATCACATTTAGATATGACTCGATCAAGTTAAGACCTAATTTGACTCAGTGGTTAGAGTCGGGATTGTAGACTAACCCAATTAGTTCTGGTTCAATAATTTGGTGTCTAAGGTAAGTTGGGCAGATGCGATCGATTGATTTTTAATTGGAAGCTACTCGACTCGATTGCATTCTTGTCAAGTTAATGGCATATCCCTTCCACCGGTCTCACTTACCTGGCCATATGTATCGACTCAGTTCTGATTTGAGGTGGCTAACAATTCGAGCTAGCCCATGTCACTAGGTTAGTCATAATTATTATGACTATGTCAAGTCAAGTTTAATGAGACCTAAATCAAATCTTTCTAAGAAAATATTAAGTCTAAGGTCTTCCACCATTATAGATGTGCGGGTCCTTCCCGGGGTTGATTATTCTCGGCTGGTTACAGTGGCTCAGTTGCATTGGAAAGATGTAACCATGTCCATTAGGCATTGGATGCTATGGATTAGAGGATGGGTTGTGCTCAATATTTCGGATATGGTGAGGGACCCAATCAGGAATCTAATTCATGCAAATGGTGGGTCTGACTTAACTAAGGATTGGAGCAATATTCCAAGCATGATGAGCTTCATGAATTAGAGATGTTTTGGGTGTACCATGATTAGAGAATCATTGAATAAGAGTTGTCCACTCATCGATTGATCCATCACCAATAATTGTTAGGTGAGGTGGTGAGCCAGTTGGTGAGACCGCACCACCCACTAGAAAGCACTAATCACGGAGAAAATAGTAGAAGCCTAATTTATTTAAAAATAAAATTCTTCAATAAATTAGTTAAGTCTGATTACAAAATCTAACTAGAAACTTTTGACTCTCTACAGGAAACATGTCTGCGTCCAACCTCTTGACCAAAATACTAGACACCCACAGATTGACTGGACCTAATTTTAAGGACTGGTTGAGGAACTACAGAATTATTCTAGATTTTGAGGAACTGACTCATGTCTTGGACCAGGATCCACCTACCATACCAGCACGTCCGACTGCTGAATAGAGAGCGTCTCTGAAAAAGTGGACGGATGACGATAACAAAGCTAGGTACTACATGTTGGATGCCATGTCTGATGACTTGCAGCACCAGCATGAGAATATTATGACTACCCGCCAAATGTTGGCTCACCAACAAGAGTTGTTTGGTGAACAAAGTCGAGCAGCCAAGTATCAAGTCTGCCAAAGACTTTTTAAGACTAAAATGCGTGATGGGCAGTCAGTCCAAGATCATTGTTTGTCAATGATCAAGACCTTGAGGAGCTTGAGAAGCTCGGTGTTATCTTAGACAGAGATTTTCAGATTGATGTGATCCTTCAATTCTTGTTTGATGCATATGGTCAGTTCATCATGAACTTCCATATGCATAAGATGCAGTGTACCTTGGCTGAGTTAATGAACATGTTGGTTACGGCTGAGCTTTCTTTGAAGGGTTCAAAAGACTCAGTCCTTACTGTGGAGCGGACTTCTTCCAAGAGAAAATCTTTTAGAAAGAAGAAGTTTGCGAAGAAGTAGAAGGTGGATGGGGAGAAGAAGAAGACGGAACTGAAGAAGAAGGCTGCTGAAAATGAAAAATGTTTTTACTGTAATTCAGACAGCCATTGAAAGTGAAACTATCCTCAGTACCTGGCCACCCTGAAGAACAAGAAGGATGGTCCTTCTGGAGGTATTCTCGTTATAGAATCTAATCATACGATTTTCTCTGCATCCAGTTGGGTACTTGACTTTGGTTCTAGTGCTCATTTGTGCACTTCTATGCAGGGTCTTGAGGAGAGCAGGAGGCTGAGGGATGGGGATATGATCCTATGCATCAAAAATGGAGCAAGAGTTACTGCTGTGGCCGTGGGAACCTACCCTCTTCGATTACCGTTAGGATTAGATTTAGTTTTTAGAGATTGTTATTATGTGCCTGCAGCAAGCAGGAATTTGATTTCTGTTTCATGTTTAGTGCAAGAAGGCTATGTGATTAGCTTTCATAAGAACCATTGTAACATATTTTATGAAAATAATAAAGTTGTAAATGGTTTTCTTATTAATGGTCTCTATCAGCTACATATTGATGTATCTATATTTCATATCGAGCAAAATGTGAATGCCATGAGAATTAAAAGGCCTAGAGATAGTCTAAATGATAGGTATCTGTGGCACCTAAGGCTAGGTCATATAACGGAAGACAGGATTAATAAATTGGAGAAATTCGGGCTATTGAGTCCGTTGACTTCCGAGTCATATCCAGTTTGTGAATCATGCCTTCAAGGCAAAATGACCAAGCTTTCTTTTACAGGACATGGGGAAAGGGCCACAGACTTACTTGCCCTAGTACATACAGATGTGTACGGCCCATTTGATATGCCGGCTAGAGGCAACTATGTCTACTTCATTACCTTCATCGATGATATGTCTAGGTACGGATATGTATTTCTAATGAAACACAAGTCTGAATCCTTTGAAAAGTTCAAAGAATTCAGACATGAGATAGAAAAACAAATAGGAAAGCCCATTAAGATTCTTCGATCAGATCGAGGATGCGAATACCTTAGTCGGGAGTTTCTAGACTATCTTAAGGATAATGGCATAGTCTCTCAATGGACTCCACCTGGAATGCCACAACTCAATGAGGTTTTAGAACAGAGGAACCGGACCCTATTAGATATGGTCTGTTCCATGATGAGCTGCACGGACCTCCCTGAGTTTTTTTGGGGATATTATCTCATGACAACAATATATGTATTGAATAGGGTTCCCTCTAAAATCATTCCTACCACACCGTATGAGATATGGCATGATAAGAACCCAAGTCTAAGTCATCTTAGAATTTGGAGTTGTCCGGCTCATGTCAAGAAACAGCAGGCGGACAAGCTAGAGTTTAGATCTTTTAGAACTCGATTCATAGGATATCCTAAAGAGTCATTAGGTTAGGATGCTATTTCTATATTCGAGAAGATCACAATGTGATTGTGAATCAACATACTATTTTTTTTTTGAAAAATAGTTTATTCAAGATGGTGGAGTCGGAAGAATAATTAAGCTCAAGGAGAATGTCTCCCAAGAGCAACGAGCTAAAGAACCTGAAGAACCAAATCAATTAGAACCAGTCCTAACACAACCTCTTCCACCTCGTAGATCGACTAGAATTTTTCGTCCTCCTGAAAGGTACTTAGGTACTATACAAGAGGAAGTAGAGAAAATATTTCTCACGAAAAATGGGGCTCATGGTGATGACCCCAAGACCTATGATGAGGCGATATCAGATATCGACTCTGAGAAATGGTTAGAGGCAATGAAATCAAAAATTGACTCGATGCACTCAAACCAAGTCTAGTCCTTGGTAGATCCATCTAGAGGTATTGTACCTATTAGGTATAAATGGATCTTCAAGAGAAAGATAGGTGTAGATGGGAATGTGGAGACATTCAAGGCTAGGCTCGTAGCAAAAGGTTATAGTCAGCGCGAAGGCATTGACTATCAGGATACCTTTTCACCCGTAGCCATGCTAAAATCCATCCGCACATTACTTGCTATTGCAGCCTATTTCGATTATAAAATATGGCAGATGGATGTAAAAACGGCATTCTTAAATGGATATCTTGAGGAAGATATCTATATGGAACAGCTGCTTGATTTCACATCTAGTGATGATGATCACAAGATCTGCAAGCTGCAAAGGTCCATTTATGGACTTAAGCAAGCTTCTCAGAGCTGGAATACTCGTTTCAATGATGTGATCAAAATATTTGATTTCATCAAGAATGAGGAGGAACCATGTGTATTCAAGAAGGTCAGTGGGAGCGCAGTTGTCTTCCTCATACTGTACGTAGATGACATCCTCCTGAATGGGAATGATATTTTCATGTTGACCTCAGTCAAAATATGGTTGTCTAAGGAGTTCTCTATGAAAGATCTAGGAGAGGCATCCTTTATACTGGGTATTAAGGTCTATAGAGATGGACCAAATAGGATGCTGGGACTTTCACAGAAAATATACATAGAGGAGGTGCTAAAAATGTTTAGCATGGAAAACTCCAAAAGAGGTTTAGTACCTTTTAGACATGGCATTCATCTCTCCAAGAAGATGTGCCTTAGCACACCTGAGGAGATTGAACGCATGAGCAAGATCCCTTATGCTTTGGCAATAGGGAGCCTCATGTATGCCATGCTATGTACTCGACCTGATATAGCCCATGCTGTGAGTGTCACAAGCAGATATCAGTCGAATCTAGGCGAAGAGCAATGGACTTCTGTGAAATGTATCCTTAAGTACTTGAGAAGGACTCAGGATATGTTTCTAGTCTTTGGGAATGGAGAACTCCAGGTTTAAGGATTTACAGACTCAGACTTTATATCTGATACAGATGATAGAAAGTCGACATCTGGGAGTCTGTTCATTTGCAATGGTGGTACAGTTAGCTGAAAGAGTTCCAAGCAGACGGTGATTACTGATTCCACCATGGAGGCAGAGTATATTTCTGCATCGGAAGCTACAAAGGAGGCATTCTGGTATAAGAAGTTTGCCGCAGAGCTTGGAGTAATATCATCGGATGCCATCCCTTTTTATTGCGATAATAATGGCACCATAGCCCTAGCTAAGGAGCCAAGGTCTCACCAAAAATCCAAGCATATCGAGCGGCGATTCCATCTGATCCGTGATTACCTCAAAAAAGGTTATGTCGAGGTTAGGAGAGTCGACTCCACAGATAATGTGGCAGACCCACTGACAAAGCCATTAGGCCAGCAGAAGATCAAAGCCCACCTTGAGAAGATGGGACTTAGATATGTAGCTAATTGGTATTAGGTCAAGTGAGAGTTTGTTAGATGTGTGCCCTAGATGCCAGATTGGCCGACACATTCTTGTACAAATGTAAGGGCAAATTTATAATTTTGATTATAAATGAATAAAAGGGTTATTCTACTATTACATTGTATACATTATGTCTGTGATACATCCTTTGAGTTAGTAGGAATGTTAATTCGTATTTTCAAGAGTTGAAAATTTAAGGCATGAATTTACATAACTAACTCATAAACAGCTCCTGACCATAGGATCATCACGAGGATGGTGATCGATTCGGAAGGTTGGTGTACGATCACTTTCTTAAGGTAGATGTGTCTTGAGTCTATGGTGTGGAGACACCAAAGTGAGAGTATAGATATTCATTGAGAATGAGAGTACTGAGCATGACCACCTCGAGCAGTCATAAGTAAATGTACCTTCTCATCGATGACTAGCTCGATGCTGTAGCTGTGTGTCTAGTTTTTTGATCTAAGGTACATCGACAGTTCACTTTGAGTGTGTTATAGTTTGACTACACTATAACTCGATCTCCTAGCCATTCGAAACCCTGAGGTGTATGTTGGCCGTAGCATATTCATTGTAGGAACCAGATCGCACCAAGAAGGGATCTATCAACCTCGGTAGATGAGAGGAGTAGTCCTATGATGATCGAAAGATCGAGTCCTTAAGCCCATGGCCATGGTAGAGTGAAATATTGAAAAAGAGTTTTTCATTGGGATTTCACATCAGACTCAGATCAATCGATTGATTCATATGACTGATGTTGGGTTTGACGAGTTTACTTTAACCCTAATTCAGTCGAGACTCATAATAGAAGAACTCAATCACATAGGTAGCTGCACCAAGAGGTTCATCTTCATTTCTAATGGATTGCCACCATATACTGCTAGGTGTCACTGATAGATTTTGGAAGTAATTAGAATGATCTTGATGATCGATCATTCTAATTGTCTGAATCAGAAGAGTTCTAGTCCATTGAAAGGAGTTTCGATGATGTCGATGATGAGATCACGACATATCTCATTACCATACGGAAATGAACCTAACTGGATCACACAAACAAGAGTTAGGGTCTGGATGTCATCAATTGAGCTAGCCCAGTTCGATTGATTTGGATTAGATCCAATTAGGTTCAAGAAAATCGTGCTAGCACATGATTGAGCCTAACTTTCTCCTCATGTAATCTTTTCTATCTCAACTGAGCCAAATATGATTTAACTCATCCAGAGAACCTTGAGAAGGTTTCTCACAGTCTGACTGGAGCCAGTCCAGCTTAGAAAGGACTTGTCTTAATTCATGAGATGAATTTAAGACAACACCTGCTAATTCCTGTCACCTGCCATTTTCGTTTTAGGACATTGGTCAAACATTGACCCATGGACCTTGGACTGAAGGCCACTTGGCAAGAGGTCATTGAAGATTTTTATAGAGTGTCCACCTGCTAAATTGGGCCTCAAACTAGATGCCATATTCAGATTGGGCATGTGCCCCAAGTGGACAAGGATAGAGTCTTATGAGATGAGGACTCTGATCCCTTGATCAACTTGGACTGTGGGGCGCAAATCTCATTGTGCTTATCCAGTGTTGGCACCAATAGTAGGAGGGATTATGGGGATTCTTATCTGATATGATCAGATGACATCACTCCACCAATCAAAATTTTTCCAGAATTAATTGGAATTTTTTGATTGGTCGAATGATGTGGCACTGCATGGCGCAGCAGGGTCTATTTAAACCCTGTCTGTGCCTTGGGTTTAGTGACTCTGCGCAATAACCAGTAAAATCCTGAATCCTCTCCACTTCTCCATGCCCCCTCTACCCCTTTCCCTCCCCTGTTCATGTCCAAGAGGTTGGGCATCCATCTAGTGCTTGTCCAAGGTGTGGTGGCTTCCTGATTAGAAGACTGCAGAGATTTATCGAGAAGCTGCTGCTCCAGCTTCAGAAAATTTTTTGAAGATCTTCCAGATCAGATCTAGATCTAATTTTTAAAGTAAAGATTTGTAAGGAGAAGATGATCCAAATTCTACTCGAGTGGATACCGGTAGAGATCAGATGACTGCGTGGGTATTTTAGAACCTCGGGCATTGCTGCGATCATCTACAGGGTAATCTAGTTACCCTAGAGATATTTCTCTATTACTCATATTTTTAGATTTAATTTTAGATTTAATATCTAATAATAGGAATTAGATCTAATAGATCTTAGATCTAAAATATCATAGAATAATTTTTTGAAATATTCTGCCCCAGATCTCATTAGATCTGGAAGATCCTACAAGGAAAAAGTCAGATTTTTCCTTCAGCATCTAGTCAGAGATTGCTTTCAACTCAAAGATCGAATGAGGGTTACTATAGTGATGGCTAGTAGTGAGTCAGAGGATGATATCTTAGAGATATCTAATGAGGTATCGACTTCTTTTCAGCAGTGAATTTTAGATTCTGTATGCACCTATCATGCATGTTGCAGAGAGGAGCAGTTTGATTCCTTGGAGAGCAGTGAGGGCACTGTGTATTTGCCGGATGGATCGAATTGTGCGATTAGAGGCATCAAGATGATTAGCTGGAGGATACATGATGGTGTAGTGAGGAGATTGGGGGGGTCCAATACATATCCAATTTCAGACAGAATCTTATCTTACTAAGCAAACTGGATTCAAGAGGCTACTGGACGGTAGTAAAGGAAAGAAAAAATGTTTCTCTTCGAAAGGCCCAGGTTGCATCTAAAAATTTTTCATTTTATCTACATGAACAAGGATCAAATCTTTACCTGAATAGAAATAAAATCAGAGATCAAATCTCAAATAATCTGAATTAAACCTTCATGGAGGTCTGGATGTACAGACCCTCTACTTTGCATGCACGCCAGACGCCGCAGGAAAGCGGGATGAACTCCCATCCAATCTCCTTCGCAACTCAATCAAATAAGAGAGGAGATATACTGGTGTGACACCTCACACCAGTAGGTGGGACACCCAAGGAGAGCCCATGCCCAAGGGAGAAGGGGCGGCAACAAGGGGAGAGGCCAAGGGAAGAAGAAAGGCTCTTCTCTTCTCGCGCCTCTTTCTCTCTTCTCTTAATCTGATTTATTTGTGATGCATCCATAGGTAGAGACCCTCTCTATTTATAGATAATTTTTATGATCCAATAAGTATAGGCATCCTAACTCAAATCTGATTGAATTAGTCCAATACTCGTGAAAGAAGGATTCCTACATAAGATAGAATTGCCACCACTTATGACTACCAATTTGCAGCCACTCTCTCACCCACATGGGATGCCCCAAACCAGCACCATTCCAGGTGTTGGTTGGCCCACATGAGAGAAAAATCTCAGTGCAAGTAAAAATTTTCATATCTCATCAAAATGGGTCCGGTTTGAATCCAATTTGAAGCTGGTTCAAAATAATTTCGAAAGACTGTCAATCTCAAACTCTTTAAGACTTTTGTACCAAATCTAATTTGAATTTTAGATCTAATTAAGTTTAATTAATTTAGATTTAATCTAAAATTAATCAGTACTTAAATTCAATCTCTCATATGCTCCATGGATCATAGATCAAAAACTGTTCATCTCCGGGATCGAATCTGAATCTCATGTGTAGTGCTAGCTAGATATAGTCAACTCTTCAATCTCGTTTGATCCATAACTTAATTCTCAATCAAGTTAGCTTATATGTTCAATCAAGTCAAGTACTTCCAAATTGGACATATAAACATAGGTCAATTTCTTTCTACTGTATCGTGACTCCATAGGTTCAAACACTAAGTCGGTAGCACAGGAATCAATTTCTGTACTAATCGAGATACCATCTAACAATAGTTTTTGACATCCAGATAGGTTAAATTATCATAAAAATATATTTCAGAATTCATACACATAGTTACCATATAATTCATCCTTTTGACCCTGGATGCTCTAGGATGGTCTCAGGTTAACCGTCAATCGAGATTGCTTCATCCACATTATATTTCAACCTTTCAAATCTATCTCATAGATTATCCTGACTAAGGCTTTGCTAAATTGAAATACAGCGATACATCAACTCCAATAATTCGAAGGGGTCAATCCCATCTTGATCTACACACAGACTTCGTAAGTACTTGACTGTACCCAGTAGCCTTCTGTCACTGCATTAAAAATTCAGATAGTCAGACACCAAAGCACGGTGAGTTATATGCAAGTCACTATGATGATTTCAGATCTGAAAGACACTTATACCCGTGTGCTTCGTGAGCAGCTCTTGACAGCAGAACGCTCAGTAGGTGAGTCACTTGTTCAGTGATGATGTACTCCTACATCTCACCTGTATGCCATACCAATATCTATTGGGAATAGTGTCTTAAAGCCAATCGTCAGCCTGTTGACGGTTGTGCTCATTTTTATATATGTACATGAATTATAAATTAATAAAAATTATTTTGATATTTTTTATCATAAAATGTTTCATCTTCTAATGAACTCCTATGTTGTGGTGAAGTCCTTAGGACTATTTAGACTCGATAAAAGAGGATTTATCGTTTAGTCCTTAAATCTGTTCGCGACCAAATGATACGTTGTTACCAAAGACGACAATGTTTATCAAGCATAGGTCATTGTGTGCCATATAAGTTGGTTGTCCTCTTAACCAATGAGTGTGGAGACACTGGTATGGCATACAGGTGAGATGTAAGGGTACATTTGCACTGAACGTGACCGACTCTGGAGCTATTTCTGCTGTCAAGATTTACTCCGATGAAATATGGGTATAAATGTCCCTCCGACCTGAGACCATCACGGTGACTTACAAGCAACTCACTGCACTTAGGCACTGGACTACCTAAATTTTTAATTCAGTGACGTAAGGCTGCTGGATGTAGTCAAGTACTTGACTTGTCGGTGCGTGTGTCAAGATGGGATTGATCACTTCAGTTTAGGAGCTGTGTATAGTCATATTTTAATTTAGCAAAACCTTGGCCAGGGTAGTCTTTGTGAGGAGTCACAGGACTGTTTGAGTTGAGCACGATTCGAATGATCTAATCAGGGTTGACAGTTTAACCCTGAGTCATCCTAAACACAGAGGTCAAAAGGATGAATTATACAGTAACCATATTCATGTAGGTTTTGAGTGTTGCGATTGTGACTATTCGACCTATCCGATCATCGGGTACCATTACTAGATGGTCACTTCGATTAGTACAGGAATTGGTTCCTGTGCTATCGGCTTAGGTTCGAACATGCGGGGTCACACACATTAGAGGTTCCTATTTGATTTGATGGCTGATGAAGAGTCCTAATGCTCGTGGACTATGAGTCCTACATGTTTGGGACCCTGTGATCGAGAATCAAGATTCTCTGATCACGAGTCCCACACATCTTGGGTACCGGGGTCAAGAGTCCCACTGGTTTGGGACTCTTCGATCAGGGTTACATATCGATGAATTTTGATGCCCGATTATCCATCGAATTTGGACTCAATATTTATGAGAGGTTTAATTAGTGATTTGATTACTAATTAACTCAATTTAATTGAGTAATTATTTTTGGATCAAGTCCAATTGAATTGGATTCAGTTGGGTTTGACCCGATTAGGTTAAGAGTTGACCTAATCGTTGAGATGGTTTGGTCCCTGATTTGATCAGGGGTTGGGCTTAATCAATTCCTGATTTGATTAGAATTTTATTAAGCTTAATTAAGCCTAATTAAGTTAGATTTAAATTAGTCTAATTGGGCCTAACTTATTTGGTTCAATTAGGTTGGTTTAAATAATGAAACCACCTTGACCCATTCTCCCTGCGCCACCTCACTTCTACTGCACCCATTTGAATTCACGAGAAGGAAGTTCTCATGAATTTTTCCTCATGCAAAGCCCTCCTCACACCCTACTTTAATGCACCAAATGAGTGGATAAGGATGATTGGTTGGCCATTCAAATTCAAAACAAAGTTTGAATTTGAATGAGCAACCAATCTTAGCACCTTGACCTTATCCTCTTTTAGCGCTCCATTTATTACACGAGAAAATATTTCTCATGAAATCACTCATGCACAAATTAAGCCACGCCCTTCTCTTCTCACGCCTTTAGTGGATAGGAATAAATTGATTTCCATTTGAATTCAATTTGATTTGAATTCAAATGTGCAATTACTCATCTTTATCCTCTCACGTGGATAAGATGTTTGACATTATTTTAAAGGGAGGAGAAGAGTGGGGCGTGTGTAAGAAAATTTTGGAGAAAAAATCTAGGCGTGAGAAATCTTTGTGTGCAAGGTGAAGGTCTATATCCTTCCGAGAGAAAAAGAAAGAAAAAATATGCGTAGGATTTCAGTGAGTTCTTCAGGGTTTTAGCCTGGAGTTCGAAAAGTGAGAAAGTGAGCTACGAGTGTCGTGAGCCCACCAAATTTTAGGAAGATCTTCAACATTCTCTCAGGCACATTTGTTGATGATCTGAAGCATCCAAAGAATCGACAGACATCGATCGAAGGAGTTCGATTAGCATCGGCCGTCGAAAGGGCTCTACAACGAGCTAGCACTCGTGAGGAGTCGATCAGATCGGGAGCTTTGTGTGGATGATCCGTAGAGGCTAGACACACTGTGTGGCTACATCACGATGATCAGACTCTTCCGACGGTGATCAAATTGCGGTGATCTACTATCCGCACAAAGGTATTGTGTTCTGAACACATTACAATAAAGTGTTTACTGTTTAAATTCAAATTTTAAATTTAAATACATGCATGCTATATATCATATTTAGATCCTAGTATAGAGTAAATTTTAATTAATTAATTAAATTAATTAATAATTTTTACTGTAAAATAATAATTTTAAAAAAGTTTTAAAATTATCATTTTACCCCTGCACTGAATTTTTCTCACAAATGGTATCAGGGCGGGTTCTTAGATATGATATATATATATTTGCATGCATAGATTAAGTTGTAATCTAAAAGTTTAAAGTTTGAAATTTGAATTTTGAAAGTTGTTCAAAATTCAAAATTCAAAAATTTAAAATTCAAAATTCAAAATTTGAATTTTGAAATTTGAAATTCAAAATTTAAAATTCAAAAATTTAAAATTCAAAAATTTGAAATTTGGTTGAAATTTAAAATTTAAAATTTAAAATTTAAAATTCAAAATTTGAAATTCAAAATTTGAAATTCAAAAATTTGAAATTTAAAATTTGAAATTTGTTTGAAATTCAAAATTCAAAATTTAAAATTTAAAATTTAAATTTTAAAATTGGTATATTTAGATATACTTGATCCAAGTAGCAAGCAATCGAATTGGGTTGGTTGCCATGGCCGTCCGATCATAGGAGAAAAGTAGGGTTTAAAGGCCTTCTCTTCCCATTCGATGGGGTCTCCTATGGCGGTAGGGGTGCCGATGCGATTATATCCTATGCAGATGAAGTAGCGAAAGGAATATTCATGATTTATTTTGATTGAGTTATTTTTTATTATGTAATTAGCAATAGGATTGCTATTTATGAAATATGCTGATCTATTTGTGAAATGAGTCAACATGTTTGGTGAATAGAAAATAAAACTTTTCAAATTTAAAAATTATTTTTGAAAAGCCAAACCCTGACCCATCAGCCCAAATACTTAATTAAAAGAATTAAGTGTTGTCAAGTTGTCTAGAATTGTGAATTAAGATCTAAGACAATTGCATAAACTTGTGGGTCAATGGGTTAGATGGATTAGGTCCATAATTGGGTTAGACCTAAGGTTAGCTTAAAGAAATGGACTAAATTAGAGTAATTGGTCAAATCTAATCAAAAGTTGAATTAGATTAGGTCAAGGACACTCTAGACTCAACTCCAATAGTTGTAGTTGAATGGGTCCATGTTTTTAACTAGACCAAGATGGACTTAATTCATGGCTACGCGGTGGAACTCTATTTACTAAGTTGATCAAATTAAAACTAATGAACCGGTTGGTGTCTAAGGTAAGTTCGGTAGTTTGACCAGTGGTTCTTAAGTGGGAGCTACTCGCATTGATTCGATCTCTGATGAGTTAATGGCATATCCCCACCACTGATCTCACTTACCTGGCCAACCTGGTGAGTTAGGTTTTGATTAGATCACTTGATGATTAGGGCTCACCCATGTCATTAGGTAAATCAGTTTGACTGATTTAGGTGCTCCTAATGCCAGCTTTAATTAAATCTTTTTTAATCTGACTTAGTGAAGTCAGTGGGAGGATTGAAATTGGCTGAATATTTTCTTCTCATCTATCCTTTAATAAAATCCTCAAAAATTATTAGGTCCTAAAAATGATTAAGTTATAGTGATAACTAAGTCATAGCCTCCCATTAAGTAAGTGATAATGAGTCCATTAGTTTAATAATCATTGGAGGCCCAAAGGCCTGGTGCTTATTGACTAATGGAATTATCATTCATAGTATGATAATTTGGTTTGAGTCTTTCTGATGGTGGTCAGGTTGGCTGGCCAAAGTCGGGCCTGATCATTTATTGGTCCGATTCACCAAATCAAGTCATGTTCATGGTTGGACCTAACCAGATCTTTTTCGTGGAGGCCAAAGCCTACTGATTAGGTTTTGGGGCAAAATTGATTATTAGAAGTTGTTTAGAGAAACAACTGGTTATGAACCTACCCATAGATGCACATGGGTTGACCAACCAAAATTGGGCTCGTGTGTAGTCTGTGTGGATTCTAATACCCACTAAGGAATTAAAGTAATTCCTCAAATTGAAAGTTGAGGCTACCAGTTCATAAAAATACTAGAAAAAACTTTAGACTAAAGTCTAAGTCTTTAGTATTAATAATTTATATACTAATATAGGTCTGATTTTCTTTAAGCAGCTATGGCCACTACCCTGTCACTTTGATCATTATTAGATAATGACAAGCTCATGGGATCTAATTTCGATAGCTGGTATCAAAAATTAAAAATCATCCTTGAGCATGAGCGGATCCTTTATGTAGTAACAGATCCGACACCTGAGGAGCCAGCCCTGAACGCTAGAGGGACGGTCCGAGACACTCACCAGAAGTGGCTCAATGACCACACCAACATCCGGTGTATAATGCTGGCGGCAATGAATGATGAGTTCAGTCACAGGTTCGAGAACGCTCAGCCACAGGAGATGCTTCAAATGTTGAACAACTCTTTTGGCACGCCTGACGATGTTGAAAGGCACAAAACTAGTTGTGCCATTTTCAATGCTCAGATGAGGGATGGAGCCTCAGTCACTGATCATGTACTGTACATGATCGAAATGATTGAGTGCCTAAGTAAACTGGGTTTTCTCCTGCACGAGCAGCTCGGTAGGGATGCGATCCTTAATTCTTTGCCCAAGTCCTTTCTTCCCTTCCTTACTCATTTTCGAATGACAAAGCCTGCAGTGAACTACCATGGCTTGTTGGGGTTGCTGTAGAACTTTGAGAAGGATCACCAGCTCCATAAGGAGTTGGTGCATGTTGTGGGAGGGTCTTCTTCTGGTCATCAACCCTTTAAGAAAGGAAAGAAGAACAAGAAGAAGAAGAAGAAGGTGCAGCTGCATGTTGGGATGTCTGCACAGGGTCAGACAAAGAAATGCAAGCCCGACCAGAGCCAGGCGGAGTGCTTCTTTTGCAAGAAGCAGGGGCACTGGAAGAGGAACTGTCCTCTATATATTGCCTCACTGGACCCGAACAGGCCAAAGAAGAAGCAAGGTACTTATATGATAACACCTTGCAACTTTTTCATTTGTGATACTATTGTCTGGGTATTGGATATCGGAAGCCCTTATCATATTTGCAATTCGATGCAGGGTCTGCAGGTCAGTAGGAGATTTGATGAAGGCGAGAGGTTCCTGAACATTGGAGATGGAAGCAAAGTTTCAGTTCTAGCATTAGGAATCATGAACCTTGTAATCAATTCTCGAAATATAATTCTAAGTGAATGTCACTATTGTCCAAGCTTTTTATTAAATATTATTTCTGTAGGCCTTTTGGCCATGAACGGTTATCAATTTTTAATAAAAGAAAATATTTGTAATATCATTTTGAATGGTGTTACAATGTTTATTGGATAACTTTATAATGGAATTTACTTTCTATCACAATCTGTTAATGTGGTTCAAACCTCTGGTAAATGCCCTAGAATAGATAATATGTCAGAAGTCTACCTTTGGCACTGTAGGCTAGGTCATATCAATAAGAACAGGATAAACAGGTTGGCTCAAGAAGGAATTCTTGAAGTTGGTGATTGTGAATCACTTTCAACCTGTGAGTTTTATCTTCTTGGAAAGATGATCAAGTCACCTTTTACTGGAAAAGGTGAGCGAGCCAGTGAACTCTTGGGTCTGGTACATTTTGATGTATGTGGACCCATGAGCTCAAGTGCAAGAGGTGGATATTTCTACTTCATAACCTTCACAGACGACCTATCGAGGTATGGGTATGTCTATTTAATGAAGCATAAGTCAGAGTCGTTTGAAATGTTCAAACTATTCCGAAATGAGGTAGAAAAACAAAATGAAAAGTGTATTAAAACTCTTCGATCTGATCGAGGAGGTGAATACCTTTCCAATGAGTTTTTGATATATTTAGGGGAGAATGGGATTCTCTCTCAGTGGACTCCTCCTGGAACACCATAGCATAATGGTGTGTCTGAAAGGAGGAATCAGACCTTGTTGGACATGGTCCGATCCATGATGGGGTTTGCTGGTTTACCGATCTTCCTCTGGGGATATGCGCTCAAATCGGCTTGTTACCTTCTAAATAGGGTTCCGAGTAAGTCTGTAACCAAAATGCCATATGAGTTATGGATAGGACGTAAGCCAGTACTCTCGCACCTAAGAGTTTGGGGGTGTCCAGCTTATGTTAAACATTTAATTACGGACAAGCTTGGACCTAGGTCTGACAAGTATAATTTCTTAGGGTACCCAAAAGAGACCAAAGGGTATTATTTCTATCTAGCTGATGAGCAAAAGGTGTTTGTCAGCCTTAAGGCAATCTTTTAGAAAAGAAGTTCCTTGGTGAAGGGACTATTGCCTCTAAGGTCGAACTTGAGGAAGTTCGGCAGGTGGAAAAACCGACACAAGTAGCTGAACCTGAACCAAAATTTATTAGACCAAATCCGAAGCCCATTGTTGATGCACCGTTAAGGCGATTTGGTAGAGTACCGCATCAACCGGACAGATACTATGGTTTCTTGGTCCGAGACAGAGATCCTATCAAACTTGATGAAAATGATGAGGATCCGATCACCTACATGGATGCAATGCAGAGACTTGACTCTGAGAAATGGCTAGAGGCCATGAAATCCGAAATGGAGTCCATGAAGGTCAACGATGTGTGGACATTGGTTGACCCACCCGAAGGAGTAAAATCCATAGGGTGTAAGTGGGTCTTCAAGAGGAAGAGGGATACAGATGGGAAGGTGGAAACCTATAAAGCCCGTCTGGTTGCCAAGGGATATCGTCAACGTTATGGTATAGACTATGACGAGACATTTTCTCCTGTGGCAATGCTTAAATCCATTCGGATTATGCTTGCGATAGCTGCCCATCTGGATTATGAAATCTGGTAGATGGATGTGAAGACAGCTTTCCTAAACGGAGAGCTGGATGAAGAGGTGTATATGATACAACCTAAAGGATTCACATCCACTGATGAGTCTAAGGTGTGCAGACTACAGAGGTCCATTTATGGACTTAAGCAGGCATCTCGGAGTTGGAACATACATTTTGATAGGATGATCAAGACGTATGGCTTCATTAAGAATGGAGAAGAGCCCTGCATTTATAAGTGGGCTAATGGTCCAGTAGTGATATTTCTTGTATTGTATGTGGATGATATTCTCTTAATCGAGAATGATGTCCCTGCATTACAGAGAATAAAGATTTGGCTGTCGTCACAGTTTTCCATGAAGGATTTAGGAGAAGCTTCCTACATCCTAGGGATGAGGATCTATAGGGATAGATCTAAAAGGTTGCTTGGTTTATCCCAGTCTACGTACATAGATACTATGCTGAAGAGGTTCAGCATAGAGAATTTCAAGAAAGGCTATCTACCGATAGGCTATGGAATTTCTCTCTCGAAGAGGGATTATCGACAACACCTTAAGAGAGAGAGAGCGTATGGGTAGGATTCTATATGCTTCGGCAGTGGGATCTATCATGTATGCCATGACATGTACATGACCAGATGTGGCATATTCACTAGGGGTAGTGAGTAGATATCAATCTGATCCAGGGGAGAATCACTGGAAGGTTGTTAAAACCATCCTGAAGTATTTAAGAAATTCTAAGGACCAGTGACTTGTTTATGGTGAATCGAAGTTGAGACTTATAGGGTTTACAGACTCTAGTTTCCAGTCTGATCATGATGACAGCAAAAGTGTGTCAGAATTTATTTTTACCCTTAATGGTGGGGCTATCTGCTGGAAGAGTTCCAAGCAACACATAGTGGCTGATTCAGTTTGCGAGGCGGAGTATGTTGCTGCATCAGATGCTGCCAAAGAAGCGGTGTGGCTGAAGAAATTCATCACCGAGCTCGGAGTAGCACCCTCCCTTGTTGGTCCAGTTCTGCTATACTGTGACAGCTCTGGAGCCATTGCTCAGGCGAAGGAACCCAAGGCACACCAGCGGACGAAGCATATTTTGCACCGCTACCATCTCATCTGAGAAATTATGGATCGAGGTGACGTCGACCTTCAAAAGATCGACGGAAAGGAGAACTTGGCCGACCCATTCACTAAAGCCATTGCGGTGAAGGAGTTCGATGACTACAAGTCGAAGATGGGTAATAGATACTGCACCGATTGGCTTTAGGCCAAGTGAAAGATTGTTGGGAATAGTTTTCCAAAACCAATCATCAGTCTGTTGACGGTTGTGCTCATTTTTGTATATGTACATGAATTATGAATTAATAAAAATTATTTTGATATTTTTCGTCACAAAATATTTCATCTTCTAATGAACTCCTATGTTGTGGTGAAGTCTTTAGGACTATTTAGACTCGACAAAGGAGAATTTATCGTTTAGTCCTTAAATCTGTTCGTGACCAAATGATACGTTGTTACCAAGGATGACAACGTTTATCAAGCATAGGTCATTGTGTGCCATATAGATTGGTTGTCCTCTTAATCAATGAGTGTGGAGATACTGGTATGGCATACAGGTGAGATGTAAGGGTACATCTGCACTGAACGTGACCGACTCTGGAGCATTTCTATTGTTAAGATTTGCTCCGATGGAATATAGGTATAAATTTCTCTCCGACCTGAGACCGCCACGGTGACTTGCAAGCAACTCACTGCACTTAGACACTGGACTACCTGAATTTCTAATTCAGTGATGGAAGTCTGCTGGGTGTAGTCAAGTACTTGACTTGTCGGTGCATGTGTCAAGATGGGATTGACCACTTTAGTTTAGGAGCTGTGTACAGTCATATTTCAATTTAGCAAAATCTTGACCAGGGTAGTCTTTGTGAGGAGTCACAGGACTGTTTGAGTTGAGCACGATTCGGATGATCTAATTAGGGTTGACAGTTTAATCCTGAGTTGTCCTAAACACAGAGGTCAAAAGGATGAATTATACAGTAACCATATTCATGTAGGTTCTGAGTGTTGCGATTGCAACTATTCAACCTATTCGATCATCGGGTACCATTGCTAGATGGTCACTTTGATTAGTACAGGAATTGGTTCCTGTGCTACCGGCTTAGGTTCGAACCTGCGGGGTCACACACATTAGAGGTTCCTATCTGATCTGATGGCTGATGAAGAGTCCTAATGCTCGTGGACTATGAGTCCTACGTGTCTGGGACTCTGTGATCGAAAATCAGGATTCTCTTATCACGAGTCCCACACATTTTGGATACCGGTGTCAAGAGTCCCACTGGTTTGGGACTCTTCGATCAGGGTTACATATCGATGAATTTTGATGCCCGATTACCCATCGAATTTGGACTCAATATTTATGAGAGATTTAATTAGTGATTTGATCACTAATTAACTCAATTTGATTGAGTAATTATTTTTGGATCAAGTCCAATTGAATTGGATTCAGTTGGGTTTGCCCCGATTAGGTTAAGAGTTGACCTAATCGTCGAGATGGTTTGGTCCCTGATTTGATCAGGGGTTGGGCTTAATCAATTCTTGATTTGATTAAGATTTTATTAAGCCTAATTAAGCCTAATTAAGTTAGGTTTAAATTAGTCTATTTGGGCCTAACTTATTTGGTTCAATTAGGTTGGTTTAAATAATGAAACCACCTTGACCCATTCCCCCTGCGCCACCTCACTTCTACTGCGCCCATTTGAATTCACGAGAAGGAAGTTCTCATGAATTTTTCCTCATGCAATGCCCTCCTCACGTCCTACTTTAATGCGCCAAATGAGTGGATAAGGATGATTGGTTGGCCATTCAAATTCAAAACAAAGTTTGAATTTGAATGAGCAACCAATCTTAGCGCCTTGACCTTATCCTCTTTTAGCACCCCATTTATTACACGAGAAAATGTTTCTCATGAAATCACTCATGCACAAATTAAGCCACGCCCTCCTCTTCTCACGCCCTTAGTGGATAGGGATAAATTGATTTCCATTTGAATTCAAAATTTGATTTGAATTCAAATGTGCAATGACTCATCTTTATCCTCTCACGTGGATAAGATGTTTGACATTGTTTTAAAAGGAGGAGAAGAGTGGGGCATGTGTAAGAAAATTTTGGAGAGAAAATTTGGGCATGAGAAATCCTTGTGTGCAAGGTGAAGGTCTATATCCTTCCGAGAGAAAAAGAAAGAAAAAATGTGTGCAGGGTTTCAGTGAGTTCTTCAGGGTTTCAGCCTAAAGTTCGGAAAGTGAGAAGGTGAGCTACGAGTGTCGTGAGCCCACCAAATTTTAGAGAGATCTTTAACATCCTCTCAAGCATATCTGTTGATGATCCAGAGTATCTAAAAAATCGACAGACATCGATTGAAGGAGTTCGATCAGCATCGACCGTCGAAAGGGCTCTACAACGAGCTAGCACTCGTGAGGAGTCGATCAAATCGGTAGCTTCGTGTGGATGATCCACAGAGGCTAGACATACTGTGTGGCTACATCACGATGATCAGACTCTTCTAACGGTGATCAGATTACGACGATCTGCTACCCGCACAAAGGTATTGTGTTCTGAACACATTACAGTAAAGTGTTTACTGTTCGAATTCGAATTTCAAATTTAAATACGTGCATGCTATATATCATATTTAGATCCTAATGTAAGATAAATTCTTATTAATTAATTAGATTAATTAATAATTTTTACTGTACAATAGTGATTTTGAAAAAATTTTAAAATTACCATTTTACCCTTGCACTGAATTTTTCCCACAGTATCACCACACTCCTTGGTTAAGAGGACAACCAATCCATATGGTACACAATGACCTCCACTCGATAAACGTCATCATCCTGTAATGATATATCATTTGATCGCGAACATGTTTAAGAACTATATAATAAATCCTTTCTTTATCATACACTAGCATAGTTCTAAGGACTTCATCATAGCATAAGAGTTTAAGGAAGATATTACTTTGTGATGAAAAATATCAGAATAGCTATTATTCATTAATCAATAATTTATATACAAAGATGAACTCAATTATCACATGATTGGTTTTAGGACACAATCCCAACAACTCCCACTTGGACTAAAGCCAATCGAGGTAGTATCTTATATCCATCTTCCATTTGAAATCATCGAACTCTTTGATCCCAAGAGCTTTAGTGAAGAGGTTGGCTAAGTTCTCTTTTTCGTCGATCTTCTGAAGCTCGACGTCACCTCGGTTCATGATTTCTCACACCAGGTGATAGCGGCGCAGAATATGTTGTAACATCCGATGCAGCAATATATTCTGCTTCGCATACAGAATCGATCATAGTATGTTGCTTGAAACTCTTCCAGCAAACTGTTCCTCCATTTAGAGTAAATACGTAGCCGGACATGCTTCTACAGTCATCACAATCTGATAAAAATTGAAATCAGTATATCCCATAAGTTTCAGGTCAGTGTCTCCATAGATAAGCCATTGATCTTTAATATTTCTTAAATACTTAAGAATTACTTTCACAATCTTTCAATGCTTCTCATCCAGATCTGACTGGTACCTACTCACTACCCCTAGTGAATGGGCCACATCCGACCTCGTACATGTCATAGCATACATGATAGATCCTACTACCAGAGCATATGATATTCTACTCATACGTTCTCTCTCCTCAGGAGTTATCGGATAATCTTTCTTGAAAAGAGTAATCCCATGGCCTATCGAAAGATAGTTTTTCTTGAAATTATCCATATTGAACCACTTCAACAAAGTATCAATGTACGTAGATTGGGACAATCCAAGCAACCTTCTAGATCTATCCCTATAGATTTTTATCCCAAGGATGTAGAATGCTTCTCCCAAATTCTTCATGGAGAACTGTGATGATAACCACAACTTCACACTCTGTAAAGTCGGGATATTATTTTTTAGTAACAGTATGTCATCCATATACAGCATAAGGAAGATGACTACAGAATCGAAAGCTCACTTATAGATGTAAGGCTCTTCTCCATTCCTAACAAAGGCATTTAATAATCACCTTATCAAAATGCATGTTCTAACTCCTAGACGCTTGCACACTTTTGACTCATCTGTGGATATGAACCTTTCAGGTTGTATCATATACACCTCTTCTTCTAGCTCCCTATTAAGGAAAGTGATTTTCACATCCATCTGCCAGATCTCATAATCTAAGTGTGTAGCGATAGCAAGCATAATCCAGATGGACTTGAGCATTGCCACAGGAGAGAACATCTCGTCATAGTCAATACCATAACGCTAACGGTAACCCTTGGTAGCTAGATAGACTTTATAGATCTCTACCTTCCCATCCGCTCCTCTTTTTCTCTTGAAAATTTATTTACACCCTATGGGTTTTATCCCTTCGGATGGATCAACCAGTGTCCATACACCATTGATCTCCATGGACTCCATCTCGAATTTCATGACCTCAAGCTATTTCTCAGAGTCGGACCTTTGCATGGCCTCTATATAGGTGATCGGATCCTAATCATTCTCATCAAATTCGATGGGGTCACCATCCCAGACCAAAAAATCATAGTATCTATCCGGCTGATGTGATACTCTATCGGATCTCCTTAACGATATCTCTACTGGCTCCAGATTTGATTTACCAATCAAATCCAATTCTGTGTGTGTCAGTCCTTCCACCTCATGAACTTCATCAAGTTCAATTTTACAAGCATTAGCTCCTTCACCAAGAAACTTCTTTTTCAAAAAGACTGCCCGACTGCTGACAAACACCTTTTGTTCTACAATGAGGTAGAAGTAGTACCTTTTAATTTTTTTTAGATACCCTATGATAAGTATCTATCGGACTTCAGTCCAAACTTGTCTGTCTTTAAATGCTTGACATAAGCTGGACACCCCTAGACTTTAAGGTGTGAGAGCACTGACTAAGGTCCAGTCCATATCTCATATGGAGTTTTATCGACAGACTTGCTGGGCATCTTATTCAAAATATAGCAGGTAGTTTTTAGAGCATATCCCCAAAAGGAGATTGATAGACTCGCAAAGTCCATCATAAATGAGATCATGTCTCACAAAGTTCGATTCTTCTTCTTCGACACCCCATTATATTGTGGTGTTTTAGGAGGGATTCACTGTGAGAGAATTTCATTCTCTTCCAAATATGTCAGAAACTCACTGATAAGGTATTCACCTCCTCGGTCTGATCGAAGGATTTTAATACTCTTCTCAGTTTGTTTCTCTACTTCAGCATGGAATCGTTTGAACATTTCAAATGATTCTGACTTATACTTCATAAAATAGATATACCCATATCTCGATAGGTCATCTGTAAATATAATGAAGTAGAAGTATCCTCCTCTGGCGCTTATGTTCATAGATCTGCATACATCAGTATGTATTAGACCTAGGACATCGTTGGCTCTTTCACTTTTTTCCTTGAAAGGTGACTTGGTCATTTTACCAAGTAGACAATATTTGCAGGTAAGCAATGATTCATAATCATCTATCTCAAAGATATGTTCCTTGATCAACTTGTCAATCCTATTCTTGTTCACATGACCAAGCCTACAATGCCAAAGGTAGGATTTACTAACATTATCTAACTTAGGGCATTTACTGGGTGTGTACATTACACTAACAGGCCGTGATATTATGTATATACCATATTTTAATTGTCCATGCATAATTGTAGTATCATTCATAATGATATCACAAAAATCATCTTTTATTATAAACTTGTAACCAAGTTTGGCCAAAAGGCCTATAGAGATGACATTCATCATAAAAAAAAAACAATAATGATAATCATTTAACATGACACTACTAGACTCGAAGACAAGCTGCAAAATTTTCAAGGTCAGAACTGGAACAAGACTTCCATCTTCAATGTTAAGGAACCGCTCGCCCTCTCAAAACTTCCTACTTACCTGCAGTCTTTGCAATGAATTGCATGTATTAATAAGACTTTCGGTATCCAATACCCAGGTAGTTATATCACAAACAAAAAAATTACAAGGAGTTATCATATAAGTACCTTGTGAAGTAACTGCTTGCTTCTTTCTCTTATTTTTAAGCCTGTTTGGATCAAGGGTGGCTATATAAGCAGGATAATTTTTTTTCAATGACCCAGCTTCTTACAGAAGAAGCACTCTGCTTGGCTCTTGTCAACTTTTGATGGTTTTCTCTGCTTAGGATCGGTAGCATGAGATTTCTGCACCTTTTTTTTCTTTCCTCTCTTAGAGGATCGATGCCCTGCAGATGAACCTCCCACTAAATTCACTAGCTCCTTCTACAGCTGGTGATTCTTCTCAAAAGTCTACAATAATCCTAGCATATTATGATAGTTTACTGTAGGCTTCGTCATTTTATAATGACTGAGAAAGAATGATAGAATTTCGATAGTGAATTGAGGATAGCATCCTTGCCAACTGTTCATGCAACGGAAAGCCAAGTTTGCTAAGACATTCAATCTGCTCAATCATGTACAATATATGATGGGTGACTGAAGCCTCCTCTCGTGTACGGGTATTGAATACTGCACAGGAGATTTTGTATTTCTTTGCATCCTCTGGGGTGTCGAAGGACTCATTCAATATTTGAATGATCTTCTCTGGATGTGCATCCTTGAACTTATGACTAAGTTCATCGTTCATAGCTGCCCTCATCACACAATGTATAGTCGTGTGATCATTGAGCCACTTCACGTAAGTGTCTCTCGTGGCACGAGAAGCATTGGCTATAGGTTCTTTAGGTGCCTCATCCGTAAAGACATATAAAATCCTCTCATGCTCTAAGATAATTTTCAACTTTCGATACCAGCTATCAAAGTTAGATCTAGTGAGCTTATCACTGTCCAACAGCGTACGAAGGGATAGTGTGTTGACGATAATTGAAAGAAAAAATATTAACCTTTTAGTTTATGAATTATTTTTAATCCTGAAGATATGGACTTTAGTCTAAAAGTCTTCCCACTATTTTTACGAATTGGTAGCTTCTACCTCTAACTCGAGGAACTACACTAATTCCTTAGTGGATACTAGAACCCACATGGACTGCATTCGGGCCTGAGTGTGGCTCGACCAACCCTAGTGCATCCATGGGTAGGTTTATAACCAATTGTTTCTCCAAACAACTGTTAGATGTGTGCCCTAGATGCCAGATTGACTGACACATTCCTGTATAAATCTAAGGGTAAATTTATAATTTTGACTATAAATCAATAAATGGGTTATTCTTCTATCACATTGTGTACATTGTGTCTGTGATACATCCTTTGAGTTAGTAGGAATGTCAATTCATATTTTCAAGTGTTGAAAATTTAAGGCATGAATTTACATAACTAACTCATAAACAGCTCCTGACCATAGGATCATCACGAGGATGGTGATTGATCCAGAAGGTTGGTATACGATCGCTTCCTTAGGATAGATGTGTCTTGAGTCTACAGTGTGGAGACACCGGAGCGAGAGTACAGGTATTCGTTGAGAACGAGAGTACTGAGCGTGACCATATCGAGCAGTCATAAGGAAGTCTACCTTCTCATCGATGACTAGCTCGATGCTACAGTTGTGTGTCTAGTTCTTTGATCTAAGGTGCATCGATAGTTCACCTTGAGTGTGTTATAGTTTGACTACACCATAACTCGATCTCCTAGCCATTCAAAATCCTGAGATGTATGTTGGCTGTAGCATATTCATTGTAGGAACTAGGTCGCACCAAAATGGGATCTATCAACCTCGGTAGATGAGAGGAGTAGTCCTATGATGATCGAAAGATCGAGTCCTTAAGCCCATGGCCATGGCAGAGTGAAATAATGAAAAAAAAATTTTCCATTGGGGTTTCACATCGAACTCAGATCGATCTATCGATTCATATGACTGATGTTGGGTTTGATGAGTTCACCTTAACCCTAATTCAGTTGGGACTCATGATAGAGGAACTCAATCATGTAGGTAGCTGCACCGAGAGGTTCATCTTCAGTTCTGATGGATTGCCACCACATAGTATTAGGTGTCACTGATGGATTTTAGGTGCAATTAGAATGATATTGATGATCGATCATTCTAATTGTCTGAATCAAAAGAGTTCTGATCCATCGAAAGGAGTTTCGATGATGTCGATGATGAGATCATGACAAGTCTCATTACCATACATTATTGAACCTAACTGGGTCACACAAACAAGGATTAGAGTTTGGATGTTATCAATTGGGCTAACCCAATTGATTTGGATAAGATCCAATTAGGTTCAAGAAAATCGTGCTAGCACACGATTGAGCCTAACTTTCTCCTCATGTAATCTTTTCTATCTCTACTGAGACAAATATGATTTGACTCATCTAGAGAACCTTAGGAAGATTTTTCTCAGTCTAAATAAAGCTTGTCTAGCTCAAAAAAGGCTTACCTTAATTCATGAGATAAATTTAAGACAAGCACCTGCTAATTCCTGTCACCTGCCAATTTCATTTTAGGACATTTGTCAAAAGTTGACATATGGGTCTTAAATTGAAGGCCACTTGGCAAGAGCTTATTGAAGGATTTTAGTGGACCCAAACCACATCAAATTGGGCACCATAATTAGATTATGGCGTGAGCCCAATTAGATTAAAGTGGGTGCCCCAAATGGATAAGGATGAAGAGTCCTGATAAGTTTGGACTCCTTGGCGCCAACTCTCTTTGTGCTTATCCAATGTTGGTGCCAACTTTTGGAGATAAGGTGGGGTTCTTATCTGATAGGATCAGATGACATCACTCCATCAATCAAAATTTTTCCAAAATTAATTAAAATTTTTTGATTGGTCGAATGATGTGGCACTGCGCAGCATACAGGGTCTATAAAATCCCTGTCTGCGCCTAGGGTTTAAAAGTTTCTACCCAATACCCAGCCAAAACAAGAATCCTCTCCTCTTCTATATGTCTTCCCTACTCTCCTCTCTCCCCTCTTCACATCCAAAGAGTTAGACATCCATCTGGCAAAGATCCAAGGTGTGGTGATGCCTGGAACAGGAAGGCTGCAGGACATCTTCGACAGGCTGCTGCTCCAACTTCAGAAGGAATTCTGAAGTACTTCCAGATCAGATAGAGATCTGATTTTTGGAGTGTAGATTCACAAGGAGAAGATATTCTAGGTCCTACCTGAGTGGATACCGATAGAGCCCAGATGCTTGCGTGGCTACATCAGAACCTCGGACTGTGCTGAGATCATCTACAGGGTAATCAGATTACCCTTGAGGTATTACTTGTTTTCTCATCCCTTTTAGATTTATTTTAGACTTAATATCAGATATAAAGATTAGATCTAGAGACTTAGATCTGAAATAAATATAGGATAATTTTTTTTTTAATTATTCTATCCCAGATTTGATGAAATCTGGAAGATCCTACAAAAGAAAAAGGCGGTTTTTCCTTCAACAACTTCTAGCAATTAGGTTTGCCCCAGGCATCCCTTCAGCAGGCGTGTGGTGCCTCCACTGAAAATTTTGGTTAGGTCCAACCATTAACATGACAGACTAAGTGCATCCAACAAATGGATGTCCAGGTCCGAGTGTGGCTCGACCAACCTGAGCATTGATCTGAAGGTACATCTGATGGTCATATGATGAATGACAATTTCAATACGTAATAGACACCAGACGTGTGGTACCTCCAATGCCTATTTGGAATATTAGACTTATTATCATGCACCTTAATAAGAGGCTATGACCAAGTTATCTTATAACTTTATCACTTTATGGACCAAACAATTTAGAAGATTTGATTTCATTGATCTGAGAATAAGAGAAGAAAATGATCTACAAGTTGCAAACCTCCCACTGACTTCACCAAGTAATGTAAAGGATTAAACACAAGCTGGTCTAAAGACACTTAAATCAGTCACACTGCTTCACCTTAATGGTATGGGTCTACACAAATTGACTAGTGATCTAATCAAAACGTAATCTACCATATTAGCCTGGTAAGTGATATCAGTAGGAGGGATGTGCCCTTAACTCACTGTAGACGCATCTAGGTGAATAGCTCCCAATTAAAAACCACTTGATTGAATCTGTCAAACTTACTTTAGACACCAACTAGTTAATTAGTTTTGATTTGGTTCACCAGAAGATTTGGGCTCAACCATGGAGCCATGATCATGGTCCATTTATTAGGGTCAAACACATAGACGTGATCAAACTACAACTATTGAGATTGATTTAGAGAAATATTGATCTGATCTAATTCAACACTTGATCAGATCTAATCAATTTCTCTACTTGATCCATATGCATTTCTAACCCTAGGTCTAACCTATTAGAAGGATCTGATTCATGCTAACCCTTTGTCCATTGATTTATGTGGTGTCTTAATGATCTTCAATTCTTAAATCTAGATCATTCAGACTTAATTCATAATTAAGTGTGTGAAACGTATGTTTCAGTCTGTAAAACTATTCTACAAGGATTTCAGGTGAAGCATACCATATATTTCAATCCATGAAAATAAATTTTTATAATATATTTAATAATTAAACATATATAGGTATGATCTAAATTTCATACATACATCTCATATATCATGACATCTTTTAGATCAATACCGATTACATGTTATGTAATATGTAATTCAGATCTAAAATAATGTTATATCTGAATTTTATCCTATTGTAATGAATCATAAATTACTTTAGATCTAATCTAAATATATTTATGATCAAAATAATATATAAAAATTTATTTATTTTTTTTTTTATAAAATTGGATCACAATGACACCCCTACACATCATAAGAGAATCCATCGAATAGACAAAAGAGTGATTAATCTCTTCAATCTCCTTTGACCGAATGGTCTAGTGATCTAATCAATCTAAGTACTAGGCTACAAGGATCTGAAATCTAATTTCATATATAATTATATCAACATACAATTATTGACAAAACTATTTATGTCATGAACATATCCTCGATTTGATCAATTATGTTCTTCATATAATCTAATTAGATTTAATACATTATATACATTATATAAAATTTGAAACATATCTTATACTGATTATAAAATATTAATTTTAAATTTGATATCATATAGAAAATTAATTAGATGCAATCATAAATGCATAAGAAATAAATTTCTGATAAAATCTATTTTCGCACAGTGCTGAATTTTGATAGGATTTAGATCTAAATATCTATCAAAATAGATCTAATTTAGATCTAAAATAAACCCCACTTCATAATAAAAACAATAATATTATAATTTTATTAAAATAAATTTAAAATAAATTTTAGTTCACATTGTTATTCCATCAAAAATTTAGCCATAGTAGAATTCTGTTATAACAAACTTATAATAACCTCAATCAACCATTGATTAGGTACCTCTAATCCAATCAAAATTAGATCAAAAATTTTGTATAAACATATTTAAATTAGATTTAATATCTCACAAAAAATCTTAATTATATCTTATGTAATTTGTTGGGTATAAAATACCCCCCAGCCAAAGTTCGTATCAGGAGTGACCCTCCCGGGACTCTACCGACGTCCGACCTTGGGCGACATCTTTCAGAACCTCTCCGATGGCCGAGTTTTCATAATGTTCCCAAGTTCTGCCGACGGATAAACTCCCACAGCTTCTTCCACAAGTGTCGACCGGATTCTCCTGACGGACGAACTCCTGCCGCATCTCCCGGGCTTCTTCAGTGATAAGCTTCTTCGATCGTCTATCAGGCTGCTCCAAGTGCTCTCTGGATTCTACTATCGGCCAACCTCCTACAAGGGTCAACCACTCCCCAGACCTCTTCTAGATCTTTTCCAACAGGATTCGATCGACTCCAATCTGAATTTCTTCCAGAACTTCGTCAGTTCGTCAGTGGCCGAACTTTCCCAACAGCAGATCTCCATGATGAATGGACTCCATCCAACTTTCTATGGCGGTCGACCGCCTTCTGGATTTCATCCGAGCTCCTACGGGAGCCGAACTTCTTCCCCAAACTCCTACTGCAGGTAGACCTCATCCGAATTCTTATAAGGGCCGGGCTCCGAGCCCTCACCACAAGCGATCTACTCGGAGCTTCTACTACAAGCAATCTACTCTGAGCTACCACTACAAGCGGTCTACTTTGAATTTTTTCTACGAGCGGTCCACGTCGGATTTCTACTGTAAGACTCCACCTGAGCTTCTATTGTGAATGAATTTCTTCCGAACTTCTATTGTAGGCAGGCTTCGGTCGAGCTTCCTCAACAAATGATCCCCATCCGGACTTCTATGGGAACCAGACTCCGATCGAACTTCTGTAGCGGATAGATTCCGGACGAACTCCTACGACACATGGACTCCAGCAGCCGGACCCCTCCAGCGGGTGAACCTCTCCAGCGCCATCTGACATCCACTGCCGGTCGACCTTCTGCCGGATTCTGCATGAAACCGAACTTCATCCACAGAAAGCCCCCTGACCGAGCTTCTACAGCAGATGACCTTCGCCTGTAGTACTAGCACCCAAGGCACCCAACGGTAGAAGGCTCGCCAGCAATATTCGAGCTCTTCTTAGACGGAGAGCTACCCCTCTCCACCAGACACTCCAACCGAGCTTCGACCGACGGGCCTAGACTCCCTGGCAGGCCACAGTAATGGCCACGACTCTGCTCCACTTCCTGTAACGGATCCCACGCGGCTCCATCATGCTCTGGCAAGTCATGACAACGGGCATCACTCCACTCTCCACAACAGGCTCCACGTGGCAGGCCACGGCGATGGCCACGACTCCACTCCACTACTCTCCATAACAAACTCCTCATGGCCCCGAACGACCCACTACCAGGAGGTTACAGACGTTACTGTCAATCTGTTACGCCCTCCGCCTATAAAAAGGGGACCCCCAGATATGTTACTCTCCAAGCTCTAATCTCTATCTCAAAACTCTGCTAAAATTTTTGTTCGAGCACTCCATTCTTGTTGAGGCAGAGAACTAACTTGAGCGTCGGAGGGTCTTGCCGGAGCACCCCCAACTCTGGTTTAGACTTTCTTTGCAGGTCCCGATGGCGATTGCGGCTCCCTCGACTCCAGCTTCTCCGACGCCAGTGGATTTTTGCACCAACAGGATTGGCGCTAGAGGAAGGGACTATGTCTTCGCAGTACCCTTGTTCTTAAAGGAGCACTCAATGGGACTACCTCCAGCCATCTTCTCTGACATCTCCTCCTCCGGTTGCCTGCCTGATCTCCACCTGATGCCTCCCCGAAGGGCATCCACCAGGCGGTCAACGGCCTCCGCAGCCAGATCTCAGTGAGCTCCGCAAGCCCCGGTCTCATCTTCAGTTTCCCAGGCTCCTCTTCCTCCGGCGATGGCAGTCGGCATGGCGCATTTTGACCTGCTGGTTCAACAGGTCAGAGGCCTCACCGAAGCAGTGCAGGCCATGTAGCAGCAGTCGCAGCAGCCACAGGCATCGGTGCGGTTGGAAAGAGCATTGTCGGAGTTCCAGAATTCGACGATCGGGCGGGCCACATGGGCCAGCCACCCTGTCTTTTCCAGAAAAGAAAAACAGAAGATGAAGAGTCCTCCGTCCGATCATGATTCAACCCCTGGAGAGTCCCTGCCTCCGCTCCACCAGAAGACCCTCGAGGCCCGCAATCGAGAGGATCTCCTGGATCAGAGATTCCAGGAGATGAACCGGCAGATCGAAGAGCTCCACCGTGCTCCCACTGCTTACGGTGAGGACATTTGCACTGACCCTCCTTTCTCTCAAATGATCATGCAAGAACCAATCCCGCCGAACTTCAAGCTCCCCCAATTCGAGAGCTACGACAGGACCTCAGACCAGGTCGACCACCTGGAGGCCTTGCGAACCATAATGCTGCTCCATGGCATGCCAGACGCCATCTTGTGTCGAGCTTTCCCATCTACCTTGAAGGGAGCAGCAAGGAACTGGTACTCGGCACTGAAGCCGGGTGCAATCTTCTCCTTTGACCAGATGAGTCACCAGTTCGTGGCTCATTTCGCCAGCAGCCGGCATCCCCGATGAGGTTCGGAGTCCCTCATTAACATCAAACAAAAGGAGGGAGAATCCATTCGAGCTTACGTCAACCGCTTCAACGCCGCCGCCCTGGAGGTTTGGAACCTGGATCAATCGATTGCAATGGCCGCCTTAAAGAGCGGCCTTTAAAAGAATGACCTCCTCTTCTCCCTGGAAAAGAAGTATCCCAGAGACTTTGCCGATCTGCTGGCTCGGGCCGAAGGATATGCCCGAGTGGAGGAAGCCTTCAAGCTGAAGGACGAGGAGGCTGTGAAGGAGCGGTAGGCGGGCGACTCCAGCAGGCCCACAGTTGAAAGAGGGCCGAGTGAAGCTCGGCCACGTTCTCAGACTCCTCCCAGGCACAAGCGCGCCCAGACTCCTCCCCAAGCATGCAGGCAGAGAAGCCTAGACCGCAGAGTTCGGTGGGGCTCTCTTCCAGGAAGATTCTGCAGCTACGCCCCCTCAATGCATCGAAAACCCAGGTGCTGATGGAGGTCAAGGAGCAGCTCCCAAGGTCGGAAAGGATGTGCACACATCCCGGGAAGCATAATTCTAGCAAGTTCTGCCTCTACCATTGCGACCATGGCCACGACACAGAGGAATGCATTCAACTCTGAGATGAGATTGAGGAGCTCATCGGACGAGGTCGGCTCGACAGGTTCATTCGACGCCGGCCTGAGGGTAGAGAGGATCGGCCAAGGGCCTTGCCGCAACCTGAGCCACCGAGGAGGGAAGAGCAGCCTGGAGATCAGCCTCCAATCGGGATTATCAACTCCATCTCTGGAGGACCTCGATGGGGTGCAGACCTTCTACGACCATGGGATTTGAAAAATCTGTAAATGTATTACTAACGACTTTGCTTTTTAAATCAAGATTCCTTTCAGATTTGCATATCTTTTCCTTTCGGCATGGACTCGTAATGACAGGGGATAACCCTTTCAGACAACAAAAACAAAGCCATGTTAGGAACAGGAGGAGAACCTCGTCCTAACGTAAGCAAAGTTGGAAGTCCGATTATTTTAAGACCGGATGGGGGGAGAGGCCCATATAACGGCCCTTATGTGCCCCCACGGCCATGTTAGGAACAGGAGGAGAATCTCGTCCTAACATGAGCAAAGTTGGAAGTCCGATTATTTTAAGACTAGATGGGGAGAGAGGCCCATATAACGGCCCTTATGTGCCCCCACGGTCATGTTAGGAACAGGAGGAGAACCTCGTCCTAACATGAGCAAAGTTGAAAGTCCGATTATTTTAAGACCGGACGAGGGGAGAGGCCCATATAACGGCCCTTATGTGCCCCCACGGTCATGTTAGGAACAGGAGGAGAACCTCGTCCTAACATGAGCAAAGTCAAAGGCCCGATTCTCCTTAGATCGGATGGAGGGAGAGGCCCTACAACGCCCTTATGCGCCCCCACAGCCATGATAGGGACAGGAGGAAAACCTCACCCTAACATGAGCAAAGTCGAAGGCCCAGTTCTCCTTAGATCGGATGGGGGGAGAGGCCCTACAATGCCCTTATGTGCCCCCACAGCCATGTTAGGGACAGGAGGAGAACCTCGCCCTAACATGAGCAAAGTCGAAGGCCCGGTTACTTTTAGATCGGATGGGGGGAGAGGCCCTGCAATGCCCATATGTGCCCCCACAACCCTGTTAGGAACAGGAGGAGAACCTCATCCTAACCTGAGCTGAAATCGACTACATCAGGAATAGGAGGAGAACCTCGTCCTGATGCTAATTAAGATCCGATCGTTCAAGACCTGATAAGAAAAAAGAGAACCTTCTCGACGGCCCCTCTACGCTCCCGCGACCCCATAAAGAGTTGGGGAGAACCATTACTAAAAAAGAAGTAGGAGAAAGAGAAAGAGAGACCTACGGTCATGAACGAAAAGGCAAATCAACACGACAATGGCTAGGAACCTTCAAACGATGTCGACGTCGAACAAGTTAAAAGACAAAAGAAATTCGATAATGATGACCTAATACAAGAATGAACAAGGTAATGAAATTTTTTTTTTTCATTTCATTAGCAAAATATACTTTACAAAGCCCAGAAGATCAAAATAGAAAAACGACAAGAACAGAAAAAGAGGACATATAGAAGGACGGAAGGCAAAAAGAGCCCTAAGGGAGCTCGGCCTCTTCCGACTTTAAACTTTCGGTTTCGACCCTCATCAGGGAGTGCCTTAAGCTTTTGACTTCTTCTTCCAATTCTTTTTTCCTTATCAGCATCTCCAGATACATCCGATGAAACTGTTGGCTTTCGTTCTCCGCCTCTCGGAGCCTTTTCCTCAGGACCTCGAACTCCGCCTCCGCATCCTTGACCGCCTGCTGCTCGTATGCCAGCTGGATCTTCAACTGCTACAGCTCGGTTCTCCCCTCACCTAGGGTGACGGATAGCTCTTCTATGGTTTCTCTCAAGGATCGAAGTTCGTCGGGGTCCCAAACAGGGACGAACTGGGCTCCTTCAGATAACTGTCTTTGAAGGCGGGCAACCTCATCGGTCGCCATCCT
This sequence comes from Elaeis guineensis, assembly GCF_000442705.2. Taxonomy (NCBI): domain Eukaryota; kingdom Viridiplantae; phylum Streptophyta; class Magnoliopsida; order Arecales; family Arecaceae; genus Elaeis; species Elaeis guineensis. The sequence continues at coordinate 79,420,356 of NC_025997.2, forward strand.
GAGCTTCCTCCTGTAGTCATCCACCTGCTTGCACCAGTCGGCCCAGAATGCATTGTAGTTCGATTCGGCATCCTGGAGCTGTTGCTGAAGGTCAGAGAACTTCTTCGACCATTCTCGGTCATGGTCGGCCCGAGTCGAAAGCCAAGATGAGCTTCCTTCCAGTTGGCCGATCTTCTCCCGTGCAGCCGACAGCTCCGCTTCAAGAGAGCTGATCTTGGAAGCCTGAGCCCAGGATCGATCGCTGGCACGCTTCTTATGTTCCTCGAGCTCCTTCTTGAAGTTCACCTTCCTCCGGTTGTAATCCATGATCCCTTTCACGTGGAGGTTCTAAAAGTGGGTAGCCTCTGCAGTGGCCTCTGAGTGGCTCGTCCTCAGCCTGCGAAGTTCATCCTCCATCTCCTTCGATTTTTTTGTTAAATGATGAACTTTCTTCCTCAGATGTCAGATCGTGGACTTCAGCGAAACTCCCTGTGGCAAGGGAAGCGCTTCGGCAGGACACTACCATCGGGAGACAAAAGCGTCAAGGTGCAGCTCATTGCAGAAAGAAAAAAGAAAAGAGAAGAGAAGTCCCCCATAAGGAGGAGCCCAATTTTATTGATTGAATGTTTCTTAAAGACAAAAGGAAAAGAAAAAATCACAGTGAAAGAAAAATACAAAGTCAGAGGTCTCAGACCTCCGAAGCAGGAGTTGGGGAGCTCGGTGTTCTTGGAAGGGGGGCTGCGGTGGCAGCGGCAGTAGGAGAGGGCCCGGCCTCATTTTCAGACATCTCATCCAAGAAGCTGAAGTTGAGCTCAGAAAATTTCTTGACCATCTTCTCTTGGCAGAGCTCGAATCCTTTGATGAATGCATCTTGGCCGAACTTGACGTTTAGGTCCCTCATTTCAGTGGAGGCCTTGAACTCCTCCACCGCTTGTCCCCTGGCCTTCGAGATCAGGGCCAAAATCTGCTCCGTCAAATTTGGGACCTCGGCCTCCGCCTTCCTCACCATCTCCTCTGAGGCCTGCTTTTCTTTCTCAAGTGCCTCTTGGAGGTTGGCTACCTCGGCAGCCTTTTTCTTGAGGCGAGCGGCCTTGGCCCGACGACCTTCCTCCGCCTGGATAGCATCCCTCCTCGCCTTGTTCATCACCTCGATGTTGGCGAGGAGCTGGTGCCCGATCTGCAAGGGCGGCCAGAAAGCCAGAATGAAAGTCGAGAAGTTAATTGAATGAAGGAGCGAGGGGAAGGAGGAAAGTGAATCTGCTTACCTCGAGAAAGGATCCCAGAGAGTCCCAAACCTGCTGTTCGGGATCGGCGCGGACGATCCCCTGGACGACTTCAGACAGGACGCACCCGTCGACCAGTCGCTTTATCAGGTCCCTGTCATTAAAGGGATTCTCCACTGGCTCTTCCTCAGAGTCGTGGGATTCTTCAATGACAGCTCGACGACCGCTGACCCTACGGGCCACCGTCTTCTTTCTCCTCCCCCTCTCAACCCCTGGCGCCTCCTCAGAGCGGGCCCCCGGAGTGGGGGCCTCAACGGGGGAACTCCTCGAAGAGGCTCGAGGAATTGGGGGCTCGACGTCTGAAGGAACATCGACAGTGAGGGCCACCTGGGCAGGCATGGCCATGCTCGTCTCCTCCGTTCTGGCCTTCTTTGCCGACCCAGAGGCCGCAGTGCCTTTTTTTTTGTGAACCTTGAGGCCCCTGGCAAGCATCCGTGCTGCTTCGGCATCCATTCCTAAAAAAAAAAAAAGAAAAAAAAGAGAGAGAGAAAAGAGATCAATAACGAAGTGAAAAAAGGAAGAGGTGACGCATGGTTAAAAAAAAAAGGAGAAGAAGAAGAGAAGAAGAAGAGAAGAAGAAAAGAAGAAGAAAAGGAAAGATGGAATACTCTCAGGATCCAGGGGACTCAGGCCGATGTTGAACAGGAATTGCTCTTTCAGAAGGTTGGGAAGGAAAGGAGTTGGATAACTAAGGAGTTTCTGGGTGGCTTGAAGGTCGTCCTCCCCCAGGCTGGGAGCCCGACGGACGGAGTCCCTCAGGGAGTCCCAAGGGGGCAATCCCAGCCTCAGGGTCAGACATTGGAATAGAGGTACTTCTCCTTCCAGTTATGGAAAGAAGAGGGAGCACCTTTCAGCAACCCCTTCTTACCGAACTGGGAGGAGAAGTACCATCAGTCCTTTGCCGAGGGGTAGTGCTTGAAGGTGTAAAAATACCTAAACAAAGGAAGGGATGGCTGAACTTCGACTATGTGGCAAAGGGAGAGGAACCCTATCAAAAACCTAAAGGAGTTCGACACGACTGAAGCTAAAAAAATGTCTAGAAAATGGAAAAGAGCGACGATGAAGGACGGAAGCGGGAGCCGGAGTCCAGCACGAAAGGCCTCCTGGTACAGACAGAAACGGCCAAGTGGGGGGGTGCTAGCCCGATCGGCTAGACCAGAAAGCTCCAGATCGTACTCCGAAGGAACTCCATGCTGAACCCTTATCAGTAGGAGTTCGTCCGGAGTCAGAGAACAGGGAATGGCATCCGGTGCAAAAATCAGATGAGGTCCAGCCCTAGTTATGGATTCATCTACGGTATGAGGGTTCTGAGGGACTGAGGCAGATGAACTCCTGGAACCGCTGGAGGCGGAGGTGCTAGAAGATATTTCAAGCAAAAACCCTAAAATCCCAGAAGAATCGGGAGAAATAAGAGACGAAAGGTTCGTGGGGAACCAAACAAGTGGAATGCGGCAGAAGAAAAATGAAGAAGGAACACCTAAATGACAAGAGAAGGAACGAAAGTTCTGGAACTAACCTAAGTTGCTCCAAAAGATGCAGAGATGTAGGGACAGGGATGACTCGAAGAACACCTAGGGCCAAAACGGACATCGAGGAAGGTCAGAGCTCTCAGAAAGAAGACGGGCACCAATAGGACTTTCAGGCAGAATGAAACTTCCAGGGGAAGAAGGGCGGGTTTAAATAGACCCTGAGATCCGATGTAATAATGATTGCGGATCTCCCCAGGCCGACCCATATTCGCCACATGTCCCACTCGCCACAGCAGGTGGCTAAAAATGGCTGGCAGCTGGTAGAGCCATCATTGCACTGTACCTGGAGCAATGCTCCAGCGAGAATTTTGAAAAGTCTCTTCGGATCACTCCGATTTGAAAAGACTCCGACACGCGCGCATTAAATGCCAGAATATCTGAGGGCGATCGCGCACAGGATTCAAGGGAGCAACTTCGGCTGTGAAAATTTCTCTATACTTCCTTCATTTGAAACTCAAACTCAGAAGTAGGGGGACTGGTGTTGGGTATAAAATACCTCCCAGCCGAAGTTCGTATCAGGAGTGACCCTCCCGGGACTCTACCGACGTCCGATCTTGGGCGACATCTTTTCGAACCTCTCCGACGGTCGAGTTTTCGCAATGTTCCCAAGTTTTGCCGACGGATAAACTCCCACAGCTTCTTCCACAAGTGTCGACCGGATTCCCCCGACGGACGAACTCCTGCCGCATCTCCTGGGCTTCTCCAGCGATAAGCTTCTTCGATCGTCTATCAGGCTGCTCCAAGTGCTCTCTGGATTCTACTATCGACCGACCTCCTACAAGGGTCAACCGCTCTTCGGACCTCTTCCAGATCTTTTCCAATAGGATTCGATCGACTCCAATCTGAATTTCTTCCAGAACTTCGTCAGTTCGTCAGTGGCCGAACTTTCTCAATAGCAGATCTCCATGACGGACGGACTCCATCCAAGTTTCTACGATGGTCGACCGCCTTCTGGATTTCATCCGAGCTCCTACGGGAGCCGAACTTCTTCCCTGAACTCCTACTGCAGGTAGACCTCATCCGAATTCTTATAAGGGCCGGGCTCCGAGCCCCCACCATAAGTGATCTACTCTGAGCTTCTACTACAAGCGATCTACTCCGAGCTACCACTACAAGCGGTCTACTTCGAATTTCTACTACGAGCGGTCCACGTCGGATTTCTACTGTAAGCCTCCACCTGAGCTTCTATTGTGAACAAATTCCTTTCGAACTTCTATTGTAGGCAGGCTTCGACCGAGCTTCCTCAACAAATGATCCCCATCCAGACTTCCATGGGAACCAGACTCTGACCGAACTTCTGTAGCGGACAGATTTTGGACGAACTCCTACGACACACGGGCTCTAGCAGTCGGACCCCTCCAGCGGGTGAACCTCTCCAGCGCCATCCGACATCCACTGCCGGTCGACCTTCTACCGGATTCTACATGAAACTGAACTTCGTCCCCAGAAAGCCCCCTGATCGAGCTTCTACAGCAGATGACCTTCGCCTGCAGTACTAGCACCCAAGGCACCCAACGGTAGAAGGCTCGCCAGCAACATCCGAACTCCTCTTAGATGGAGAGCTACCCCTCTCCACCAGACACTCCAACCGAGCTTCGACCGATGGGCCTGGACTCCCTAGCAGGCCACAATAATGGCCACGACTTTGCTCCACTTCCTGTAATGGATCCCACGTGGCTCCATCATGCTCTGGCAAGTCATGACAACGGGCATCACTCCACTCTCCACAACAGGCTCCACGTGGCAGGTCACGGCGATGGCCACGACTCCACTCCACTACTCTTCGTAACAAACTCCTCATGGCCCCGAATGGCCCACTACCAGGCGGTTACAGATATCACTGTCAATCTGTTACACCCTCCGCCTATAAAAAAGGGACCCCCAGATATATTATTCTTCAAGCTCTAATCTCTATCTCAAAACTCTACTAAAATTTTCATTCGAGCACTCCATTCTTGTTGAGACAGAGAACTGACTTGAGCATCGAAGGGTCTTGCTGGAGCACCCCCAACTTCGGTTTAGACTTTTTTTGCAGATCCCGACGGTGACTGCGGCTCCCTCGACTCCAGCTTCTCCGATGCTGGTGGATTTTTGCACCAACATAATTAATCTCAAAAACTTTAGTTATGTATGTATATATTTTAGACCTGCTTTGATATCAATTGAAGTGAACGAAAACTATTTCTCTTCGGAAGGCCCAGATTTTATCTAAAATTTTTTTTATTCATCCATATGAATAAGGATCAAATTTTTACCTGAATAATAGTAGAATCAGAGATCAAATCTCAAATAATCTGAATTAAACCTTTGTGGAGTCCTGGATATGTAGATCTTCTACTTCGCATGCATGCCAGATGCCGTGGGAAAGCAGGATGAACTCCGATCCAATCACCTCACAATCTAATTAAATGAGAGAGGAGATGTACTGGTGTGACACCTCACACTAGTAGGTGGGACACCCAAAGAGAGCCCACGTCCAAGGGAGAATGGGCGGCAGCAAGGGGAGAGGCCAAGGGAAGAGGAAAGGCTCTTCTCTTCTCATGCCTCTCTCTTTCTCTCTTCTCCCAATTTGATTTGTTTGCTATGTATCCATAGGTAGAGATCCTCTCTATTTATAGATGATTCTCATGACCCAATAAGTATAGGTATCCTAACTCAAATCTGATTTGAATTAGTCCAATACTCATGAAAGAAAGATTCCTACATGAGATAGAATTACCATCACTTATGACAACCAATTTGCACCCACTCCCTCACACACATTAGATGCCCCAAATCAGTATCTTTTCAGGTGTTGGTCAGCCCACATGAGAGAAAAATCTCAGTGCAAGTGAGAATTCTCATATCTCATCAAAATGGATCCGATTCGAATTCAATTCGAAGCTAGTTCGAAACAATTTCGAATGGCTGTTAATCTCCAACTCTTTAGAATTTTTGTACCAAGTCTAACTTAGATTTTAGATCCAATTAAGTCTAATTAATTTAGATCTAATCTAAAATTAATCAGCACTTAAATTTAATCTCTTATATGCTTCATGGATCATAGATCAGAAACTGTTCATCTCTGGGATCGAACTTGAACCTCATTTGTAGTACTAGCTAGATATAGTCAACTCTTTTATCCCATTTGACCCATAACTTAATTCTCAATCAAGTTATCTTATATGTTCAATCAAGTCAAGTACTTATAAATTGGACATATAAACATAGGCCAATTCTTTCCTACTTTGTCTGACTTATGTGTGTGACTCTATAGGTTCAAACATTAAGCCGGTAGCAGAGGAACCAATTTCTGTACTAATCGAGATACCATCTAGCAATGATTTCTGACATTTAGATAGGTCAAATTATCGTAAAAAAAATTTTTAAAACCCATACATATGGTTACCGCATAATTCATCCTTTTGACCCTGAATGTTCTAGAATGGTCTCAGGTTAACAGTCAATCAAGATTGCTTCATCTGTATTGTATTTCAACTTTTCAAATCCATCTCATGGATTATCCTGGCCAAAGCTTTGTTAAATTGAAATGCAGTGATACATCAACTCCAATAATCTGGAGGGGTCAATCCCATCTTGATCCACACATAGACTTTGCAAGTACTTGACTGTACCCAGTAGCCTTCTGTCATTGCATTAAAAATTCAGATAGTCCGGCACCAAAGTATAGTAAGGTGCTTGTAAGTCACTATGGTGATCTCAGGTCTAAAGGATACTTATACCCATATGCTTCGTGAGCAGCTCTTGACACCAGAATGCTCAACAGGTGAGTCACTTGTTTAGTGATGATGTACTCCTACATCTCATCTGTATGCCATACCAGTGTCACCACACTCCTTGATTAAGTGGACAACAAATCTATATGGCACACAACAACCTCTACTCGATAAACGTCATCATCCTGTAATGACGTATCATTTGATCGTGAACATGTTTAAGAACTATACGATAAATCCTCTCTTTATCGTACACTAGCATAGTTTTAAGGACTTCATCACAGCACAAGAGTTTAAGAAAGATGTTACTTTACAATAAAAAATATTAAAATAACTATTATTCATTAATCAATAATTCATATACAAAGATGAACTCAATCGTCACACGATTGATTTTATGACACAATTCTCAATAGGTAGCTGGTGGAAGAATCCTGAAGGTGTTGCATGACGATAGAATTATTCTAAAGGGAAAGAAGAAGATGAGAGGATATTACTACCTAGTGGAGAGCCCAATATGAGGTGAAGCTTCAGAAGCTAAGAGGAGTCTAGAGCAAGGTGGAGCTCCAGGTGGAGGTGGATCGGACATGAGATGCGAGACTCAAGAGGATGAGAGGTGATATCGTAGGGTGAGATTCTTATTACCGCAGGAGGATACCCCGAGTAGATCTCAGGTTAGGAGGAGCACAACATATGGTGGAGATAGGATCGAGTAGTCTGGCTCGACTCTTATGTTTGTCCATCTATGATCAGCAGGTGTTTGCCCCAGGGCATGGGGGTGAGGAGATCCAGAAGCTCTCAGAGTTAGGAGGAGGCCGAATATTGAGTCAAGTTGGAGATTGTTAGGATTTGATACTTCAAGATTCGATCCACACTAGACCTACATTGAGGTCCAGGATGATGAACGAAGTCCAACGAGTTCAAGATCAGCCCAAACAGAGTCTAGATGGAGAAGATACGCGTGAAAGATGTTGGCATGATCCACGGAGTGATGGAGGCTGACGGCAGGCTGGTGGAGGTCGCGGCTCCGTGCAGGCCAACTGCGAGCATGTGGCCCAGCATGCAGATGCGTGGGCACATGCGGTGCACGGCCCAGGCCTAGGCGGGTGCGCATAGGCGAGGCCCACACGGTTCATGCATGGTGTGTGAATCGATGGTCCATGGCGACCATTGTGGACTGATCGAGCATTTCTCATCTGATTTCACATGATCCACCATGGATCGGATGCTATTTGGAGGCATCCCATTAGTGATTGCATGATCGGATGGTCATGGCTTTAAGTTATAATCGAAGTCTAATTCTGATGTAAATCCTATTTGATGCATTTAAAAGCCTGTGGATAGATAGTGGCTCGAAGGGTGATCGATAGAGACCTGGGCACAGCCGAGAGAAGTAGTTCAGCAGGCAATAGTAGTAGGCCCTAGAGAGGCACCGACAGAGAGCAGGAGTAGGGGCTTCAAGCAGACTATTAAGTAGCAGACAGTGATCGCTTCAGAGATTCAGGAGGTCTTCCTAGAGCAAGCACTTTTGTGAGGGAGAGCTTCTTATTGAGAGAGAGATTGGCTGTACGAAGATTGAGGGTGTGATCTTTTTTTATAATTTTTTTTCTCATAGTAAAGCTTGCATGCCCCATGGAGGCGAGCTTTTTGGCTGATCCACGTATTGGATTGTGTTTCTATTTTATTTTTTCTTTCTTCTTGCTGCGATGCATGATACCGAAAAGATCCTATGAAGATGATGTCCTGACCATATATCCCCAACAAGTGATATCAGAGTAGGTGATATCACAACAGCGCAAGCTGATTTAAGCCGAGGAAAGAGGGTAGAAATCAGAAGGACATACTATACAAGATTTTTCATTATCTTTTCCTCACTCCTAGACTTTAGAGGCTTTACTTGTCCAAGAGTATTGTCGGATAGATAAGATGGCACAAAGAAAAACCATGCAAGCACCCCGATGTGATGTGTCATCCATCGGACAGTGAGGTATGAAAGTAATTTGATGCTTGTCACCTTTTATTTGCTCAGGAATCACGTAATGTCCAGTTGGGTCTATCTACGGATGGCTTTACACTGTTCGATCATGTAGCGGCTCCTTATTCATATTGGCTAGTCTTTATTACTTCATACAATCTGCCGCCTGGGATGTGCATGAAAGAACATAACATCTTTCTTATATTAGTCATTTCTGGATCATGACATCCTAGTAGAAGCATTGATATATATCTTGAAAGGAATATGCCCTACAAGCCAATCGAAATTTGTATTTTGATGGGTTTTCCTTGTAATCTTCCAGATTCATGTATTGACTCTTTAAATAATAAAAGATATTTTTCATCATATGCTGCATCTTACTTTTGTAATGATTATGATGAACTTCATAAATCAGGGTAATAGATTTAGGATTATGATGAGATCATACGAATGAGACCTAAAATCTTAAAAATTTTGATTTAAAATATTTCTAGTCATAGGAGCATTGAGAAGGGGATCAATATTTCAGATAGACTAGCACTTCCTATGTATGCTTGATGGAGAGGGTGGCTGATCTCATATGCCACTTGTGTGAGATACTAATACAAGAAAGTCGGTGCTCATTAGAGAATGAGTTCACTAAATTGATCTGATTTAAGAAATATTTTATGAAATTTACTTATCCGTCAAAAGATATTTTCTTATAGTGGGAGTCGTGCATATAATCCTTTGACCTAAGACTACCATAGAACCTCGTATACATGAATCCATATTTTTTGGTTCATACTCATTCATGACTTAGTCATGTATGGGGTGTTCTGGATATGGTAAAATGTATATGGAGATTGTGAGTAGGTCAACATGGAATCGATCACTCTTGGTAAGAGGAGATCGCAGCCTACTTGCTCTGATCGATTGATGATTCAGGAAGCCTTTGATCAAAATAGAATAAAAATTAAAAAAAGTTTTTAATATTTTATTAATTGAATTATCATATAAGATTGAGAAAAATATGAGTATGATATTGGATTTGACATCATTTTATATCTGAAGTCATATTCGGGGTGCAAGGAGATTGCAGGATCAAATTGCACGATAAATTTCCATTGAAGGGTATTTTTGATATTTTTATTAAAATTTTATATCTTTTAGATAGACATGATACATTGCTAGATTTTAATCTTGTCTTGTATATTTTATCAAATTAAAGAGTTTAATTCAATTGCCAATTAGAAAGAGTTCTAATTGTTGAAATCGGGTTAGTTTGATTGGATCTAGATCGATTAAATTAAATTCTAATCAAATCAAATTGACTTGCACTCAGATCTATTATTGACTAGATATGGAACTCAATGGGTCACACACAAAGATAATTGATCAGGGGTCTAATTGGATTAGATCATATTTGCAAAATTGACATGCTAGCATATGTTGCAAAAACTAGCTCCCTGTTTTGAATTGGGTTTGAAATTGATTCCAGATTGGGCTAATTAAGGCCAAATTAATTCAAACTAATTTTAGGTTTGAGTTGCATCAGCCCTTAGCTATATGTGTCAAAAAGTTAAAGCTAGAAAATCAAGTCTTCATGAGTCAAGAATTTTTCTTGTGATGGGTGCAGTTTTTGTGTGCAGAAACAACTTTCACATCCCATGAGATGGGATGCCTTATCCTCGAGGTTATCCAATGTTTCATGCTGAAATAAATTTTTTGATGATTTCTAACTTAATTTTGAGCATAATAAATTTTTTTGAAGTTAAAATTCCTTCTAGTTTAAATATGAAAATTCATCAAAGTTAAAAATCCTGTCAGTCTGATTCATGCACCTGACCAAGAGTCCAACATGTGAAGGACTCTAACCCATTTGTCATGCCACTTCTTAATCTGAGATTTTTTCCACACCATTGTGATGTTAGTCCCTTCATTTTTGGCCATTGGATGGATAAAATTGCACTAATGGGTGGTGGAGAAAAATTATGCCATAGGAAGCTGCGCGACTCATCAAAGAATCATTGAGAAAAATATTTCGAAAAGTCCTTCTGCAAAGCGTCTCTTGGATTTTTTCTTGATGATTACCATGTGTCAAAATCTTTTAGATGGGCATAAAAATTCATCAGGAGGTATGAGATTTTTTGATGGATATGAGATGGCACGTGGAAGGGGCACGAATAATTCTCGAAGGCAACCCATCGCTAAGTATTTAAAGGGGGGTGTGCCGGGGGATTGGATTCATTCAGATTTCTAATTTTTCCTTTCTTTCTAACATCCTCTCCCTATTATCCAATTAGTTCCTTTCTTCTCTTATTAGGACAAGTCCAAAATAGTAAGGGCAAGTCCAATTTTAGGACAAGAGTCTTAGAAGAAAATTAAGAAAGACAAGGAGAGAAGAAAGGTAGGGATAGAAAGGCAAGGAGAACAAAAAGAGGGTCTTCAGGTCCTGATGTCTAAGAAAATTCTCAGAGTGAGAATTTTAGAAGAGAAATCATCTCAAAGAGTTGGTGTCCTGATCATAGTCCTGTGTGGATCACCATTGGAGGGCAAACAATTGGGCACCTGGTGGAGGTTCTGCCAGAATTTGGATTAAGCACTGCAGGTATTCTTCTATAGCTTGAATTTAATTTTGAATATATGTTATATATGATTGTTAATCATCAAGGAGATACTGGTTTAAAGATTTTATATTTAAAATTTTTTAATTTAAATTTTGAAATCCATTATGCTTCTGCTGTGCATGCCCACCCTAAAATCCTACAGTGGTATCAGAGTCGGCCTTATTTGGTTCAATCATATATACATAATATTTATGTGATGTATAGTATGATTTATACTATAAAATAATTTATATCTTCTATTATGCTTTCATATGATGATATAAAATGATGCATAAATGATTCACCACTTCATCATCCTGACAAAAGGTTGTCCTAGCATAACAGGGTTATGCTGCAAGGTTATCCTAGGATGATGAATGTTCATATGTTACACTTGCACATATAGAATATTTTAATACTGATATATAAATTGATATTATATAGTTAGAATGTGCATGAGATCAAATAATAGCTCTCATTAAAAATTATATTAAGTGATAGTGATATGCAACTATGGGTTAACCAATTTTTGATCAATTGATCAATTGGTGTCTAGAAAAGTTTTATAGGTGGATCTTTAATTAGTTCTGTTGTCTGACCTGACCAATTTATTGGTGTCTAAAAAAAGCAACAGGGGACCCCCACCTTACTTACCTGACCAATTTGATTAAGCGATCTTGATATTGAAAAACCCTAATATTGAAAACACTACTAAGGACCTTTCTTCATGCTAGGTTAATGTTACATCATGAACCATGTTTAGTTTGTTGTGTTAACACAAGGCTTGTCACAAATATTGATATAACATAATCCTGGTGCATAGAAGATGCTTATGGTAATTTTGAATGTACTGCTTTGTTGTGTTAACACAAGGGCAGTTATATTAGAATTTGACTGTATTAAAATGAAGGATCTAACTTAACTAAAATATTATAGCTTGTTGTGTTAACACAAGACTAATAATATCTTAGAGCCCAAGATATGATATTGAAAATTACATGAGATGCAATTAGAAAGAGTTTTCTACCTATAAACTCATAAGGGTTTGTTATGTTAACATAAGATCATTATGAGGAATTAGGGTCTCAATCCCACTAAGATAAATATAAAATATATCTCGTTCATCATAGTAGAGGGTTATGATGTTCGATAAAATAGTGGGTGGCACAATTAAATCTAAAGACCTTGTTTAATTATATGAGTTAACATGAGTTATTTGCTTATATAATATTTTTTAATTATTATAGATTAAATTCTATAAATGGCATCTTCACTATCATTGCGAGAAATTTTAGATTCCAACAAGTTGATCGGTCCCAATTATGTGGACTGATTGAAGAATTTAAAGATCGTACTCACTCAAGAGAAGCTCTCCTATATTCTTGATGTTCCTGAACCACAAGAGGTTGGAGATGATGCCACAGAGGAGGAGGTATCCACATACAGGATGTGGAAGAATGATAGTTTGACTATCAAGTACATCATACTAGTCTCTATGAGTAATGAGTTGCAGAGGCAGCATGAGAGCATGGACACTCAATTCATACTCCTCAATCTTAAAGAATTGTATGGAGAACAGAGTAGGACTGCTAGATATGAGATATCTAAGCAGTTATTCCATGCTAGAATGACTGAGGGATCATCCGTACAAGACCATGTTCTGAAGGTCATTGATCTGATTACTTGATTGGGTCAACTAGATTTTGTGATGGATAGAGAATTAAGTCAAGATTTGATCCTGCAATCTCTCTCTGAGTCATTCGCTCAGTTTGTCATGAACTATCACATGAACAAATTGAATATCTCATTGTCTGAGCTGTTGAATATGCTTAAGACAGCTGAAAGCTATATTAAGAAAAAAAAGGCTCCACTTCTTCTTGTCGGTAAAACCTCTAAGAAGAAGTCAAGTTTTAAGAGTTTAAAGAAAGCACTGAATCTTAAGGATGGCAAGATGAAGAAGAAGGGGAAGAAAGTCTCAGGATAGGGTACCTATTTTCACCGTGGCAAGGTAGGACACTGGAAAAGAAATTGCAAGTTATATCTTGCAACTGTAAAGGCTTGTGCAAGCGACACACCAAAAGATATGTATAAGATACATACAATTTTATCATTAAGTTCTTCCAATTTAGACTCTTGGGTATTAGATACCGCTTGTAGTTCTCATATCTGTAAATCATTGCAGGGGCTACAGAACATTAGAGTACTGAAGAAGGGTGATTTCAAGCTCTACGATGCTGGAGGAGAGTCTATCCAAGCAGAGGCTGTGGGAACATATATGTTAAAGTTACCTTCTAGAAAGATCTTAGAGCTAGAAAACTATTATTATATGCCTAAGATCATTAGAAATATTATTTCTATACCGTTGCTTTTGCAACGAGGTTATGAAATAAATAGAAAGAACAATAGTTGCTCAATTTTTTTTTCTAATAAAATTTTTTATCATGGTGTTATTAATAATGATCTTCTGATTCTATCTAATGACAATATTTTTCATATTAATGAAAGTAAAAAGCGAAAGAGAGAAGAGTTGAATAATACTTTACTTTGGCATTGTCGACTTGGTCATATAAGTGAGACAAGAATTAACAAGTAATACAAAGAAGAGTTCTTTGATCCTTATGATTAAGAATTATTAGGTACTTGTGAATCTTGTCTTATGAAAAAAATGACTAAGACTCCATTTAGTGGACATGGAGAAAGGACAAGTGAGTTATTAGGACTTGTACATACTGATGTATGTGGTCTTATGACAACAGAAGTCAGAGGAGGATACTCTTATTTTATAATGTTTACTGATGATTTATCTAGATTTGGATATGTGTATCTTATGAAACACAAATTTGAAACTTTTGATAAATTTAAAGAGTATTAAAGTATGGTCGAGAAATAAACTGAAAAAAGTATTAAAATCTTTCGATCTGATCGAGGAGGAGAATACTTATCAAATGAGTTTTTAGATCATCTTAAAAATAATAAAATTCTCTCAGAATGGATCCCTCCCAATACACCACAACTAAATAGTGTAGCAGAAAAGAAGAATCGTACTTTATTAGATATGATGTGGTCCATGATATGCCTTACATATTTGCATATTTCCTTCTAGAGACATGCCCTAGAAACTGCTATCTATATTCTGAATAGTGTACCTTCAAAATCTGTGCCAAATACTCCATATGAGATATGAAGAGGAAAGAAGTCTAATCTTAAGTATCTTAAGATATGGGGTTGTCCAGCTTATGTTAAAAAAAAATTTGGATATAAGCTGAGTGTTAGGATAAATAAATGCTTGTTTGTAGGCTATCCTAAAAAGAGTATAGGATACCTCTTTTACCATCTTACTGAAATAAGGTGTTTGTCAGTAAATATGTCACTTTTATGGAAAAAGAGTTTATCCTAGAAAGAGGCAGTAGGAAGAAAATTGAACTTGAAGAGTTTAAGACCTACAAATGCAGGCACAAGATGATCCTCAATCAAAAATATCCATTAATAAAGTACAACCACAAAATACATCTTCTCTCTGAAGGTCGGATAGAGTGTGGAATGTACCAATAAGATATGGATTCATTATTGAGAATAATGAAGCCCACATCATTGAGAATGATAAACCTTTGACCTATATGGAAGCTATCATGAGTAGAGACTCAAACAAATGGCTAGAGGCTATGAAATTCAAAATAGACTCTAGGTACTCCAACCAAGTATGAACTTTGGTTGATGCACCAGAGGGTGTGACCCCTATTGGATGCAAATGGGTCTATAAGAAAAAGATTGGAGCGGATGGCCAAGTTGAAACCTATAAAGCTAGATTGGTAGCTAAAGATTTCAGACAAAAATAGGATATTGATTATGATGAAATATTTTCATCTGTTGTCATGCTCAAATCTATACGGATTATGCTTGCAATAGCAGCATACCATGATTATGAAATTTGGCAAATGGATATGAAGACCGCCTTCCTTAATGGTTATCTTAAGGAAGAGGTTTACATGTCTCAGCCAGAAGAATTTATCTCAAAAAGGAGAGCAAATCAGGTAAGCAAGCTTAAAAAATCTATTTATGGATTAAAGCAGGCCTCGAGGAGTTGAAACATCCGATTTGATGTTACAATCAAAAAATTTGGCTTTATCAAAAGTGTGGATAAACCTTGTGTATACAAGAAGACTAGTGGGAGTGCCTTTATCTTTTTAGTTTTATATGTGGATGACATACTTCTTATTGGAAATGATATCCCAATGTTACAATCGATTAAGACATGGCTATCAAGTAAGTTTTTTATGAAGAATTTGGATGAAGCATCCTATATACTAGGTATAAAGATCTATAGGGATAGATCTAAAAGGATGTTAGGCTTGTCCCAATCCAGGTACATAGACTTAATGCTAAAGAAGTTTAGCATGAATGGGAGTAAAAGAGGTTATTTACCTATGAGTCAAGACATACATCTCTCTAAAAGAATGTCTCTTAAAATACTGGAAGAGAGAAATAGAATGAGTTCTATTCCCTATGCTTCAGTAGTAGGATCGATCATGTATGCTATGTTATGTACTAGGCCTGATGTTGCCTATGCTTTAGGCATAGTTAGTAGATTTCAGGCTGATTTAGAAGAAGATCATTGAAAAGCAGTGAAAAATATTCTTAAGTACTTGAGAAGAACTAAAGATATTTTTCTAGTATATGGAAGATCTAATCTAAAACTAAAAAGTTATTCTAATTCTAGTTTTCAATTAGACCCTGATGATAGCAAGTTCACTTTAGGGTATGTCTTTACTCTTAATGGTGGAGCTGTTAGTTAAAAAAGTTTCAAATAGCAGACTGTAGCTGACTCAACCACTGAGGCAGAATATATAGCTATAAGTGAAATCACCAAGGAAGCTATCTGAATGAAGAAGTTCATCACTGAATTGGATGTCGTTTCTGAGATTAAGAATTCTGTACCACTTTACTGTGATAATACTGGAGCAGTTGCTCAAACAAAGGAATCAATGTCTCATCATAAATCCAAACACATTATAAGATGCTTCCATCTCGTTCGTGAAATAATCAAAAGACAAGATGTTGTCGTTGAATGAGTAGAAACAAAGAATAACATAGCAGACCCGTTCACTAAGGCTCCACCACAGTAGCAGTTCGATCGCCATCTCGATTGTATGGGGATAAAATATAAGGATGATTGGCTTTAGTGCAAGTGAGAGATTAAAAGGAATATTCCCTACAAGCCAATTGAAATTTATATTTTGATGGATTTTTCTTGTAATCTTCTAGACTCATGTATTGACTCTTTAAATAATAAAAGATATTTTTCATCATATGCTGCATCTTACTTTTGTAATGATTATGATGAATTCCATAAATTAGCGTAATGGGTTTAGGGTTATGATGAGATCATACCTATGAGACTTAAAATCTTAAAAATCTTGATTTAAAATATTCCTAGTCATAGGAGCATTGAGAAGGAGATCAATGTTCCGGATAGACTAGCACTTCCTATGTATGCTCGATGGAGAGGGTGGCTGATCTCATATGCCACTTGTGTGAGACACTAATACAAAGAAGTTGATGCTCATTAGAGAATAAGTTCACTGAATTGATTCAACTTAAAAAATATCTTATGGAATTTACTTATCCATCAAAAGATGTTTTCTTATAGTGGGAGTTGTGCATATAATCCTTTGTCCTAAGACTACCATAGAACCTTATATACATGAATCCATATTTTTTGGTTCATATTTGTTCATGACTTAGTCATGTATGGGGTGTTCTAGATATGGTAGAATGTGTATGGAGGTTATGAGTAGGTCAACATGAAATCGATCACTCCTGGTAAGAGAAGATCGCATCCTACTTGCTCTGATCGATTGATGATTCAGGAAGTCTTTGATCAAAGTAGAATAAAAATTAGAAAAAGTTTTTAATATGTCATTAATTGAATCATCATATAAGATTGAGAGAAATATGAGTATGATATTGGATTTGACATCATTCCATATTCAGAGTCATATTCAGAGTGCAGGAAGATCGCAGGATCAAATTGCACAGTAACTTTCCACTGATGGGTATTTTTGATATTTGTACTAAAATTTTATATCTTTTAGATAAACATGATACATTTCTAGATATCAATCTTGTCTTGTGGGTTTGATCTAATTAAAGAGTTTAATTCAATCACCAATTAGAAAGAGTTCTAATTGTTGAAATCGGGTTAGTTCGATTGGATCTAGATCGGTTAGATTAAATTCTAATCAAATCAAATCAACTTGTACTCAAATCTATTACTAGCTAGATGTGGAACCCAATGGGTCATACACAAAAAGAATTGATTAGGGGTCTAATTGGATTAGATCATATTTGCAAAATTGACATGCTAGCACATGTTGCAAAAACTAGCTCCCTGTTTCAAATCAGGTTTGAAATTGATTCTAGATTGGGCTAATTAAGGCCAAATTAATTCAAACCAACTTTTGGTTTAGTTGGGTCAGCCCTTACCTATATGTACCAAAAATTTGGAGCTAGAAAACTAAGTCTCCATGAGTCAAGAACTTTTCTTATGCGTGGGTGCAGTTTTTGTGCGCAGAAACAGCTTTCACATTCCATTAGATGGGATGCCTCATCCTCAAGCTTATCCAATATTCCATGATAAAATAAATTTTTGGATGACTTTTAACTTAATTTTAAGCATAATTTTTTTTTTTGAAGTTAAAATTCTTTCTAGTTTAAATATGAAAATTCATTGAAGTTGGAAATCCTGTCAGTTTGATCCATGCGCCTGACCAAGAGTCCAACTTGTGAAGGACTCTAACCCATTTGTCACACCACTTCTTAATCTGAGATTTTTTTCATGCCATTATAACATTAGCACCTTCATTTTTGGCCATTGGATGGATAAAATTGTATTGATGGGTGGTGGAGAAAAATTATGCCATAGGAAGCTGCACGACGCATCAGAGAATCATCAAGAAAAATATTCCTAAGAGTCCTTCTGCACGAAGGATCTTTTGGATTTTTTTCTGATGATTATCATATGTCAAAATCTTTCAGATGGGCATGAGAATTCATCAGGAGGTATAAAATTTTCTGATGGATGCGAGATGGCACGTGGAAGGGGTGCGAATAATTTTTGAAGGCAACCTGTCGCTAAGTATTTAAAGGGGGGTGCGCCGGGGGATTGGATTCATTTAGATTTCTAATTCCTTCTTTTTTTCTAATATCTTCTCTCTATTGTCCAATTAGTCTCTTCCTTCTCTTGTTAGGATAAGTTCAAAATAGTAAGGACAAGTCTGATTTTAGGATAAAAGTCTAGGAAGAGAATTAAAAAAGACAAGGAGAGAAGAAAGGTAGGAATAGGAAGGCTAGGAGAAGAGGAAGAGGGTCTTGAGGTCTTGGTGTCCAAAAAAATTTTTAGAATAAAAATTTTGGAGGAGGAATCATCTCAAAGAGTTGATGTCCTGATCATAGCCCTGTGTGGATCACCGTTGGAGGGTGAACAATTGGGTGTCTAGTGGAGGTTCTGTCGGAATTTGGATTAAGTACTGTAGGTATTCCTCTATAGCTTAAATTTAATTTTAAATATATATTATATATGATTGTTAATCATCAAAGAGATGCTAGTTTAAGAATTTTATATTTAAAATTTTTTAATTTAAATTTTGAAATTCATTATGCTTCCGCAGTGCATACCCACCCTAAAACCCTACATATCTAAGGCCTCTTATTGATGAGTAGAAATTATTATGATCTGATGGTATTCATACTTTTAATGCATCAAAAAAATAGAATTTTATAATGAAGGCTGCATTGATGTGGACCATTAGCTATTTTTCTGCTTATGGGATGCTATCAGGATGGAGCACTCATGAGAAGCTAACATGTCCCTATTGCATATACAAAATTATTTTAGATTGAGCATGGTCGTAAGCCTTGCTAGTTCAGTTATCATTGTCAATTCCTCATTAAGCATCATCCTTATCAAAAATAGTGGGATAGTTTCAGAGATATTTGTGCTACCAAACTATCCATTAACCACATCTCCAGTTTTGAGGCTAGTAGTGTAGAGACCATATGCAAGTTGGAGAAGATATTCTCTTCCCGCTTCTTTGACTTTATGGAGCACCTCATGATTCATCTGGTGTATGAAGCTAGGGTGGGGGGTCCAGTACAGTATAGGTAGATGTATCCATTTGAAAGATACATACACAGTCTCAAGAAGAAAGTGAAAAATAAGGTCCGAGTCGAAGGTTCTATTGTGGAGGCTTATATAATAGAAGAGATTTCAAATTTTAGCCGATATTACTTTAATTCAAATGCGTAGACCAAGTTGACTTAAGTGGGTCGAAATGATGATGGTGGTGCTGAGGGATCAGAGCAGGAGATCTCAATGTTTGCCTATCCCGCTCGAGAATTTGGGCACGAGGTTCGTCGGATTTTCTCCAATACTGAACTTTGACAGATAGAGATATGTTTTGCTAAACTATGCGAAGGTTGACCCATATATCCTATAAGTGTCCATCACAATCTCAACTTTTTAATCACTTATTTCAGTATACTTATCTTATATATGTTTAGGCAATATGATGAGATGCTGAAAGGAGAAACCCGAGCATAAGTGATGAAGAAATATCAACACAGGGCTCAGAGAACTTTGCATGTTGGTTCC
Organism: Elaeis guineensis; assembly: GCF_000442705.2. NCBI lineage: Eukaryota > Viridiplantae > Streptophyta > Magnoliopsida > Arecales > Arecaceae > Elaeis > Elaeis guineensis. Next base: position 79,440,076 of record NC_025997.2, read on the forward strand.
ATCAATTGGTAAGCATCCATTGTCATTTTATATATTTTAATTTTTTCTAATTTATTTTTTTTTATAATACGTAGGTCATTCAAGGGAGCGAGTCCACATCAATGAAGCTGAGACTATTAGGTTATGGCCTGAAAAATATGTAACATGCTATAATTACTGTAACATAAATGGTTTCAAATTTCACATCCAGCAATATGAAAATTATAAAAGCACATTGAAAAGTGATGTATGTATAAAAGGCAGCTGGTGGAAAGATAAGGTGGAGAGTGACTACTATGGAATCCTTGAAGAAGTGATTAAGATGAGCTGCATTGGAGGTAATAGTATCATTCTATTTAAGTCCCAATGGTTCGATACCGACAATGGTATGAAGGTTGATCTATGGCACGGTCTTATTGAAATCAAATATAGATCAAAAGTTTATGTCAACGAGCCATTTGTACTAGTTGCACAAGCTGCTCAAGTGTATTATACTCCTTTTCCATCAAGAAAAAGAGGAAGAAAAGATTGGTAGACTATATGCAAAATTAAGTCTTGAGTCGTTCATTACGTGCTTGAAGAAGAAGAAGATCTCCAATTACTAGAATGCTTACAAGAGGATGAGAAGTAGGAGTTCATCAATCCTTCGATGATGTGGAATTGAATGCTCTAAAAATTCTTCTATGTGAAGATGGCCAACATGAGGAGGTAGATCCAACTGAGATTATTTTAAAGGACAATCCTCCTTAAAAAGGAGAAGAAGAGGAAGAAGAGGAAGAGATGGAAGAAGAGGAAGAAGAGAAAGAATCAGAAGAAGATTCCAAAGGATACCAAACATCTGAAGAGGCCAATGAGTAGTGCTAAGTATATAATTCTTAGATCATTTTAATTACTTATCTTGCATCTTTTTAAATCTTTCATTGCCATCCATAGTTGTATAATTAATTTGGTGAATCTATTTATTTTTATTTTCAGAGAGCATACATTATGTCTTCCAGAGATCAGAGTCGCACCAGTCGAGGACAGAGCTCTTGAGGAGAGAGCGATCACACGGCCAGCTCACATGATTTTGCACTCTTACATCGGACAGTAACCTCTAACACTTTATATATTCTTGTTTATATTATTTTATCATTTATTGACTAATATAATATTCTTTATATTAGATATTTTGTGCCCAGGTTTGGAGGACAGGGGGTCATCAGTGACCCCACAGTCGCATGCAGCAGCGACCGTCAGCTCTCAGACACAGCATTGTGATCGAGGACCCATCTGGCTCGTGGCACGTCCGACTCGGTTGGAGGATAGAGAGATCATCCATATCTAGAGCCACTCGTAAGTACTATATGCTCAATTAATATATTTAGAATTTAATAATTTTAGAGTTAACATTTATTCTTCAAAATTAATTTTGCAGCGCATTCAAAGAGCCTTCTATATCTCATGTCGTTATCAGAACCATACGTCGATTGATGCTGGGATCGATGAATGAGTTTTCAAGTTGGCTGTTGGGAGCTTGTGATGCAGTCTGGGAGATGTTTTTGATAAGTCAAAACTAGTTTAATTTTTAAATTCTCGATATGTTGGTATTTTAATTACATATTAATACATGCTTGCTTCTGTCTTGCAGGAGTATTACCGATTCGAGACTTTCTAGATGAGGAGGCTGGCTATCGGACCTTCGAGAAGGTGGCCACATAGAGGCTCTGAGATGGCCTCTACAGCCTCTGACAGTCCACCATCTAGCACTCCGATTCCCAATCACCATCAGACTGGAGGTCCTTCACGGATCACTGTATATGGACGGACATATGGCAGGCCCTCTACGATCAGTGGAGCAGCGAGGAGTACTCCGATAGATGGTAGAGGGCCCGATAGAATCGGACCGTCCAGCAAGATCCAATCAGGCACACGGACAGTTTGGTCGGCACACATATTGTGGTTGACAGACTGGTAAGAAATTTATACTAAAATTCTTCACTAGAACTGTAGAAACTCTTATATGTATGCTTTAAATAATTTAATTTTATTATTTATTTATTATAAATACGATAGCTGAGTCATCCATCAGACCAGCTGCAGCTGTGGCAGGCCACACACCAGTCTAGGAAGTCTGATGACATTTAGATTTTACATCATGATAGATCACAGTAAGAACTTCAAACTTTATTTACTAATTAAGTTGTTACAGGATTTGATTTTTATATTAGAATTGATGTGTTTTTGAACTGTGCAGATGCGTTATGCGGCGTACATTGCTGAGAGGTACAGCAATGACCCATCTTCTCAACCCCCCTTGACCTTGAGGGATGGCTCAACACTATCGGGAGGTGAGTAGGAGTCGAGTCATAGGATTCCACCATAGCTTCGACCCTCCACCGGCTCGATATCCTTTGACGTCCTCACAGGCCTCGATGTCCCAGACTTGGAGTGATGCACATATGGAGGGGGTCGTGCAGAGGTTTCTAAGCCAACGACCTCGGAGCCTCCTAGATGCTATCCACGATACGATCGTGGAGCTTCTCTAGGACTCGCAGCTACATGACTGGCTAGGCTCATCATCCCAGCCATCACATCAGAAATTATATTACTAATTCTTTTTACTTGTTTTAAATTTTCATATTTAGAAGCTTTATACATTTAGATTTGAGTCTGGAAAGGAGATCTAGGGGCTAAAAATTTAATCTAACTGTTCTATCGATGGGTCGGGATTGTCTACAGCTCCATATCATCGAATGAAATATGTAGAAATAATCTGTTAAAGAATCGAAGGAATATATCGAAAGATACATCTCCGTATCGAAAGATACATCTCCATATCGAAACTTACTAATATTATTTTATTTTTTTCGTTACAGGATGCTAGGACATCCGACTTTCATCCAATAGTTGCTAGAGAGAAGCAGGAGGAGGAGGAGGTGGATGATGACGAGGATCGGACCTGATTTTTTTTTGATGTATTGTATTTTTTTTATATTGCTTGTAAAAAAGTAAATAATTTATATTTTTAATATAATATAATTAATTTTTAATTTCTAATTTTTATGTAATCTTTGAATTTGAAGTATAACAGATATTAGAAATCATAATTCATTGTGATTAATTAAAATAAATTTTTAAAAATATTATTATTAAAATTTTTAAAAAATAAAATTAATTATTAGTGATGATATTAGCATCAAAAAATATCATCGTTAATACTTATTAGCGACGGTATTAGCAATGATAATACCATCGCTAATATTTTTAAAAAAATTATTTAATTTAAAAATTAAAAAATTAGAGATGGTATTAGTGATGGCATTATTGGCTGCTAATAATTATTAACGACGATATTAGCTACAAAAATACCATCGCTAATATTTTTTTAAATTTTTTTAAAAATTTAATTCAAAATTAAAAAATAATTAGCAATGAAAAAATTCTATCGCTAATAGCCTTATTAGCAATGGCTAAGATTTTCATCACTAATAAGAGTATTTAATGATCTGATTTTTTCAGATTGACTGTTACGATGGAATTAGTGACGATGAGGTTATTAGCAATGGCATATGGACTATTAGCGATGGCAACTAGCCGTCGCTAATAGTTTGAATTCTTGTAGTGACTTTCTTTACCCATATCCTATCTGATTGGGTAACAAGTTATCTGATTGGGTACCCATCCTATTTAAGTGAGATTTTCTAGATGAAAATAGAAGCATCCAACAATAGTCCACGACCACTCTTCAGCCCTTGAGATTTTATCCAAGCCTAAAGCTCATAAGACCCATATTTCATACAACTAGCCTACATTTGAACAAGATATATATACATAAGATCAGATTGGATTTAGATTGGATAATTGGTTAGGGCAATCACTACCCAAACCCGACCCAACCTGAGATATAAATTTATCGAGTTCGGATTAGATCGGATCAAAATCTGGTCAACATGTTGACCAATCTTACTCATTAAGATGGGATCGGGTTCAGACCCATCTGGGTTAGGTGTAATTGCCATGTCTGGCTACATCTGGCAATAGCTCCAACATGAAGGTTATTTTGTCCTCTTTCATTTTTTTTTCTCATGCTCTGTTGGAACTCCATTACTCAAGAACATCTGAGACTAGGATCTGTGAACTCCACATACTGATCATTTTTTGTCACCTTTTGTATATTCTTTGTTTCCTTTTTGACAAATTCACTGTGCTTTGCCCTCTCTCTTTTACTTCAAAGAAGATTAAGTAGTGCTAAAAATATTTAACAATTTTTCTTTTCTTTTTTCTAAAATGTTGTATTTTGATAAATTCAAACAATTTTAAGGCCAATTATGTATTTCAAAATATTTCTTTATCAGATTATATAAATCAACAAAAGTGAATATTAGTATCCTGCATCAAGAAAATTCAAGAAAAAGAATTTAGCCAAATGGTCTAGCATGTACAGTATGCATTTATGGAATAGCATGTGTGGCCGCTATCATTTTATTTATGTAGGTCCTGTTAGATGTATTTCCTAGAAGCCAATCTTAGCTAACACATATCTTTTCTCTAGGGCATGTTTTGTACTTGATGGGTAGTCTTTATAACCAATCATGTCATATGTGTCCATGATTTATCCTAAAAATTAACAAAGATGATTTCGTATATTCTTAAGGTGTTGAGAATTTGAGACATACGTTATTAGTGATTAATTTTTAAAAGCTTCCGATCGAAGGATCATTACGGAAGACAGTGATCAATCCATTCAAGATCAATGCACGGATCACCTCCCTTTAGGGCAGATAAGTCTTGAGTCTGCGGTGTAGAGATACTGGAGTGAGAGTGCAGGTGGTTGTTAGAGAATAACTTGCACTGAACGTGATCAATACGAAAATTACTTGGATGTCTACTCACTCGTCAGTAATTTTTTCGATGCTGCAGTGGTGTGACTGGTCCTTTGACCTGTGGTGTGTTGGCTATTCACAGTGGGCTACTTAGTTTGATTGCACATTCCCTTGGTCTCTAGCCATTCGGGTTCTTACAGTGTATGTTAGCTATTGTAAGTTCAGATTCGCTGTTTGGAGTAGGATGCACCTAGATGGAATCTATCGACCTTGGTAGAAAAGGAGAAGTCATATATGATTCGTAAGACCGAGTTCAAAAAATCTCTGATCAGAGTAAGTGTGAATACTGAAAATTTTTTTTTATGAGATTCACAGATGAACTCGAGTCGAGTCAATCTAGCATATGACTGACGATGGAGTTTGATGAGTTCTCCGTGACCTCCGTCAAGTCGGGACTCACGATAGAGGGATTGTATCACACGATAATTACACCTAGAATTTTATTTTTTTGTTTTGCTAGGTTGCCACTACATGTTGCTAGATGTCACTGGTAGATCGTGAGAACTCACTAAGATCATTTTCAGATCAATGATCTTTATTGAGGAGAGTTGGAATCGTTTTAGCCCATCGAAAAAAGTTTCAATAAAACTGTGATGGAGATCATGGTATGTCTCACTATCAGACAGAATAGAACCTGAGGGGTCACATACAAAAGGAGCATGACCTGATCAATGGTTTAGATCATATTCAAATTATCAATCAGATTGATAGTTTGAATTTTAGAAATTGCTAATTTGTAATCGTTACAATTTTGGTAATTGCTAATTGTTAGCACTAGAACTTAATTGCAAATGTTGTAATTTTTTTGAGACTGATTAAATTATGAATTAAATTCTAATTAATTTAAATTAGATTTAATTTAATTAAGCTTAATTTAATTTAATATTAATTATATTCAATTATCCAAATCAGATTTAGATTTCAAGCTTGATTGGATCAGGCTTGATAGCCTTTTCGAATTTGACTCGTTTCAGACTCGATCTGAATCTGATTGAGATCTAATTTAAACTAGTAGAATCATGACTCGGAGAGTCCAAGTCCCCTAAGACTCTCTCTCTAAAAATCATGCCAAAAGGGAAGAGGGGTGATGGTTTTCTCACCCCTTATTCTCTTGCGCACGTGAAAAGAGGAGGGGCGACAACTAGGGCGCCAATAGTTGGCACCCCATCCTTCTGCGACTCTCTCTCTTTAAGACATCTATCCAAATATGATTTGAATATATTCCTTATCAAGAGGACCTTCTAATCAGATTGGATTGAGGCATGTAATATTATTTTGTGTGACAAAAAACTTTATGTGAAGGAGGGCGTGCGCTAAAAATTGGCATGAGAGATTTCACGCATTTTCTTTTGGTGCAATTTTTTCTCCTTCCATTTTTTCCATAGCATTCATTTCTATTTGGATAAGATTTGATCTTACCTCCTTTGAGGCATAAGGGATAAAGGGGGTGCAACAAAAAAAATTTAAAAAAAGATAGGTGGCATGCATGAGATATGAGAGTCTTCTTTCTTACATCATAACTTCCTCTCCCAATGCCTCCTCTTGTTTTCCTCTCTTCATCCAACATCCAGATCTGATAGAGATCAGATCTAAGAAGAGAAAAGAGAGAAGAAGAGAAGAAGAAGGGTTCTTCTTCTTTTCATGATGATCTGGGTCAGATCCCGTTAGATCTGTGTGAAAGAGTTCGCGTAGCGATCTTCTTCTTCAAGATCTGAAAGAAAAGATCTAGATCCAATGATGAGAAGTGAATCTGTAAGATGTTAGCACATCGATGATCTCGATACTCTGATTAGGTCTCTTTGTGTGGATATCAGTAGAGGTTGGGCACATGTGCGGCTACGATCAGAATTCGAGACATCCACAGGATCCGAGGTATGGAGATCTAATCTCCAATTTATTTTTTTAACGATTATTTTTCTTTTCAAATTTCAGATCATGGTTGCATGTTTGTGTCAAGATCTTTGCTATGATTTTTAGATCAAATCTGATATGTAAATAAATTAAAAATATTTTAATTTACTTATTTTTGCTCTTAGATGTTTAGAAAAATTTTTGAACTATATGTACGAAATCGTAGTTGATTTTCTAACAGTGGTATCAGAGCATAGGTTTTGATACGAACATAAAAATCTCTCAGATCTAAAATCTGATTTGTAAAAATTAGATCTGAAGATTAGTTTGATGATCTACTTATTTTGAAATAAAGTTGCCCAGACATAATCCTGTTATGCTGAACGGTTATCCTAGAACGATGTAGAACATCGATTAAGGTTAGTTCTAATTTTTCTACATGCTGTAATATGATTACAGATTTATTTTAGATCTAAAATTATTTCAGATCTAAAATAAATCATAAGTTATTCAGATATAAAATTAATTTTAGATCTTAATATATTAATTAGGATTTAATTTGGATCTAGTAAGATTGCTAAAATTTTTCTTGCATGCATAGATTCAATGTTATTGTTCATATGTTTGACATGTGAAAGATAATTAGATCTAATTTTTAATTGATTACATATATGATATGTTAGATTAAATTCTTAATAGCTTAGTAATCAAATTGGGATAGTCACCGTGACCGTCTGATCATAAGATGATGAAAGGATTAAAGTCTCTCTTTTTTCTATTCGATAGATTCTCTCTTTTGACGTGTAAGGGTACCGACTGTGATGTTTCCCATGAAGATGAACAACGAATGAAAAATTATATATGATACATGTTTTAGATTTAAATCAGATTATATATGTATTTTTATGTATTTTAGATCGCTAAAATTTTATATTTAATATATTGTTTGACTCACAATCTAAAACTTAATTTCTGCAAAATCTTAGATCCAAAATCTTAGGCTTTGTTTGTATAAAAATATGAAACTGTGACTGGTATGCCTGTGGAGTCGACTTGATTCTCAATTGGGTCAACTCGAGTTGTTGAGGTGAGTTGACTCATTTTTGTTGGAGTCGACTCAAGACCCTGGTAGGTCAGCTCATTTGCTGATGAGTCAATCCAATTGTGCAGGCTAGGTCTACATATTTCTATTTGTCTCAGTGTTGTGCCGACTCATTATGACAAGTCGATTCGTGTACCAGGGTGAGTCGACTCGATTCTGCAAACAATCATATTGTATGAGATACAATATAAATTATTTAGATGAGAAATTATTTCGAGATCTAAACTTAAACCCATATATATAATGCACTTAATTGAGAATTAAGATTTGAAATTATAAGATCTAAAATTATGAATTTAAGATCTAAATTTTAATGCATAAAACATGGGCTTCGGGTATGGGTTGAACAAATTAGGTTTAGAGACTAAACTACAACTAGAGTTATTGATTAGATCAGGTTAGAATCCTTTTCAATTTTGAGCAGTTGATCAAACCTAATTAAGAGTTGGTTGGGATTAGGTCAAAGGGGCTCAAAATTAAATTTAGTTGTAGTTGGTCAAATTGATTCACATGTGATATGAATTGATTAAGTCAAGATCGAATTTGACTCAGCTGTTCGAGCTCGGATCTATAGATTAACCTAATTAATTCTAATAAACCAATTTAGTGTCTAAGGCAAGTATTAGATGATGGTTATTTAATTGGTTCCGTTATCTGATCTAATCAATTCGTTAGTATCTAAGAAAAGCAACGGGGGGACCCCCACTCATCTTTACTTACCTGGCCATCTTGGGAGATTATATTTTCTATTAGGTTACTTGTTGATCTGGGTTCACCCATACCGACTAGGTTGGTCAGATATGAAATGTGCTGACCCAAACCAGATTAGTCATTACATCAGATGTATGTGACTAATTAGAAGAGACTGAACTTAAATCTTCTTACTAAATATTAAGTCTACTGGTCTTCCACTATTGTAGAGATGCGGGTACCTTTTTCGATATTGATCATTCTCGACTGGTTACAATGGTTCGGTTGCATCGAAAAGGCACAACCACTCTATTGGCATTAGATGCCTTGAGATAAAGATGGGGTTGGACCCAATAACTGTTAGGTGAGGGACCCAATGATGGCTTTACACTCGCTGGTGAACGGTGGGTTGGACTTAACTAAGGAATGTGCCAATAATTGTTAGGTGAGGTCACAGGACTTAGAGACCAAGTCACTGCAACATGTTTGGAGAAGCATCTGGATAAAGAGTTGTCCACGCATTGGTATACATGTCACCAATAACTATTAGGTAAAGTATCATATATTGATGGAACCGCAGCACCTATTAGAACCTCTTATCGTGTTAGGATTTCTGTTTCTCCACCCGAGGAGTGTGAGAGACTCAAAAAATTAGTGGGAGCCTTTGTTTATTTTTAAAGTATCTAGAATAAACTATTACAAGTACAATCATCTAATTAAAATTTTACTCTTTATGATCAATTCTTCAGCTTCTAATCATCTAGCTCGAATCTTAAATATCAACCACTTAATTGAAATCAATTACATATTCTGACTCAGAAATCTAAGAATAGTTCTTAGCTTTTAGAAATTAAGCCATATTCTTGACTAGATTAACCCAATGTCATCAGCTGGTCCAATCCATGGTCAACGAGCTATACTTGACAAATAGTTGGACATTGACAGTTAGATTAGGTGCTATAAATTGGACATCATAGTTGATGAAATCCAATGTATGCATAAAGATGTGTAGACTGCCAATGACATGCTGATTCATCTATAATAGTTGTGAGATGATCAGAGTCACACAGTGCATGAGATGTGTGATGGATAGTTTGTCCATGATCGATGATCAAGGACATTGAAGAGCTTGAGAAGTTCGATATGACCATGCATAAGAAATTGCTAATGGATTTGATCCTGCAATCTCTGACTCATACGAATAGTTTGTGAAACTATTATATAAATAAATATTATAGTACTTTAACTAAATTCGTTAATATGTTGGTAACTAAGGGATCTTGAAAAGTTTAGAGCTACATACCTAAAAAATCTAAAAAAATATTGACACACCTTTGGAAGGTATATCGAATTGCTCAAAATTGATCTTATGATTTTTTTTTTCACTAGACTTTAGTGCATATTACTCACTTTAATATAAGGTCTAAGGAAGGAAGAGGACTGAGAAAAGTTGCACTGAGACCGTCAGCACCTAATCTCGGTGATCACCGTTTGGATTTAGTTTTTGATCATTTGCATAGTGATGTATTTGTGAACTTATTTGAGCAAAATAATGAATGTCATTAGGTCTGAGAGATCCAGAACCAAATAACCTGAAGTATATAGATGGTTCCTTTGGCTAGGTCATGTATAAGAAGAAATGATTTACTGACCGAAGAAAATGGACATTTGGGCTCATTGACTGTTAAGTCATATCTGATTAGTGAATCATCTCTTTGAGGATTAATGACCAAGCTATCCTTTGTGGGTCAAAGAGATAGGACCACTGAGATACTTATCCTAGGACATATACGATGTGCATGGCCTGTTTGATGAGCCAGACTAGGAGGTCATTATTATTTCATCACCTTTACCAATGAGTAGTCATGGTATTGGTATATGTATGTGAGATACAAATCTGAAAGACTTTGAAAGGTTCAAAGAATTCAGATGTGAAGTAGAAAAAATAAATCAAAAATTTTTTAAAGGTACTTCAATCTGATCGAGGATGCAATACTAATAAGAAATTTATTGATTATCTAAAGAGAATGACATAGTTTTATGATGAAATTCTCCTTGTCCACCTCAGCTCAATGGGGTATCTGTGAGGAGCGATGGCACTGTATGAGATATGGTCTGATCCATCATGAATGTCACTAATTTAACTGTTGTTTCTTTAAGAACAAGATTTAATTTCTAAAATTTGAATTAGGTTTCCTCTAAAGTTGGTTTCACCAGATCATATGAGATATGATATGGTGGACAAGTTAGAGGATAGGTCTGTGAAAACTCATTTATGGGGTATCTCAAAAAGGTTTGGGATGTTACTTTCTCTTCCCGATAGTTCATAATGTGATTGTGAGCAATCATATTATTTTCTTAAAAATAGTGGGAGGATGAACTCAAAGAAAAAATCTCTGAAGAATAATGAGTCACAGGACCTGTACAATTTATTTAAGATGAGCCAGTATATGTAGTACATCTTCTACCTCGTACATCTAGTAGGATCTCCCATCTTTTAGAAAGGTACTTGATATTCTTGTAAAAGATTCAGAGAATATTTCTCGAGGGAGATTGGGAACATAGGGATGATCTCAAAATCTATAACGATGTGATATGAGGAATCATGTAGTTACATGAAGGTCAGTGGGAGGGTCCCATACTGATATCGATAATGATGTGGTTACATATAGAATTTTCTTTTCAAAGACCTAAGTCAAATATTCTAGAAATAAAAGATCTATAGAGATAGATCCTAAAAGAATATTTATCTTTCGTAGATAAGTATATAGAATAGGTGCTGAAAGGGTTCAGCATTGAAATCTCCAAGAGGGATCCGTTATCCTCTTGGGCATAGGTGTATGCCATGCTATGTACTCGACTTGGTATATGAAGTACTAAGGGATTATTCCTCATCTTTGAAAAAGGGTTAGAGCTAAGAGTGGGAGGATACATTGATGCTGATGGTAGAATGTCTGCATCAGTATGTATTCTTGAGTTATGTTGGTTCGATATATTGGAAGGGTTCCAGGCAATCGACCAATGGAAGCTGAATATGCTATAGATGTGCAGAATACATTCTGGTTCTTATGATAGTTGCGGAACTTGATGTCATACCATTAGATGCTATGACATTGTACTGCAAAGATAATTATCCATAGCCCTTGTTAAGGAGCCAAGGTCTCACCAGAAGTCCATGCACATAGAACAAATATACGCGATTATCTCAAGTAGAAATACATGAAGGTACAGAGAGTAGACTCCACATGATATATGGTAGGCCCGAGTCGTTTAGCTAGCTAAACACAGAAGTATATCTTCAGAAGATGGGGCTCAGGTATATGACAGATTGGTTTTAGTGTAAGTGGGAGTTTGTTAGATGTATGCTCTAGAAGCCAATCTTGACTGACACATATCTTTTCTTTAGGATATGTTTTGTACTTGATGGACAGCTTTTATAACCATCAAGTCATATGTGTCCATGATTTGCCTTAGAAATTAACAAAAATAATTTTGTATATTCTCAAGGTGTTGAGAATTTGAGACATACATCATTAGTGGTTAATTTCTAAAAGCTCCGGATCAAAGGATCATCATGGAGGACAGTGATCAATATATTTAAGATCGGTGCACAGATCATCTCCCTTTAGGACAGATGAGTCTTGAGTCTGCAGTATAGAGATATTGGGGTGAGAGTGCAGGTGGTTGTTAGAGAATAACTTGTACTGAGCGTGACCAACATGAAAAACCACTTGAATGTCTACTCACTCGTTAGTAATTTTTTCGATGCTGTAGTAGTGTGACTAGTCCTTTGACCTGCGGAGCAAGGCTACTTAGTTTAACTGTATGTTTTCTTAGTCTCTAGCCATTCAGGTCCTTGCTGTGTATGTTGGCTGATGTAGGTTCAGGTTCGCTGTTTGGAGTAGGATGCACCTAGATAGAATTTATCGACCTTGGTCGGAAAAGAGAAATCCTATGTAATTCGTAAGATTGAGTTCAGAAAATCTTTGACCAGAGTAAGTGTGAATATTGAAAAAGAGTTTCCATGAGATTCACAGATGAACTCGAGTCGAGCCAATCTAGCATATGACTGATGATGGAGTTGGACAAGTTTTTCATGACCTCTGTCAAGTCGGGACTCACGATAGAGGGACTGTATCACACGATAACTGCACCTAGGGGTTTATTTTTTCTATTCTACTGGATTGCCACTACATGTTGCTAGACATCACTGGTGGATCATGAGAACTTACTAAGATTATTTTCGGATCAACGATCTTTATTGAGGTGAGTTGGAATCATTTTAGTCCATCGAAAAGAGTTTCGATGATACTGTGATGGAGATCACGGTATGTTTCACTACTAGATAGAACAGAACCTGAGAGGTCATACACAAAAGGAGCATGATTTGATCAATGGCTTGGATCATATTTGAATTATCAATTGAATTGATAGTTTGAATTTTAGAAACTGTTAATTCATAATCGTTACAGTTTTGACAGCTGCTAATTGTTAGCACAAGAATTTAATTACAAATATTATAATTCTTTTGAGACTGATCAAATTATGAATTAATTTTTAATTAATTTTAATTTAATTTAATTTAATTATACTTAATTTAATTTAATGTTAACTGGGTTCAATTATCCAAATTAGATTTGGATTTCAAGTTTGATTAGATCAAGCTTGACAGTCTTTTCAAATTCGGCTCGTTTCAAACTCAATTTGAACCTGTTTGAGATCCCATTTGAACCAGTAAAACCATGACTCAGAGAGTCCAAGTCTCCTAAGACTCTCTCTCTAGAAATCATGCCAAAAGAGAAGAGGGGCGATGGTTCTCTCACCCCTTATTCTCTTACACGCGTGAAGAGAGGAGGGGCGCCAACTATTGGCACCCCATCCTTCTGGGACTCTCTCTCTTTAATACATCTATCCAAATATGATTTGAATAGATGTCTTATCAAGAGGACCTTCTATTAGATTGGATTGAGGCATGGAATATTATTTTGTGTGACAAAAAACTTTATGTGAAGGAGGGCGTGCGCTAAAAATTGGTGTGAGAGATTTCACACATTTTCTTTTCGGTGTAATTTTTTCTCCTTCCATTTTTTTCATGCTATTCATTCCTATTTGGATAAGATTTGATCTTATCTCCTTTGGGGTGTGAGGGATAAAGGGGGTGTGACAAAAAAAATTAAAAAAGATAGGTGGCGTGAGTGAGATATGAGAGTCTTCTTTCTTACATCATAACTTCCTCTCCCAACATCTCTTCTTGTTTTCCTCCCTTCATCCAACGCCCAGATTTGATAGAGATCAAATCTAAGAAGAGAAAAGAGAGAGAAGAAGAGAAGAAGAAGTGTTCTTTTTCTCTTCATGGTGATCTGATTCAGATTCCATCGGATCTGCGTGAAAGAGTTCGTGCAGCGATCTTCTTCTTTAAGATCTGAAAGAAGAGATCTAGATCCAAAGATGAGGAGCGAGATCTGCAAGGTACTAGCATACCGATGATCTCGGTGCTCCGATCAGGCATCTCCGTATGGATATCCACAGAGGTCGGACGTCTACATGGCTACAATCAGAACTCGGGACATCCGTAGGATCCGAGGTATGGAGATCTGATCTCCAATTTATTTTTCTAACGATTGTTTTTCTTTTCAGATTTCAGATCACGGTTGCATGTTTGTGTCAAGATCTTTGCTATGGTTTTCAGATCAGATCTGGTATGTAAATAAATTAAAAATATTTTAATTTATTTATTTTCATTCCTTAATTGTTTAGAAAATATTTTGAACTACACATACGAAACCATAGCCGATTTTCTAATATGTCCAACTTGTGCATATAAGGAGATGAAATCGGATGATACAAACCTGAGCATTCCTGTGCCTTAAATTGTATGCCTTTTGGATATAATACTTTACTAGCCAGAATTTTGAAAACAGGCTATTTTGCGGAAACAAACAAGTTTGGAAGCAGTTTGACTTTCATACTTCCTCCAGTAGAACATGGAATAGCAATTTGTTCAAAGATGCAAAAAATTTATTTGTAGTAGGATAGTGCTTCTAGTTTATAATAATTAAATTGTTATAATTTATGATCAGAGGATATATAATTTACTTGAATCATATTAGTTATTATAATAGTGGTCATATTGGCCATCGGACAAACTTAGGGATGGACAACAAATCAGGCATGAATTGGATTGATGGCTAACATCCATACCCATCTTGCAATTAATTAAAAATTCTATATCTTTATCTGCTTCATAACCATCTCGGATTGGATCAAGTTGAGGTGCGGGTTGGATCACGTTGGATAGATAAGAGGGATCGCATCGGGTCGAGTAAGGAACTCATTATCTAAACACTATAAAATAATTATAATTTTGAAAGAGCGATTTAGATTAAGGTTATTTGGGAACACATTTGGGGTGGGGCATATATTATTATTTGTATCCAATCCGATACTATTTTAGCTTTTTTTTTAAGAACCTATATCTGTCTCGAGTTTTAATCGGGTTGGATAAAATTCACCTCATTCGGGTCAGGTCGGGTTGGCACCTAGTGGATCGATTAAAATTGTCATCCTTAAATAAACTGGTCAAAATCCTTGGTCTTCATTAAAAAGCAATATTTCAATAATATTTATTTTATTGAGAAAATATTTCAAGAGAACTTGCTAATTTGTTACTATGAACCCTCCTCCATCTATCCAGGAGAGGTTATGTGTTCAGTATGTTTCTCCCCTCTCAATTACTATATTAACGAAATGCCATTCATATATCCAACTGACCGAATTTTTGGACTGAAATAACTGCTGTAACATGGTCATTATGAACAGTTATAATGGAATATAATGAATTGATATAAAAACTAAAAAAAAAGAAAGAAAAATTTCATACCCTCTGCTTCCGGTAGGCAGAGTATGGTTTAGATCCATTTGCGCCCATAGAGTCAAAAAAAGCCTCCAAAACCAAACTAAAGAAAAAGGCATTCTTTTCACATGCTTTGCTTCTGTCATAAGTCTAATGACGAAGGATAATTCATGTCCATTGCATATGCTTGTCCCTAATTGTTTTGACCAGTTAAATAGTAAAATTGTTATTCGCCTTACGTACGTTCACAGCCATTAAAATAGATGAAGAGTTAAACCAAAAAAAAAAACTCAATAAATATTCATGATATATTTGTATAACAATTTTTTTTGTTTTAGATAGAGAGACTTCTCATCTAGTATTATAGTTTTTCAGCTATAAATACCGAGCAGACCGCTCAAGACCTCGAATAGAAAAACCACTTGCTAGGCGGGAAGCTGTAACGGCAACTGGAAGTAATTATAAATGCTGCTGTACCAGCCGTTAATATAGACTATATTTGATATGGAAGAACAAAAGAAGGCAAGAATGTAAATAAGGTAGAGAGAGAGAGAGAGAGAGAGTGGGGGTACTAAGGTCTAGTTGTGTTGAAATTTCTCATGTTACCGACATGAGAGGTCAAGGCTTCCCTAGTTATAACTCCCCGGCCCAACCCCATACTAGTATCTCTCTCTCTCTCTCTCTCTCTCCCCCTCCCTCCCTCCTCCTTTCTTCGATGCTATATAAGTGATTCCTTAGTTCCTCCTCTCTCTACATAAAGGCAAACCTCGCTATCTCCCACCTGCTCAAATGGAGGACCCAAGCCAATCTTCCATGGGCAAGTCTCATTGTTCCAAGGAAGCGACACCTCTTTGTGAGGAGAGCGGTTGGACCTCCTACCTCGAGGACTTCTTAGCATCGCAGAAGAAGGAAGGTTCTACTTCTAGTGGTTTTTCTCCTAGTGTTGGTGGTGGGTCTTCCATGGTCTCTGATGCCACTTCATGTGTTGCATGGAAGCCTCCAGCTCACGCCGAGCCATCGAAGGGGTGCAAGAAGCTATGCTTTAAGAAGAGGAAGGCAAAGTTAACCTTGGGTGATGACCCCCTGGAGGATACTGCTAGTTCTCCCCTTAACAGTCCTAAGGTCAGGATAGCTCAAGTTCTATTAATTTTCCTGTCCTTCTTCTCTTACGATCAAGTAGTTATTATTAATATTTTCTTACATGGTTTAGGCTCCTAATTAAGATGTTGATCTATTGAACAGGTTAGTGATTTGAATTATTTAGGTGCTGATTTAAGGAAGGAGGAAGACGACAGAAAGATTTCTCCGGTTGCATAAGTTTTTTATGCTGTTTTTGTTACTGTTTTCCCCTTGTATCTTGATTAGGTTTAGTATTAGATTGTTTTATATTACATAACAAGAATATCTTGTTTTTGGTGTTCTGTAGCGAAAGTGTCTTGGCAGTGCTAATTGTGGAGAGCCGAGGGAGAAAGAGATTGATGAAATGAATTTTAATGAGAGGAAATTTGAGGGTACAGTGCTGAGGAAATGGGTACTATGCTTGGTCCCTTTATCTATGCTGTTAGACCATCTGAGATAAACCATATAATAGATGAAGATTCTCTCTCTCTCTCTCTCTCTCTCTCTCTCTCTCTCCATGTGTGTGTGTTTATGTTGAGAGGAAGTTTTGGTGACCGGTCTGGCTTCAATAGGTCATGAATCATTTCTGTGTTTGGTCATGTAAGTACAAGCTTTTAAAGATTCCTTCTCTGATACAAAAGCAGAAAGACCAAGGAAGAATACGTAGTGACAAACAGTTAAATTACATGATTGGAGTAAAACAAAAGGTTTGTATTTTCATTTTCTAAACAATATGTCCAAGGTGTTTTTTTTAAAAATAATTTTTTATATGGCAGTTATTCGACACCACTTGGGTTTGAATCCAAGACCTCTAATTTGAAGAGGTGGGTGCCAACCAGTTGAGCTATTAGCTGCTTGCCATGTACAAACTATCTTGATTTCCATTAACTGTAAGCACTGCGTAATAGACTTCCAATGCAATATAAAAATGCATTCCATTCTGTCACATGACAATGGGGGGAGAGTGTTTTTTTTTTTTTAAATTAAATATCAACACCTAGGATTTATATGATCTTGGATCTCCTAAAGGGCAAGCCCATAGAGGTTAGGTGCCAATGGCATCGTACAAATAGTTGTTGGAAATGGAGAGAGAAATTAAACAGCAAAATTAGAGAATAATATATGAAACAACATTTCAACAAGCTTCATATAATATATTCAGGATGTAATGCAAATCCTTTATCAAAATTCACTCACATTCAGATCAATAATGTTTGAACATATTAACTAAATTTGTGATGGAGTCTTTCTTCTGTCAGAAAACTTGTATCTCAACTCTTCTTAATTTCACAAAAGGAGAAACCAAATGTATATAGGAAATGGTTAATACATTGTAGTTTATTTGTAGCTTTTTACAGAAAAAGGTAAATGAGTAATTTTTTACTTCTACCCTCCATTTGGTGATGCCTCCTTTCAAAAATACTGTTAAAAGCTAGTGTGGGATCCTGTTGGAATTTGATGAAGGACTTTAGCCTCAGCTTTCCAATGCATACTTCACAATATTCATCTCATGTGTCGATGTTGATTGACCCATGTCAGAAGAATGTTCTTCAGACTCCATTTTGCATCTTAGTTTGCTGGGACTGGCCACAAGAACATCCTTCCATGATGCCTTCAGACTCCATTTTGCATCTTAGTTTGCTAGGACTTGCCATAAGAACATCCTACATGATGCCCTCAGACTCCATTTTGCGTCTTTAGTTTATTAGATTTGCCACAATCCTTCCATGATGCCTTCAGACTCCATTTTGTGTGTTAGTTCGCTAGGACTAGCCCCAAGAACATCCTTTCCTGATGCCTTCAGACTCCATTGTGCATCTTAGTTTGCTAGGACTTGCCACAAGAACATCCTTCCATGATGCAGCAGTTTAATTCAGACTAGGCTGCTATATACATTATAACTAGAGAAGATGCTTTGTATTCTTTTAGATTCACCATCTTAAGATATAGGATTCATCATACAATTCAATTATATCCAATAAAGAAAAAGTTGATTTTACATCTTTTTAATGAACCCCATGGTTGATTTGTTCAGAATGATCAATCGGAAGAAATATTATTTAAATCTTGTCATATATACCCAACTTTAGGTTGAGAATTTTCGCTAATTATGTAAGAGTGATAATAACATAAACTCTGTCTACCCACAATAAATCCTTTCCAATTTAAGATCTCGAATGTTTTCTATTTAAGTTCTATAAAAAATACTGCGAATTTTCACAAGCATTAGACAATCTCAATCTGCAGTCTTTTTAATAAACCAAGCATATGAAGGTATATGCAAAGGGAAGACGCTTCCACGTACAAGGGCAAAAAGGCAGCTATTTGGGCACTGAAACTTTGGTAGTCTTGGACTTTGAAGACATTCTCAAGACGTCTTTTAACTTCACAAGTTGACTTAGAAGCAAACTATCATTAGCATTTTTCTCCTTCTTATATCCTTCACCATTACAAACGGTGTGGACTGAACGGATAACCAACTGAAAAAATCCACTCATTTATGCTAATACCTTTCATTTGCAAACTTATTCTAAATTTTATGAGAAACAAGCTAATATGGTTAATTTAATAATGGTTGGAAGGTAAACAAAACGTAAACAAAAGCATAAAGAACAACATAAATCCGTTGTTAGGTTTATTTGGCCGCTAGGAGGGCTTTTTATCAGTATGGTGATTAGACTGCCATAACCGAAGATAGAGCGACAATTATCAAAACGTTGGATCCCACTACATTGACATTGTGAGGCACATCACATGGCACCAGTGTCTAATTAGTTGGCTTGCAAAGGACATGGCACAGAGGCTTATGACACATGGTATCTTTTCATTAAGATACATGTCCTCTGCAGCATTGCTGGCATAGTGAGAAACCATGGTGGGGAATTGAATTCCCTGATAATTTATGGATTCATGTATTTGTAAAAAAAAATGTTATTTTGGCTGTGTAAATGCTGTAAGCTGAAACTATTATGGACTATAGTGTTCCAATGGATCACTGTTTGGCCAACAATACAGGGAAGACTTGCATTTGAATTACTTTGTTTCTATCATTTTCTTTTCTGAAAAAGAATCACTTCATTTCTATGTCATGGTACCTGTTATTTGTCACTAGATATTGGATATACCAACTCTTAACAGTGAGAAAAACAGCACTACGATTATTCTATATTTAACAAGATTATAAATATAAATTCCATATATCTTAAAACACATAAATTATATTAAATATATGAAGACTAATGTTTTGAGGTATTACTTGCTATGTTCATTATATGAAGGCATGCTGCTGTAGGTAGTGCTATGGAGGTGATCCACCGATCAGATTCTCTTTGGGGCATGCCCAAGGTGGTTTGACGAAGTCACACCAGATGCTAGCCCGGGACCTCAACCCCACACCCATTTCAGAATACTAGCTCAACCAATCACGTGGGTGAAATCCACAGTAGACATTCACAACTAACAACTTTGATTCAAAGGTTAGTAGGCGGAACTCTTTCCCCAATAGATGGTCCGAACATGGACCAATGACCTAGAGAATTAGGCCTAACAAACCTACAAATTGGTGCTAGAGAAATGACCTAATCCTGTATGAGAAGAAAGCTAAGCAAGCTTATCTAGGGAGGAGAAGGAGAAGAAGACTCCCCCTCTCTCTCTTTTCTTTGCTGTTTTCAAACGTCGGCTAACTTAAGTATTGAAGGTTCCTCACCGGAATACATCCAGTGAACGTTGACTTTCCTTATAGATTTCTTTCGACATTCTGGATCTCAGATGGCATCCAGCTAGCCACATCCACACTGTCTTAGAATCTTGCGACAACAGGTAGCATTTTCTGATCATGTCATCTGAACTCATTTTTGAGTCTATTGTTACTATGCAGTGAAAATTCATGCCGTCCAGTGGAGGCAATTTCTTTTGACAAGTGATCCGTGTTAATGCATGTTTCGGTCATTTTTGGTATGCTTCTGACTTTTTTGAATTGGGTTGCTTTCAATGGTTCCATTCAAGGAACTGTTGATGTTCTTTCCGCCGACTGGTTGCAACCATGGGGCATCTCTTGCTAGCATAGCGACCATAAAGCAATTGAATATTGGTACTTTTTGGTTGCAAGATTTAGCTTTATGGTTCTTGAAAGATTCACATGTGGCACCCTTTCCATCTTCCCTTCTTCACTCATATCGTGTGAGACATTAGGAGTCCAAATTCTTACTTCCCAACAGATTTAGTGGTTCAAATTCTTAAATTTGATCACAAGCAACCAATTAAATGTATACATACATAACTAACAGCTAACGAAATAAAAACACTAACTCCTATGACATTGTTATTCCAACAAACCGCACATAGAAAAAAACGGTTCTCAGAAAGCAAGCATGGAATATATATATATATATATATATATATAACTCCTATGACATTGTTATTCCAACAAACCACACATAGAAAAAAACGGTTCTTAGAAAGCAAGCATGGAATATATATATATATATATATATATACACTAACTCTTTTGACATTGTTATTCCAACAAACTGCACATAGAAAAAAACGGTTCTTAGAAAGCAAGCATGGAATATATATATATATATATATATATATATATATATATATATATATATATATATATATATATATATATATATATATATATATATTAAAATAGAGGCATTAGCCTCCGTTTGACATGTATTTAATTCTTCTGAAGCCACCACCCGCCGTGTGTTACATTTTTAGTTTTTTTTTGCAAGGGCGCTCGCCTGATTCCGCCTATTTTTTTCTAAGGCCGCTCGCCTGCTCCCACCCCCTTCATCAGATCACAGGTCTCCACCGCCCACTTCCCCCAAGGCAGCTAGCACACCTTTTGCAGCATTGCCACCTGCTTTGAAAAGCTCGAGAACCTCCGTCCCATGCTCACCCACCTCCCTCACCCCTTCCCACCATTTGCCTCGCAGCCAGAGCCAATGGTGGAGCATAGGTTCTAGAGCCTCTTTACTTCCCCCGACTCAATCTATCGAGGATGAGGGTCAGAGAAGGGAGAGTGCTGCAGTGCGAAGGCATCCAAGCACCGGAGGAGAGGTGAGGATGGTCATCGTCCTCGACGAAGGAGAGGAAGAGTATAAAAATATAAAGGAAGAAGAGTATGAAACTCACGGCATCATTGGTCATCAGCTCTCGAAGCTTGGCCATGTTTGGATTCGAACATGGATGCCTACGATCTCCTCGGTCCGTCCATATCGTTGCCACCACCAACAAGTTGGAGACCATCGAGCCGTTAATAGCTACTGATCCTAGTAGTCTCGGCGGCGGACTTGGAGGCACCGAGAGAGCTGCAAACAAAGTGATGCTGTTAGAGGAAGCCAGTAGAGAACAGCGAATACATGCCTCTCTGTCCGCATAGTCCTACCACACCTTCCATCCCGTATACTGTATGTCACCATAAATTGCAATCAGATTCCATCAATCTGGATTGTTTGAATAAAGATTTTCCATTTATCAAAAAAGAAGGTCAAAATAAACCTTCTAATTTTTTATATTTTATCATCATATTTATTTTATTATCTTTTGGTTTTATTGTCTGTCTTTTAGTTTGAGTAATAAATTAGGATGTGACAAAAAACTTTGACGGATGTATGGTTTCAATTTTATATGTATTTTCATAAATTTTTAATTTATTTTTTTATAGGACCATAAATAAAAGAAAGAAAATCTTATAGTCATTACAGAATGCATATACTATGAAAGTTTTTAAAGGGACGTATCAAAAATTCAAATGGATCTATAGATAAATACAATATAATCAGACTTTCATCTATAGATATTATTGTGGCAGATCTCTGACTTTGATTGGGATGATTAGAGTCAAGTAGAATTCGCAAGTGCAGCGAGTTCTACAGGACAAGTTCTATTCGGAGTTGGCTCCAGCAGAACCTTCGGATACTCAAATCAGATCTCTGAAATAGATGAGGAGTATATGTGGGAGAGAATGTACGTATCTTGGGTATGTCTCCTTTCAGACTTCTATTTAAAGATAGAGGTGAAGGCTGTTTAGAGGACGATTTATAAATAACTTATAATTCATATTATATATAAAATATATTATTTCATTATTTTAATTTTTTTTAAATATATATAAAATAAATATTAATAAATTAATAAAAAATATATTTTTTAAAAAATCGCATCCATGCAGGATACGAGATTATATGCTAGTTTAATATATTAAAATGAAGATTACAAGACTCATGGCAGGGAGGAGACGCATGTTAGGAAGGCTCCAAGTCCTATGCGTAGGAAGAATCCAACTCCTATGAAAAAGGATAGGGACGGGGATGGCAGGATGAAGATACATGGTGCTTTTATTGCCATAGCAAAATCCTTAGTTGTTAGGATGTGTACGTTCTTAGAGTCCATGGATTAGTGTCTTCAAGTCCCAAGATTTTTTTTGTATATAAGTAGTTTAAAGATGATAAACTATATTCAATGGCTTAGATCATAGATATTGGACTCATATTGTCCAATCATGACCTGATTTATCCTAAGATCGGATCCAGTTACACACGGGCACCTATATACATATATATAGATGTATGTATGCCTCGAATGGAATCTTATTAGTCACTGTTAATTAATTTATTTGACTTTCTTGACAAAATGGATTTTTAAACAATCAAAGTTTAATGGCATGACACATAACACAAATGATTAATGCCTTTTTTTAGGAAAAAATGATTAGCATCCAAGTGCACAAAATTCATAGTCCTCATTTAAAAAATGTTAAGGAAGCAACCGTTAGGGTTCTCTAGGTCTCCTATTCTCTTACTTACAGATGCAGCATAGGGTGTAGCTAATAGGTATTATGATCCACTAAACCATGGAAAGCATCATATGAGCTAACAGATTCACAAGTTTCCGTCAGATTCTCTTATAAATTTTCTATGAGAGACAATATCATATTTTAACTTGATTTCCATATTTGTAGTAGAATAACTCTAGCACATTTTCTCATTGTTAACTCCTATTTCAAGTATAATTCTGTATTGGGTTTAATGTTCGAATTAGGATTAGGGGATGATGTCTTATATCTGTGCCTAATATATTATATAGAGTAGCCTTTTGGCTTATTAATAATTTTTTTTGAGATAATTTCCTTCACCAAGCAAAGAGTTTTTCAATCCACTTGTATTTATGCATCCATCTTCAAAGGATACTCTTGTCGATCAAATTACCTTTTCTTTCTTTCTAGCTATATCACAAGCTCTCTAAATATAAGTAAACCCCATGATTGAACTTCTAAAGTAGTTTTTTGACATATCAATAAAATCTTTTTGGGGGAATTTTCTTCATTCGAAGGTTTTCAATTCAATTTACTTCTATTTATATGATAATCTTTGAAGTGTAACCTCATCAATCAAATGATCTCTTTTTCCTTTCCAGCTGCATCACATTCTATGCAAACATAAGTAAGCCCCATAATTGATGAAGGGAAGCGTAGTGGGTGATGTGCATGCATTTTTAAAATTTTACAGTGAAACATATATAAATTAAATAATTTAATTTATAATGTATACATAGATCAAATTTAAATCACCATACAGGATCTATGACATGAACTATTATGCATGTATACACATTTGAAATCTAAAATTTAGCAAGTACAGAACATATCTAAGTGTAATTAGATTATATCTAATTCATATCTAAATTACATCTAAAAATTAATTGAGATCAAAATCTCATACCTAAGTACGGGTAGTAGATCACCTCATCCAAAATTCATGAAGATGATTCTTGATGATGTTTGGCAGCTGCACATGCGTCCAACTTCTACAGGTATCCACACGAAGTCCTTGTACTGATTGATCTTCCTAAGAGTGCTAGCTCGTAAGGACACCATTTTTTGACTGATCTGAGAGAAATATGATAAAATTGAAGAATAAGGAGACCCTTTCTTTTTTCTTTCTGGATCCATGCATCTGATCTTTACAATAGAGATAAAAAAAAATCCTTTCTTCTCAATTTTCCATGCACAAGAGAGAAACTTTTCTCTTCCTTTCACGCTCTTAAGAAGAACTTTTCTTCTCTGATTTTCTATGATGAAAATCAGATCTCATCTAGTTTCTCATGCTAAAAATCACATAAAATCTTGAGATCTAAAAAAATCCAAAAGAGGGATCCAAGAGAAGTACTGTTCTTCTCTCTTTTTCTCCCGTTTCTTTTTGATCTAGAACTCTAGAGATCCCCAAACGCCCAATCAGATTTTTTTAGTATTTCTCTTCTAAATTTTTATATTAAAAATTAGATCTAATCTAAATTTTATTTTAAAAAAAATAAAAAAAAAATCTGGAAGAAGAACTCCTTCTTCAAGGCTGCGCACAAGAAAGAAGATCCATCTTCTTCCTTGATCTAAAACTTCAAGAAGCCCCAAACCTAAACCAATTTTTTTTTGATATTTCTTCTCTAAATCTACATGTTAAAAATTAGATCTAATCTAATTTTTATCTTAAAAAAAAATAAAAAAAAAATCTGAAAGAAAAATTTCTTCTTCTTCAAGGTTGCGTATAAAAAAGAAGACCCATCTTCTTCCTTGTCTTTCTCTCGTTGGAAAGAACTTTTCTTCTCCAATTTTCTGGTGTATAACTAGCAGAAAAAACTCTCTTTGATATCCAAAAATCAGTAAGAAAAGATCAAAAAAATATACCAAAAAGAAGAGGAGAAAGTGGATGTTGCGAGCGGGATCTTGGGGCATCCATCTCTTGGACACCCCGACGGTCATAAAGAGGAGATGGGGCACCTCCTTTTTCACGAGAGGAAGAGAGGAGAGGGGTGTGGCACTTCTTCATGGAGCGTGGGATTTCTCACAGTAAAAAATGGGGCATAGAGAATTAATTATCACATGGGGTGGCTTTATTTTGGGTTTAGTCCTATTCCCAAATAGGATTGAAGATCTTGATCAAATTCTAACTAATTCTTGGATCCAATCCTAACCAATTTAAGAATTAGTTATAACAAACTAACTAATTAGATCCTAACCCAATTAGGCTCCAATCTAATTAAAAATTAGTTAGATTAAAACCTCATTGATTCAGAAATTGATTCTTAATGGATATCAGGAAAGTTTTTTAATAATAGGACTTGATCCAATCAAGCCTATTTTCAAATGGTATTTGATCAAATCAAAGCCTATTATCTAATAGGGTTAGATCCAATTCAAGCCTATTTATAAAATAATTTTATTTTTATGCATCCCTAAGATCAATTGGAATAAGTCCTGTTATTCAATAGGGTTGCATCCAATTAATCCAAAGCCAATCTAATTGAATTCAATTCAATTAGAACTAATCCAATCCCCATTGCTCAATCAAATTGAGTCAATTAACAATCACATTATTAATTAATTATTCTTCTAATTTACTAACCATTAGTAAATTATTTATTGCAATCTTTGCAAAAGATTAATCATCAATCAAATTGATAATTAAACCCTTCAATGATTCATAATCATCAATCAGCCATTTGATCAGACAGGTACTTTTATGTGTATGATCCCATAGGTTTGAATCTAAATCGGTAGCACAAGAATGATTTTTGTACTAATCGATGTAACCATCTAGCAATGGGATCCGACGTTCGGATGGACCGAATGTATGCTTAGCAACACTCTAGAACTCATGTGGATATAGTTACTATATAATTCATCCCTTTGACACTTGATTCTCAAGAATGACTTTGGGTTAAACTGTCAACCCAGGATGAGTGGTCTACATTGTATCTCAACCTAAAAAATTCTGTGACTCTTCACTAGGACTACTTTGACCAAAGTTTTGTTGAATTGAAATAAAATGATACATCATCTCCAATTTTACTTGGAGCGGTCAATCTCATCTTGACTCGCACTCGGACTTCACAAGTACTTGGCTATACCCAAAAATCTTCCGTTATTGAATTAGAAATTTGGGTAGTCCGGTACCAAAGCATAGTGAGTTGCTTGCAAATCATCGAGACAGTCTCAGGTCCGAGGGACACTTATACCCATATCCCATCAGAGCAGTCCTTGATAGCAGAATGCTCTGGTAGTGGTTACGCTCAGTGAAATATACTCCTACAAATCACCCATATACTATATCCGTATCACCACACGCTTTGGTTAAGAGGACAACCAACTAGTATGGCATACAACGACCTATTCTCGATATAATTATCGTCCTTGTGATAATTGTATCATTTGATCGCGAGCAAAATTTAAGAACCACATGATAAATCTTCTTTTATCATTTTGAAAGTAGTTCTAAGGATTTCATCATAACATATGAGTTCTATTTTAGAAGATGTATTCCTTATGATAAATCTACTAGATAATATTTATCATTTTATAATTCGTATCTTGTATGAAACACAATCATCTACAACCTAAATGATTGGCTTTTGGATAATTTTCCAACAACTCCCACTTAGACTAAAGTCAATCAGATTGGTATCAAATACCCATCTTTCATTTTAAATTATTAAACTCTTTAGATCTGATTACTTTAGTCAATGGGTCGGTCAAGTTCTCCTTTCGATCAATCTTCCTAAGGTCAGCTTTATTTTTGATCTTATCGAAAAAGTTAATTGCAATGCAGAAAGTATTTGGTTCACAGATGGAGCATCAATTTTTTTAGCTTGAGCTATGGCTCCAGTACTACTGTCAATACAGTAAAATTGGACCATCAATGGAGGGTGCCTCTCCAAGCTCGCTTATGAACTTCCGTAACCAAACTTCTTTACCAGCATCAAATACCGCAAAGAACTCTGTATCACAAATAAAATTTGCTATTGACTATTGCATGGAACCTTTCCAGTATGTCGCTCACCTTTTAGGATAAAAATACAATCTGACACAACTTTGTCATTTCAATCTGACTAAAAATTGGAATCAATATTTCATAGATTTTAAGTCAGACTCTCCATGAACGAGTCATTAGTCTTTAGTATTTCATAAATATTTAAGAATGGTTCTCATAACCTTTCAAATCTTTATGGAGAACAGAGATGACAACCAAGCTTTTACTCTCTGTAATGTAGAGATATCATTCTCGATTAAGAGAATTTCATCTCAAATAATACAAAGAATAATTTTACAGAACTAATAGTATATTTGTACATACAGGATTCTGTTTCATTCTTAATGAAGTCATATGTTCAAAATATATGTTCCAACTCTGAGAAGTTTAATTTAATTCGAATGGACTTGAGGATTGCCTCAAGAAAAATATCTCATCATAGTCAACACTATAACTTTGATGAAATCTTTTGGCAACCAGACAGAATTAATAGGTCTCCATCTTTTCGTCTGCACTTCTTAACCATCTAAAATTCACTCACACCCTATGGGTCTTACCCTTTCAGGTGAATCAACGAATGTCCATACATCATCAATCTTGATGGACTTCATTTCATATTTAATAGCTCCAAGCCACTTCTCAATGTTAGATCCCTGTATTGTATTCATATGAGAGATCAAATCTTCATCTTGAATCTAGAAATCAAAGTATTTGTTTGGCTAATATGGTACTCTATTATATCTATTCAAGGATGCTTTTACATTGAATTTCGAATTTGATCTAATCAACTCCGATTCTGTTGGTTTGTGTCAAAGTTGGTTCTTCTACCTATCAAGCTTCACCAAGTTTGCTCTTAACAGTATCAGTTCTTTCATCAAAAAACTTTTTTTTCAAAAGGAATACCTTAAGATTTATGAACATCTCATGTCCTTCAGGAAGGTAGAAGAAATATCCTTAAATAATATTTATCAGACCAAGATCTAAGCTAGTCGGTTTGTGAATATTTCACATAAGCTTGACACCCTAAACCTAAGGTAAGAGAGTATCAAATTACCCAAGTCTATATCTCATATGAAGTTTTGGTGATCGATTTGCTCGAAATATTCTCGAGCACGTATCAAGTAGTCTCTAAAATACAACCTCAGGCAGACCAGCAAACTCCACAGTGGACCGAACCATACCTAATATTGTTCAATTCTCTTTTTAGATATCTTTTTAAATAGTGATATCTCAGGAGAGGTCCATTAAGAGAGAATCTAATTTTCTCCAAGACATGTCAAAACTTACTATAAAGGTATTCACTTCATCAGTCAAACCAATGAATTCTAATACTCTTTGTAGTTCATTTTTCTACCTCATTACAGAATCATTTGAATATTTTAATTAATTCAGATTTATGCTTCATAAGCAGGATATACCCATACCAAGATAGATCGTCTGAGATTTTAATGAAGTAGTAAGCCCTCTTCTGACATTAATGTTCGTGAGTGTAAATATATCAATATGTATCATAACTTAGAACATCGCTGGCTTATTCACCCTTTCTAATAAAAGATGAATAAGTGATAAGTGGTATATTTTTACATTTATTGTAGGTATTTTTGATAATTTATGGTACTAATATCTTCTTAAAAATCTTAATTTCATGAATTTATTAAATTTTTTTAAAAAATAAGTAATTTTAAAAAAAAATATGAAATTAGATATATTTATAAAAAAATAGATATTAATTTAATTGAGCAATTTAAGCACCAAAACGAAGAAAAATTTTAAAAAAATTTAATGCATATTTTTCTTATTTTTCAGGCAAAAAATCAGAGCAAAAATCGAGCCAAAATATCCTAAAAAATAAAGAAAATAGCCTTCAGTATACGGTGGACCGATCGGTCGGTCCACAGAGCCAGGGTGCGGTCCACAGAAAACTTCATGCAGTCTACAAGCATGGTTCACAGTGAGAAAAAGATCTTGGACGTGATCCAACGGCTGAGATTCAATCCGACCCAGATCTGATGGTTCAGACTCGTTGTCGATTTTGAATAGGATTCTTTTGCACGATCTGACGGCCCAGAAGTAATCCATCATGTGATCCAATGGCTGTTATCGCTCCTAATTTTGAATAGGATTTTTTTACATGATCCGATGATCAAAACTTCATTAAAATCCAGATTCAACGGCTGACATTCGATCCGACTTTGATAAGGATTAAAACTATGATTTTTTATCAGATCTGGGCGGTCTGAAGCTGATCCGACGGCCAAGAATATTCTTAAGGAGATTAATATGATTTCTAAGAATTTTAGGACTCTTTTTTCTACCAAAAAATTATAAAAAATTCATCTATATATAGAAAATCTGGGAATAAGCTTTAAAAGCAGAAAAATTAAGTAGAAAGTAAAAAAAAATAGAAAAAAAATAAAATAGCTTTAGAGACTCAAGAAAAAGAAGGAAAGAAGTCGGTTCGCTCTACGAAGTATGATGGAAGATGGAGAGGTCATCAACCATCTTTCCGACGAGGCTTGACTGATCAACCTTAAATCTTTGTTACAATTTTATTTTTATTTTATTTTATTATTTCTTTTAAATTTTTTGTACTTGAATTTTAATTTCAATTAATGCAAAATTTATTTTTCTGCACTTTAAATTTTTGTCTTTTATTTTTTACATGTAGATGCTAGGATCTAATTAGTAGATCTTAGTACCAATTTATTTTTATATTTTTTAAATTTTTATTATTTATTTTTATTGCAAGTAGATGCTAGGATCTAGTTAGTAGATCTTAGTATCCGATTTATTTTTTATATTTTTAATTTTTATTTTCTGACTTAAATTACTTTCTTCAAAATTTTATTTTATTTTTATAAAATCAAAGATTTCAAATCAAAATCCTACTTTCTCTGTGGATTCAACCCGACTCACTACTTTCTATATATTTTTAATTTTTATTAAAGTCAAAATTTGATTGATAATCACGGTGTCCTAACGACAGCATCACGATCCTATCAATTTTTGGCACCGTTGTTGGGGAAGGCACCAATTTTAATGTTTGATTTCTTTAGTTTTCTTATGACTATTGCTTACTAACTTTTTTTATCTTTTTGTAGAAAAAATTCAAAAATTCAAAAAAAAAGGGAGATAGAAAGCTTCCAAGTTGGTGAGATCAATCTTAACCCTAGCCTTAACTATTTTTTTTAGTATTAATTACTATTTTTTTTAATTAACCTAAAATTCATCCACATAAACCTAAT
Organism: Elaeis guineensis; assembly: GCF_000442705.2. Classification (NCBI taxonomy): domain Eukaryota; kingdom Viridiplantae; phylum Streptophyta; class Magnoliopsida; order Arecales; family Arecaceae; genus Elaeis; species Elaeis guineensis. Next base: position 79,470,597 of record NC_025997.2, read on the forward strand.
AAAAATTGCATTCAAAAGTAGAAACTTAATTTTTAGGAGCATTCATCATTGTAGATTTATTTTTGATGATCGCTGGAGACAAGGTAAGCTTTCAAGTTTTATTAGTTTTATGCATTTAATTTAGTTGCATAGAACCCCTTGTTTGAAATTGGTTATGCATATTCATCTCAAATCAATTTAAGGACAACACCCATAATAAGATAAGGTGAGAATTTCATCACTCTCCCTTGGCCCAAAAACAACCAACCAGCATCCCACATTAACCCTAGCCTAACTAAAATCAAGTAGACATTAACCCCTAGTATTAATCAAGTTTAGTTCTGAGTATTGTGGTCAAGTCAAGGGCAAAGTAAGTCCAGACTCACTCTTGAAACTAGTGTCTAAGGTAAGAGGTTATAAAGGCTCAGCCTAAGTGGATTTGTGGTTATTTAATTGGTTCCATTAGCTTACCTGACCAATTCAGTTGGTGTCTAAGGCAAGCAACGAGGGGACCCCCACGATCCCACCTCTTATTTGGCTAGTTGAAGAAAGTGAGAACAAACTCAATTTGTATCTAGACTAAGCCACTCTACATCGAACTGTTAGGTCTAAGAAACCCATAGGTGTCTAGGTTTAATTATTTGCTAACTTTATTGTAATTAACACTAAACCACAACTAATTCTTCCCACCTTACGTATCTAGATCTAGGGCTCTTTCTTTCTTCTCTCTCCTTTTTCTCTTAAAAAAAAAAAAAAGAGATGAAACAAAAACAAAACTTGAATCATACATTAGGGTTTGCACTGGTATATGCAAGGTAGAAGAGCTCTCTATCCTGACATAGTTGAATCCAATCCTGAGATTGAACGGTTGATTCATATTAAACATAAAAATCAGATGGCTGGAGATCCTAGAGAACCACCTAGGCAGATGAAGAAATATTTTATTCCTTCCACCTATAACCCATCGACTTGTATCCACTTACCTGATATCCCTGCAAGCTACTATGAGATCAAGTCGATCACAATCCAGATGCTTTCGTCTTTCTATGAAAATACTAATGAAGATCCTTACAAGTATCTGGATGAGTTCTTAAAAATTTGTTTCACGATAAAAATTCAAAATTTTATTGATGATGCACTTAGATTGACCTTATTCCCCTTCTTACTTAAAGATAAAGCCAAGTACTGGCTTGGCACAATAGGAAGACCAATCCAAACTTGGGCTGAAATGTAGTACGAGTTTCTTAAAAAATTCTTTCCCATAGGTCGAACCAACACCATGAGGCGAGCCATTACTGGATTTGCTCAGCTTCCAGGAGAACAAATTCATGAATCATGGGAGAGACTTAAGGAACTTCTTAGAAAATGCCCACACCATGATCTATCTAAGTGGCAAATTGTTTAAGCTTTTTATGAGGGTTTAGGTGACCAATATAGACAGATGGTAGATGCATCTTGTGGGAGTGCATTCATGAGTAAAAGTGAGGATGAAGCCTATACTTTGTTTGAATCTTTGAGTGAAAATTCAATCAATCATGCTTCATTATCCTCTTACGAAAGATCAATCCCTCACCAAAAGTGGGCAAAAATTTTTGAGATCAAGCAAACAGACTCTAGTCCTAAGACCGATCTGAACCTAATAGCCCAAAGATTAGATAAAGTCGACCTTCTTGCTCAGAAATTTGATCAGTTCCTAGCATTAGGTTAACAATCTCCTACACAATACACACCACTACCTAATTATCAGGAGATTTATTCTATTTGTGCTAGCCCGACCCATCATGTGAGCGAATGTCCCACGGCTGCACAGTTTCCACCTTTCAATCAAGAACAAGTTCAAGCTGTCCAAGGTTACTCTAATCCTATTAATGACCCATTCTTAAATGCATATAACCAAGATTGGAGAAACCATCCTAATTTTTCTTGGAGACCCCAACAGACTTAGGCTCAGACCCAAATTTTTTCTATGCAGAACTTTCAGAATGGGCTCCAATACCAAAATTATGCCTATAATAGTGGTCAGCCTAGTCAGCTTACTCAGCCATCCTATTACAATCAGTCGTTATACCCACCTCCTCAATAGACCAATCTAGCCGATGATAGATTTAGCCAACTTCAATAAATGATCATGACCCAACAGCAATCTCTCATCAAGTTAGAAGCACAAATAGATCAATTAACTGAATCTACCATGAGGAGAGAACTATGTCAATTGCCAAACGAGCTAATATCGAATTTTGAAAATGACCCACCCATCCATCAATCACCTGGACCTAGTCATCAATCCAATGTCCCACCTAAGAATCCCCAATTTGAAAATGACAATACAATTTTTAAGCTTAAAAGTGATAGAATTCTTAAGGACCCATATCAAGTCCAAGTGAGTGAGGCTAGTACTGATGCTAGCCAAAAAAAAAATTTAGAAGAGGAGATTAGTACTGAGACTAGCCCAATAAAAAAACCTGAGCTCAATATTGATATTGATCTAAGTGATACTGAGAAGAGAGCTGATGAGTTACCCAAGATATATTCACCAAAAGTTTCATTTTCTTTAGCCCCAAAAGCCGGTTCTTCAACTTTAAAATCACCTCCTCCATAACTAAAATTACCCTTGGTCACATCTGAGTACATATGTTTAAAATCAACTGACACCCTTCCAGCACCCATTACTTCAAACTCAACTCCTAACCCAAAAACTCAATTCATGAGCATTTTAGAAAAACAAATAGAAGAAATTCTCGATAAACAAGGGTTTGTGAATTATCTTTCTAAAATTAAAAATGAGGATGTGAAATACTTTTTGAAGATTGGTAATAAAATATTAAAATTTATTAAAGGTCATCTTCTTGAGATTGGCAATCCAAAATCATTGAAATTTGTCAATCCAGTATTTGACACAGGATAAGTAAGAATTGGCATGGTCTGGCTGAAGACGGTAAACTTAGCACTTCTTGGGAGGCAACCTAGTTTTTAAGTTTTCAATTTTTACTTTTGCCTTTGCTTTCTTTTGCATTTTGTTTAGGATAATCGAGTTTTGCTTTGTATCTTTTGTAAGGATTTGAAAATAATCTTGGCTAAGTTGGGAGGAGAATCAATTTTGAAAAAGACTTCTAGTTTAGGTGATATCTCTCCTTTTCTTTCTCTTTACATGCACCCTTCATTTTTTCTACTCCATTGAGGACAATGTTGATTAAGTTGGGGGGAGAATTAAATTTTTTTTTAAAGTTCTCAAGTAAGTTAGTATTTAGTATTTAAGCATCTGATTATACTTAAAAATTGAGTTAAACCAAGTATTTTTAAAAAAAATTGATGTACAGATCAGAGAGTTTGTGAGATATTGAGGGATCAAGTATTAAGAAAACTCAATAAAGAGTTAAGTTTAGAACTTAAACAATTTTTTTTGAGCATTTCTAAGTTTTTCTACCAGCATTAAAGAAGAGTTTACTTTTTATGGGCTTGTGTAGGGTAACTATACGTTTCTTCATATATTTAAAAAAAAAAGTTTTCAAGTACTTCATGCTGAGTAACCGGGCCTCTTTGCCTAAGCAAGCATTGAGTTTCGCATCAAAAGGTATGAAGGGCAAAGAAGCTTTGTTGTAAAGCTAGTTTTAACTCGTAGTCTATTTGATTCGAGCAAGTAGGTTCGAGGGATATTTTATACCTAGTGTCCTAAAGCGATCTAATTTAGGAGTCATTGACTGAAAACTCGCTACATGGGTTAAACAGAAAGCTTAAGGGGCTAAGACACTCAATAGCAGTATAAAAAAAAATAATCAATAAATAAAGGATGGAAGTAACAATATACTTATCCATGTGAAGATGAATGATTTGGAGATAAAGGTAGCGATAATTTAAAAAAATTTAGAAAAGATTTAGTGTTCTCAGTTTAACTCTCATATTGATTAGTATTAATACTCCAATGACATACCTCATTTATATTCTACTGAACATCAGTGGTCCTTTTGAAAATTATTTGATGAAATTTGAGATTTTAAGTTAAATGATACTTGATTCTAAATTTTTTCTTTACTCGAGGACGAGCAAAGTTCAAGTTGGAAAGTATGATAAATGGTATATTTTTACATTTATTATAGGTATTTTTGATAATTTATGGTGCTAACATCTTCTTAAAAATCTTAATTTCATGAATTTATTGAATTTTCTTAAAAAATAAATAATTTTGAAAAAAATATAAAATTAGATATATTTATAAAAAATAGATATTAATTTAATTAAGAAATTTAAGCACCAAAATGAAGAAAAATTTTAAAGAAATTTAATGTATATTTTTCTTATTTTTTAGGTAAATAATTGAAGCAAAAATCAAGCTAAAATACTCTAAAAAATAAAAAAAAATAGCCTTCGATATACGGTGGACCGGTCGGTCGGTCCACAGAGCCAGGGCGCGGTCCACAGGAAACTTCACACGGTCCACAGGTGCGGTTCACTGTGAGAGAAAGATCCTAGGCATGATCCAATGGCTGAGATTTAATCCGACCCAGATCCGACGGTTCAGACTCGTTACCGATTTTGAATAGGATTCTTTTGCACGATCCGATAGCCCAGAAGCAATCCATCACGTGATCCAATAGCTATTATCACTTTTGATTTTGAATAGGATTCTTTTGCGTGATCCGATGGTCAGAACTTCATCAGAACTTAGATCCAATGGCTGACATTCGATCTGACTTTGATAAGGATAAAAACTATGATTTTTGATCAAATCTGGGCGGTCCAAAGCTGATCCGACAGTCAGGAATATTTCTAAGGAGATTAATACGATTTCTAAGGGTTTTAAGACTCTTTTTCCTATCAAAAAATTATGAAAAATTTATCTATAAATAGAAAGTCTTTAAGGGTAGAAAAATTAAGTAAAAAATAAGAAAAAAATAGAAAAAAAATTAAATAGCTTTAGGGATCCAAAAAAAAAGAGAGAAGCTGGTTCTCTCTACGGAGTAAGACGGAAGATGGAGAGGTCATCAACCATCTTTCTGATGAGGCTTGGTTGATCAACCTCAGATCCTTATTATAGTTTTATTTTTATTTTATTTTATTATTTTTTTTAAATTTTTTGTACTTGAATTTTAATTTCAATTAATATAAAATTTATTTTTCTGCACTTTAAATTTCTATCTTTTATTTTTTGCATGTAGATGTTAGGATCTAATTAGTAGATCTTAGTACCAATTTATTTTTATAGTTTTTAAATTTTTATTATTTATTTTTATTGCAAGTAGATGATAGAATCTAGTTAGTAGATCTTAGTACCCGATTTATTTTTCATATTTTTAATTTTTATTTTTCGACTTAAATTACTTTCTCCAAAATTTTATTTTTTTTATAAAATCAAAGATTTCAAATCAAAATCCTATCTTCTCTGTGGATTCGATCTGACTCACTACTTTCTACATATTTTTAATTTTTATTGAAGTTGAAATTTGATTGATAATCACGGTATTTTAATGACAGCATCATGATCGTATCAATAAGTCAACTATACTAAAAATAGACTTCAATGACATTGTCTAATCTAGGATGCTAGTCAAATGTGTATGCTACACTAACGGTTATGGTACTGAGTTTATATCATTTTTAATTGTCTACTCATTATTGTAGTATCATTCACAATGATATTACAATAATCATACTTATTGACACCATCAATAAGATTGGATAATAGTGACAATCACCTAAAATGACATCTTCAGGATTGAAAACAAGCTCAACGATTCCTGATGTCAAGACTGGAACAGTCTTCCATATTTTACATTTAAGAGTCTCTTACCATTTTCAAACCTTCTCCTATCCTGAAGTCTTTTATAACTATTTGTAAATATGACTTGCATTATTGGTATCCTATATGCAGATAGTAGTATTACCAATAGAAAAACTTCAAGGAGTTATCACATAACATCTTGACCAGCAAGGATTTGTTGATTTCTCTTTTAAGCCTGTTTAGGTTAGCCTGAGACTTATTGATCAATGTACCCAAAAACTATACTCAACTTCTGATACTGACTATTAAAGTTAGGTCTGATAACATTTTCACTGTCTAACAGTGAAGAGAGCAACTATTTTCTAGCCATTTCTAAAAAGAAAATAATTGACCTATTAGTATATGAACTATTTTAAGCCTAAAGATTTGGACTTTAGTCTAAAGGTTCTTCCATTATTTTATACGAATTGGCAGCCTCTACTTTCAATCCGAAGAATTATTTTAATTCCTTAGTGGGTGCTAGAATCCACACAGACTGCATTCAGGCCTGAGTGTGGCTCGACCAACTCTAGTGCATCCATGGGTAGGTTTACAACCAATTATTTTTTCAAATAATTTTTAGCAATCAGATTTTGCCTCAGACATCCCTTCAGCAAGCGTGTGGCACCTCCATTGAAAATCTTGATTAGGTCCAATCATTAACATGACAACATCAAGTACATCCAACAAAATAGATATCCAGATCTGAGTGTAGCTCAGCCAACTTGAGCATTGGTCTGACGGTATAATAAGGTGGTCATATAATGGATGATAATTTCAATACGTAATAGACACCAGGCGTGTGGCACCTCCAATGCCTATTTGGGATATTGAACTCATTATCACACACCTTAATGGGAGGCTATGATCTAGTTATCCCCATAACTAGCTCATTTTATGAACTTAATAATTTAAAAGATTTGGTTAATTTATTTTAGAGGACATTAATCAACCTACAAGTCATAATCCTCCTACAGACTTCACCAAGTCATGAGAAGAATTAGTGACTAGTGGATCCAATCGGCATATCATAGATCCTCCCACTGATTTTACCAAGTCATAAGAAGGATTAGAGATAAGTCGGTCTAGGGCACCAAAATCAGTCATATTGATTAACCTTAACAACATGGGTCAACTCGAGTCACCTAGCGATCTAATCAGCTTAATGACTCGAGCTCAACCTTTGAGCCTGAATCAAGGTCCATTTGATTTGATCAAAGATATGGACTCGATCAACTACAACTATTATTTTTGATCTAGAGTACCTTTGATCTAATCTAAATTAGCTATTGGTTAGATTGGATCCATTACTCTTTTTAGTCCATTAAGTCTTTGATTCTAACCTTAGGTCTAAACCAATTAAAAAGATCTAATTTGAGCTATCCCATGCCCCATGTTTTATGCAATGTCATTAGATCTTCAATTATAATTTTAGATCTAAAATATATTTTTTAATTCTTAATTAAGTATAGCATCAACATGGGTTAAGATTATGAAATAATTTCTTAAGTAAACCTTTTACATTAAATCATAAAATCTTTTAGATCAAATCTAAATTTTCATGATTTTCAATCAAAATAATTTTGATTAATCAATATTAGATGTAACTAGTTTCTTCGCAACTTGTATCACATACAACAACACCTAAGATTTCAAGATCTAGGATTTTGCAAGAAAGTAAGTTTTTCTCTTTTCACTTTCTTCTTCATGGGACCTCATAGTGACACCCCTACACGCCATGAAGAGCACTCCATTGAATGGAAAGAGAGGGTCATGTAACCCTACTTGTTCTTATGATCGGATAGCCTGGTGATTATCCAATCCGAGTACTTTACTACTCAGAACATCTAATCTAATTCACATATCATATATGAAAAAATTTAGATCAAATCTAAATTGTAGTAGATCTGATTTTATATTAGGTCATATCTAAAATCAGATCACAACATATCTCAGATATTGCTAAATCTAGATTTCAACTCTACATGCATATATGTTTATGTCATAATGAACCTTCGCTTTGATACTATTTGAAGGAAAGCGTGATGGGTGATGTGCATATATTTTTAAAATTTTATAGTGAAATATATATAGATTAAATAATTTAATCTATAATACATGCATAGATCAAATCTAAATCACCATACAGGATCTATGACATGAACTAATATGTATGTATACACATCTGAAATCTAAAATTTAGTAAGTACAGAATATATCTAAGTGTAATTAGATCATATCTAAATTACATCTAAAAATTAATTGAGATCAAAATCTCATACCTGAGCATGGGTAGTAGATCACCTCATCCAAAATTTATAAAGATAGTTCTTGATGATACTTGACAGCTGCACATGCGTCCGGCCTCTATAGGTATCCACACGAAGCCCTTATGCTGAACAATCTCTCCGGGAGTGTTAGCTCATAAGGATACCATTCTTTGGCTGATCTGAGAGGAATATAATAAAATTGAAGAATAAGGAGGCCCTCTTCTTTTTCTTTCTAGATCTATGCATCTGATTTCAATAATAGAGATTAAGAGAAGAATCCTTTCTTCTCAATTTTCCATGCACAAGAGAGAACCTTTCTCTCTTTCTTTCATATCCTTAAATTTTTTTTTCCTCTAATCTTTTATGATAAAAATTAGATCTAATCTAATTTCTCATACTGAAAATCACATAAAATTTTGAGATCTAGAAAAATCCAAAAGAGGGATCCAAGAGAAGAACCGTTCTTCTCTCTTCTTCTCTCTTTTCTTCTTGATCTAGAACTCTAGAGATCCCCAAACGTCCAACCAGATTTTTTTGATATTTTTTTTCTAAATTTTTATGTTAAAAATTAGATCTAATCTAAATTTTATCTTAAAAAAAAAAAAATCTGAAAGAAGAACTCATTCTTCTTCAAGGCTGAGCATAAGAAAGAAGATCCATCTTCTTTTTTGATCTAAAACTTCAAGAAGCTCCAAACCCAAATCAAATTTTTTTTGATATTTTTTCTTTAAATCCATATGTTAAAAATTAGATCTAATCTAATTTTTATCTTAAAAAAATAAAAAAAATCTGAAAGAAAAGCTCCTTCTTCAAGGCTATGCACAAGAAAGAAGATCCATCTTCTTCCTTGTCTTTCTCTCGTTGGGAAGAACTTTTCTTCTCTATTTTCTACTGTATAACCAGCAGAAAATTTTTTTTTTTGATGTCCAAAAATTAGTAAGAAAAGATCAAAAAAAATATCAAGAAGAAGAGGAGAAAGTGGATGTTGCAAGCGGGATCTTGGGGCATCCAACTCTTGGATGCCCCCCTCCTTGTTTTAGGCGACCATAAAGAGGAGATGGGGCACCTCTTTTTTCACGAAAGGAAGAGAGGAGAGGGGTGCGGTGCTTTTTCATGGGGCATGGGGTTTCTCACGATAAAAAATGGGGTGTGGAGAATTAATTTTCACATGGGGTGGCTTTATTTTGGGTTTAGTCCTATTCCCAAATAGGATTGAAGATCTTGATCAAATTCTAACTAATTCTTAGATCCAATCCTAACCAATTTAAAAATTAGTTATAACAAACTAACTAATTAGATCTTAGCCCAATTATGCCCCAATCCAATTAGAAATTAGTTAGTTTAAAATCTCAATGATTTAGGAATTGATTCTTAATGGATATCAAAAAAGTTTTTTAATAATAGGGCTTGATCCAATCAAGCCTATTTTCAAATGGTATTTGATCAAATCAAAGCCTATTATCCAATAGAGTTAGATCCAATCCAAACCTATTTATAAAATAATTTCATATTTATGCATCCCTAAGATCAATTGGAATAAGCCCTGTTATTCAATAGGATTGCATCCAATTAATCCAAAGCCAATCTAATTGAATCCAATTCAATTAGAACTAATCCAATCTCCATTGCTCAATCAAATTGAGCCAATTAATAATTATATTATTAATTAATTATTCTTTTAATTTATCAACTATTAATAAATTATTTATTATAATCTTTGTAAAAGATTAATCATCAATCAAATTGATAATTAAACCCTTCAACGATTCATAATCATCGATCAGTCATTTGATCAGACAGATACTTCTATGTGTGTGATCCTATAAGTTCGAACCTAAGTCGGTAGTACAAGAATAATTTTTATACTAATCGATGCAATCATCTAGCAATGGGATCCGACATCCGGATAGGCTGAATGTATGCCTAGCAACACTCTAGAACCCATGTGGATATAGTTAGCGTATAATTCATCCTTTTGACACTTGATGCTCAAAGATGACTTTGGGTTAAACTATCTACCCAGGATGAGTGGTCCACATTATATCTCAACCTCAAAAATTCTGACTCCTCACTAGAACTACTTTGATCAAAGTTTTGCTGAATTGAAACACAATGATGCATCATCTCTAATTTTACTTGGAGTGGTCAATCCCATTTTGACTCGCACTCAGACTTCACAAGTACTTGACTGTATCCAAAAACCTTCCATCATTGAATTAAAAATTTGGATAGTCCGACACCAAAGTACAGTGAGTTACTTGCAAGTCACTGAGGCAGTCTTAAGTCCGAGGGATACTTATACCCATATCTCATTAGAGCAGCCCTTGACAGCAGAATACTCTGATCGTGGTCACACTCAATAAAATATACTCTTACAAATCATCCATATGCTATATCCGTGTCACCACACACCTTGGTTAAGAGGACAACCAACCAATATAGCATACAATGACCTATTCTCGATACAATTATCATCCTTGTGGCAATTGTATCATTTGGTCACGAGCAGAATTTAAGAACCACATGATAAATCTTCTTTTATCATTTTGGAAGTAGTTCTAAGGACTTCATCATAACATATGAGTTCTAGTTTAGAAGATGTATTCCTTATGATGAATCTATCAGATAACATTTATCATTTTATAATTCAGATACTTGTATGAAACACAATCATCTACAACCTAGATGATTAGTTTTTGGACACATTTCTCAACAATTGAACCTCTCAATATCAATAGCCATTAGATCAGCCTCAAGCCATTAGTTTGTCCCTTGCTATGCTTATAAAGATTCAACTAGATCCTAGGTTCTCTTAAGGGAACATTCCCCTTTTCTATATAGCTAATATTTAGAGGATTGATAAAATGGTTATAATTAGGGCTAGCAATTTTCGACACGATCTGTTGACACAAACACGCCATGATACATACTTAGATGGGTTCAGATTTAGAATAAATGGGTTTGCATCATAAATGGGTTGATCCATTTATGACACAATAAATTCGTATCTTAATCAGATTGATCTATGTAGCCTGTTTTGACCCGTTTTGATCTATTTAACTAAATGGGTTAAAACATATTAACAAGTTATACGACACATTTAAATATATTTAATTTAAGATTACTTGAGCATAAATGAAAAAAATCAAAAAATTATAATCCTAACCTAAAAGAAATAATGATGAAATTCAGAACTGTGAATTAGCATAGCAAGTAACTAAATTATTTTTATATTATTTTAATTTTTTGACTTATTTTTTATTATTTTAGTTAAATTTTATAAATAAGTTAAATAGTTAAATGAATCATTAGGTGGGTAGTGTATCTGTTTAACCCGCCAACATAATTATTAATCGTGTTAGACGGATCATGTTGTGTCAATCCATATATGTTCGTATCGTGTTTGTGTTCCATAGGTCGACCTATTTAATTAAACAAGTCATATTCGGATGGAGCTAACTTGTGTTATACCCCTAGGTTGACACAATCTGTTTATGCCTTGTGAACGTGAATTGCCAGCCCTAGGTAAAATTATAAATAAGGTTTTGGTATTCTAGGCATCTCTCAAACATTTGAATATAGTAATTATTGGGAAGAATTTTGCACGGACCGATTACATGAAAAGACCCAGAGCACAGTGGGAGCCCATCACCGACTCATAGTCAGCCACAACTATCGAGTTAGTCTTCTGCAACCACCTGATCAACGCATCACATCTTGAGCAGATAGGTCATGGCCAACCACCGCTCGACGGTGTGCTATTGCCGACGTATCCTCCTTGGCCGATCATGTCTGGCCGATCGGCCCCACGCCAATAGACAGACCTCAGCTTGGTACATCCTTATCTGATAGCATCTTGAGGTGACCGATCCCTGATCATCGCTGACCTCTAGTCATCGCCGACAACATTCAGTTGGCAATCTCATTGAAAATACAACACCCATCGGCAACAATTGTCTGTGGACTGATAAGGCAACCACAACCGCTGCATCTCAAAAATCTTGAGCGACAATCTCGTGCCCCATGAATTATGTCCTAATCATGTAGGATCGTGCCAACTACTTGTCAACTGAAGCTCCAACTCTCCGTTATAAAGGAGACTCAAAGAGGACCCTCAAAAAAGGTACATCATTATTCTGCCTCTCATGCTCTTTCTGTTGAATGAAAGTTCTATCTTGAGCATCGGAGGATCTTCATCGGAGCCATTTTTGGTTAAGACTTTTGTATAGGTCGCACCCTTGGGAGGCCAGCTTTGCCATCGATTCCAATATCCTGACGCCAGATGAATTCTCGCATTAATAGATTGACGCTAGAAGGAGGGCTTTTGATCCATTTGGAGGAACATATATCGAGAGCAACAAGATAACATGCCACCAAAAAGAGTTTCATCCCGATGCACCAATGCCTCCACCTCTTGACCGATGGAGAGCCAAGCCAATAACCAAGTGTAACTGATAAATAGTATATTTTTATATTTATTAAAGTTATTTTTGGTAATTTATTGTGCTAACATCTTCCTAAAAACCTAATTTCATGGATAAATTGGATTTTTTTATAAAAATAAATAATTTTGAAAAAAATATGAAATTAGAAAATATTTATGAAAAATAGATGTTAATTTAATTTGAATAATTTAAGCATCAAAATAATGTAAAATTTTTGAAAAATTTAATATAATTTTTTTTTAATTTTTCAAAAAAAATGGAGCAAAAATTGAGTGAAAATATCCTAAAAATCAAAATTTATTACCTTCGGTGCACGGTGGACCGGCTGCTCGGTCCACAAAAGTAAGGGCATGGTCCACAGAATAGTTCGTAGTTCACAGGCATGATCCACAATGGAAGAAAGACTTTTTGTACTGATCGACGGTCCAGATCAAATCAGAAGCTCGATCCAACGGTTGTGGTGGTTCCCGACTTTGTTAAGGAGAGATTTATGCGATCCAATAGCTGGAATTCCATCTGGAGCATGATCGAATGGTCAGAAATGCATCCAACTTTGATAAAGATTAAAACATCAGATTTTGGACTGATCTGGGCGGTTCGAAGCTAATCCGATGGTCAGAAATAATTATAAAGGATTTTATATGATTTCTAAGAATTTTGGGACTCTTTTTGTGACAAAAAAAATAAAAAATTTATCTATAAATAGGAGGTCTGAGAATAAGTATAGAGAAGAGAAAAAATCAAAGAAAAAATAAGAAAAAAAATAAAAAAAAAAATCAAGAAGATTTAGGGATCAAATATTGAGATTATGGAGCTAGAGAGCTTGATGCATGGCTAAATTTCTTCAATCCAGAAATATGATAAAGCCTGTAAATAGATTTTTATTTTATTTCTTGTATTTAATTTTTATGTAATAAAATTATGCTTTTATTTCATTTTTTTTTTTTCACTTTTTGAAGTATTGATCTAACCTACACGATCTATACCCTGTACTGACGTGCCGTGATCCCTGGATATGGTACGTGCTTAAGAGAGATAGATCATGATATGTTAGATTAAATCTTATATCTTGTAATTGAATTTAGATAGTTTATACTCTGACAGGATGAGCTGTAATCTACTGATATAGTCCATATTCTTTAGAGATAAACTATACTAATACCTTAATCACAAGAATTAATATTGCAACATAAAAAAAAAAATTAATTTGCATGGTGGATTCAAAATTTTTGAGTTATTTCTTTGACTTATTTTCTTTCATAAATTAATTTACACTTTTAATTTAATTTTTATTATTCTATTTAATCTTTCTACAAATAATTCTCTTTTATTTCTTCTTAAAAAAAAAAAGATAATCACCTTAGATCTCCATGGAAACGATCCCTACTCACTCTATCTATATAGTTTGAGTTGATTTTTATTCTTGACTTCCTACGATAGCGATCAAATTTTATCACCATTGTCAGAGATCTAGGCATGATTATTTTTTTATTAAAAAAATTATTTTATTCTTAGTTTCTTTTTATTTGCTTTCTAATTTTCTTAGTTTCTCAGTCAAACTTACTTTCTTTAAAAAAAAAAAATCTCTACATTGACACCTCATAATCTACTTAAGAAATTAGATAATTTTAAAATTTAAAAAATAAAATAAATTAATTTACTCTTGACTAACTACCAAATCTGACCATCTTTTCTTCTTGCATTGTATAATTCCATAAAACATCTTAAGGGTACAAACTCTAAACAAGATAAGATAGAGATTTCATCATCCTTCTTTGGCCTACAAACCACCATCTTACATATTGCATTGACCTAAATCTTAACTTAAAATCAATTAGACGTTAGTCTCTAAGGACTCTCAAGCTCAATAGGATAAGGGATCCAAAGAGTTGGATTAGGTTAGGGTTAGTCAGTTTGACTGGTGTCTAGAAAAATGGTTCAGGGACTACATCCTGAAAAAAGATGGTTATTTAATTGGTTCTGTTCGCTTATCTAGCCAACTCAGTTGGTGTCTAAGAAAAGCAATGGTGGAACCCCCACCAACCTGACACTTATCTGGCCAGTTAAGTAGTTAGTCTTTTACCTGGAGTGCTCAAAGGCAACCTTGGCAGTTAGGAGCTGTCTAGATCTAGGATTATCCTTAGCTAGGATTGATTGTATAACTTGATTACCAACTATAACTATTAACCCTAATTAAAATACTCTTTTCTATCGTCTCTCGATTTAGGACTCTTTAAGCTCTCATCTTTAGAATTCTCTTATCATCTATCTCTCTTTCCTTTTCTCTTTAAAAAAAAATTACAAAAATAACTAAAAATTCTCAATTTTTTTAGACAAGGATATCTGGTCAATTAGTGAGAATAGATCCAAATCTTACATCTAGTCCAGTAGACCTTAAGCCCACCATGGGTGAACCCAAACATGAACCTCGGGTACTGAAAGACCTTTGCTATCCAATTGGGTCAGTCCAATCCTCATATATCCGACTGTCACAAACTGATGTCAATTTTGAAATTAAACTCTAGATCATAAACATGCTTCCCAAATTCACTGAAATTAAGGATGCATACATTTTTATGAGGTAATTTGAGGAAGTATGCGCCACGATGCAGCTTAACAGCTCACTGAGGATGCTGTAAAACTTAGATTGATCAAATTTACTCTCAAGGATAGTGCCAAAAAGTGGTTATACAGTCTTCCTAACCAATCCATAGCATCATGAGAGGGTTTTGTTAAAGTATTTTTGAAAATTTTTTTTCACACCATAAGACTGTCAAATTTAGGAATGAAATTAATCAATTTTATCAATTATCCAGTGAATCTTTTTGGAAGTACTTTGATCATTTTAAAAACTTTTTGAGTCAATGCCCACACCATGGAATAGAAACTTGGAGGCTGTGCCAAATCATTTATGAAGGACTAGACCCAAACTCTAGAATCATGTTAGAATCAATGTGTCAGGGTTAATTTATGAACAAAAAGTCTATAGAAGCCTGGTAATTTCTAGAGGACCTAGCAGAAAAGAGTCTACAATGGGAGATAACTAGGGAACCCAATAGACTCACACATTCAAGAGGGAATGTATATCAAGTTCAACCTTCCCTAGCAGAAGAGGCTAAATTTGCATCTTTAATCCATAGCATAGAGGCCCTAGAACTCAA
This sequence comes from Elaeis guineensis, assembly GCF_000442705.2. Classification (NCBI taxonomy): domain Eukaryota; kingdom Viridiplantae; phylum Streptophyta; class Magnoliopsida; order Arecales; family Arecaceae; genus Elaeis; species Elaeis guineensis. The sequence goes on from NC_025997.2 coordinate 79,486,207, forward strand.
GGGATACACCCAAGTGAACCAAGTTGCAATAACCACTTGCAATGGGTGTAATGCCACATATCACACGATGGAAGGATGTCCTTTCTTGATGGGTCCAATCAAGAATGAAGTAGCATAGGTGAATGCAGTCTATCAAAGACCTACAAATGATCCCTACGCACCAACATACAATTTAGGATGGAGGAACCATCTCAATTTTTCTTGATCACAAGGGTCCAACTCAAATAGACCTGCATTCACTCAACCCAACCCCAAACCCCCTCAATCATCAAATAATCCATTAGGTTTCAGCAATGATCAAAGGCTTAACTCGCTAGAAAAGAGTCTGAAAATCCTAGCGAAATCGACTGCTAGCACCAACACTACATTGAACAACTTCATGCAGACCACAAGCTAGCTTTTAACTTCCAACACTCATGCTATTACCCGTTTAAAAATGCAATTAGGTCAATTAGCCACAGCTGTAAGTGAAAGAAAAAAAGATAAACTATCGAGTCCATCTGAGGCTAATCCTAGAACTCAAAACAATCAAGGATCACAACAAGGAGCCCAGATCAATCAATTAAATGTAATTCACACTTTAAGGTTTGGAAAACAAGTAGACAATCATGTCGGTATATCTGAAGATCAAGATGACCCATTGTCTAAATCACCTCATAAGCAAGTAACCGATCAGATCGAGTTTAAGGATCCAGATAAGTCTAAGGAGTCAACAAAGATTAATAAACCACCCAAGCCACTTGAAGAATCCACATCAGGGATTAAGCAATTCGAGACATCACCCACCAATCCTGTAGCTCCTTTTTCAAATAGACTTAGGTCCAATAGACACTCAGCCCATATGGATCAAATCTTAGAGATGTCTAAACAAGTGAAAGTAAATATCCCTCTACTAGATATGATCCAACAAGTTTTCACATACACCAAATTTCTCAAAGACCTGTGCACAAAGAAGAAGACCACTAATATTCCTAAGAAAGTCTTCTTGGCAGCTAGTGTGTGTTCATATCTTTCAAGCCATATGCCAGTCAAGTACAAAGATCCAGGGTCTCCTACAATCTCATGTGTCATTTGGAAAACCATCATTGATAGGGTCTTATTAGACCTAGGGGCTAGTGTGAATATCTTACCTTATTCGATCTATGAGAAATTGAGGATAGGAGAATTAAAGCCTATAAAAATTACATTGCAATTGACAAACCGATCAGTGAGAATCTTCAAGGGAGTTATGGATGTTGCCCAGCTATGCAACCCAAGAGGGAGGGGTGAATTGGGTTTTTAAAAATTTTAAGCTTAACTAATTACTTATGATGAATTGAGAAGAAAGACTTTAATTCAAGATTAAATTCCTAAAGCAAGAATGCAAGGATATAATAAAGAATTAAAGAGAAACAATAAAGCACACCACAAACACAAGGATTTATAGTGGTTCGGTGTCAACCTTGCACCTACATCCACTCCCCAAGCTCCTACTTGGGAATTTCAATCCACTATACTTGTATTCAACCCAAATACAAATCATCGAAAACTCCGACACTAGCTATCCCAAGCTAGTCCACTTATTTCCCGGGTACAAGCCAACCCAAAACACTCCGATTTCAGGTTCGGATCAACCTTCCCTTGTTTTGGAAATCCTCCAAAAATAAGAACAATTACTCACAAAGAGTAAGACAGTTTAGAGTACAAATTAATACAATAACAGCTCCTTAAATGAGCGAATATAACAATAAAAATACTTTACTTAAATGAAGAATCCCCTTTTTGTATTTCCTCAAGATGGATGAAAAGTTGAATGAATGCTTGAGAAGAAGATGATCTTTGATTGAAGACTTCTTGAAGGCTTTGAAAGATCTCTTGATCAAGGTTGAACAATAGGCATGAAAGATCCTCTCTTTGAATGCTCTTGAATCTCTTTCACAATCTCTCGTGTATATTGTGGATCACCTGTCTCTCTCGTGTAGATTTTGGATCCTCTTTTCTTTTTCTCTCGAGTATCTCGTTGATCACCTCGTGTATATTTTGGATCCTCTCAATTATATCCTGTATTTTCACCTTTTGAAACATTTTATAGCATTAAGAAATAAGAGAAAACATATTAGACAGAAAAAGAGCCGTTAGAGCATTTTTAGGAAGCATAAAAGGCAATTAAAACGGACAAAAAAACTAGCCGTTGCGGACAATTTCCGTCGCAGGGGTCGACTCATGAGTCGACTTCTGTTGCAACAGCCAGACAAGTTTGATTTCTGGATTTTTTGGCTCAAAGCAGCAGAGGTCGACTCATGAGTCGACTCACAGGTCGTGCCAAGTCAAAAATCCAGCGTGCCAAGGGAAATTTTTGCGTGCCAATCAGCTCATAGTGCCATGAGTTGACTCATGAGTCGACTCATGCACTTCAAACCTTCATAACTTCAAAAATATAAGTCCAAAAATAATGAAATTTTCACCAATAGATTACAAATCATTTGTTCTATCAAATGATGCTATCAAATCAGGATTTTAGTAAAATTATGATTTTGCCCCTGTAGAGCATAAAGACTTTTTAAAAAAATTTGTATCCCTTCAATCTGCTTTGTAATCATCAAAATCAATCTAGGAGCAACAATCTCCCCCTTTTTGATGATGATAAAATATTTTAACAAAAGCATTTATGTGAATGCATTATAGATGCTTGAAAAGAATATGATTCTTTTGGCATGTAATATAAATAGTCATATACAAAAATAGTTTGTCCATTTTCTTAAAGATTTGAAAAGAGTATTAGATCATTTTGAGTTTAAGATGTATCAGAGCAAGAGAAAAATAAATTTTGCAATGTATCAGAGCAAGAAAAATAATTTTTATAATATTATCAGAAAAGATTTTACAATGTATCAAAGAAAATTTTACAATGTATCAGAGCAAATTTTATAATGTATCAGAGCAAGTTAAAAAAATTTTAAGATGTATCAGAGTAAGTTAAATTTCTTAAGATGTATCAAGGTAAATAAAATTTCAAAAGATGTATCAGAGCAAGTTAGAATTTTGAAGTATATCAGAGCATATTTAAATTTTTAAAGCAAATCAGAGCATATGTAAAGAAGTAATTTAAAGTTACTTATTTGCATTGTACTTAGCATTGTACTTTTGATATTGTTCTTTAAATTTTCCAATTCATTCATTAATTTCTCATAATTTGTAGTTTTAGTTTTTGATGGATTGCTTTTTCTTTAATTGCTTTTTCTTTAATTGCTCATTATTTATGGTTTTGCTTTTGTTGAATTGCTTTTTGTTTAATTGCTCATCATTTTTGTTTAATTTCTCCAATTTTTTGTTTAATTTCTCCCCCTTTTTGACATCATCAAACATGGTTAACTCCTTCTTTTTCTGAAATATTCTTTAATTTCTCCCCCTTTAGAGTTTATCACAGATGTTTGCTCCCCCTAAATACAGCAATTATTAATAGCAAACAACAACAAAGAGAAGATAATATTTCAACAAGGAGAATATATATAACCAAAATATGATCGACATCATTACAAAAGGTAGAGATATAAGTGAAAGATGATTCCATAAAACTATAATTGTTTCATTACATAGTTCTTAATACAAAAGTCAACCAGCTAATTGTCAATACATAGCCCCAAAATACAGATCCTAGAACAAGACACTAACACTTAGGATCTAGTAATGATCAAGACAAGTCATGGATCGGAGTCATCAGATATGGGATGAGAAGCTGATGGGTCAGAAGTGCGTCCTCTACCCCGTCTGCCTCTGGCACGAGCAGGAGAGCGAGATGAACTGGGAGGCTGAGAACGCTGAGAGGCTAAGGACTGAACAGAAAGGGTGAGTCTGATGGAATCAAGTACGTTCAGTGCTCTGGAAACAGACTGAAGTAGAGCAGTGAACTGAGTGGTTGCATGCTCACTCGATCCTCGAATCTCTTTCCTCAGTAACTCATATCCACCCTCCAGTGCTCCTCTGAGCCTGCCAGCCTCTGCAGTGAGGTCTGTGACCTCAATAGTGGCCTTCTGTGGCTTGGGATGGGCCAAAGCAAAGACTTGCCCCTGCAAGTCAAGAACTCTGCCAGTCAGTCTCCAGACTGTGTCCTCAAGCTGCTGAATCCGGATGGACTGGTCTGATATCATCTGAAATACAGTGGAGATGTGGGGAGTCATGGTCTGATCAGAAGAAGTGGCTCCTGGTGCAAAAATAGTACTGCCCCACTGACTAGACAACAAAGAAGCCACACGTTGTGATATCTGCTCGATCTGATCATCAGCCAGTCTGAACTCTGATGGAGGTGCTCTGCTCTCTGGCTGATACACTGGTGTGGGCATCCTAGTTAACTCTGAAGGGCCAGCCTCTGTATCAGGAATGAACTGGATATTTGGTGATGCTGCCCTGAAGTCATGGATAGGAGATGATGGACCTTCTTCTTCAGCTCTGTCTTCAGTTCTGTCTTCAGCTCTATCCTCAGCTCTCTCCTCAGCTCTTTCTTCAGAGCCCTTGATCCAACCACCATCAGTCTTTGTAAATCTCATTCGGTGTAGGGTGTGTTGGTTGAAGGTGTCCACATGAGAGAGCTTAGTAGAAGCCTCCCCCTCACAGCTAACTCCAAACCTCCTAAATACTCTAGTAAGGGCCATACCATAAGGCAAGTGTGCCTTGGATCTGTTCAAAGTCTCTCTCATGGCCTCTATCATAAGTGCAGGGAGGTTCAGGGGGGTTTGAGTGATGACATGAAACATGATACATACATCTCTGCTGGAAAGTAAATCATGCCTACCACTCCTAGGAAAGAAGAGCTTCGTTACCATCTGATGTAGGATCCTCATCTCAATGGACAAAATCTTTGCTTCCAATTTATTTAAACTCCCTGAATAAGTTTCTCCTAAAATAATTATGATCCCCTCTTCTTTTACTGGGAGTTCCATATAAGAGTAACCCTCACTAGGCAACTGAAGTATTTCTCCTAATATACTAGAATCCAAGCAAATATCAATACCCTTGACTATTGAAGTCACTGACCCATTTCCATAATGTAGATTCTGATAGAATTCTCTAACTAGGTCAACATAGGTGACTTCCTTAAGGGAGCAGTAGAAATCCCATCCTTGGTTTTTAATCTTACTTGCAAATGTAAAACCCTCTTTCTCAAAGAACCGAAAATCTATATTCTTCCCGGTTTCAACTTTTCTATCAGAAAGAAGATTCTTACTGGGGCTTAGAAGGGATTGAGGGGGACCTTGAGCAGATACTGAACCTGGAGTGGGAGCACTGGAAGACTGACTAGCTTGCCTTTTCTTTCGGACAATTTCTTCAGGCTCACGGATTGACTTTCTTCTTTGGGAAAGTTTCATCTTCGGAGCCATATACACTACAGTAGCAGACTAGAAGACTTGGAGGAACACGTGAATGAGTGGAGGAGGGATCACAAGAGAGTGAAGAGGGATTTTGGTGGAGAAAAGAAGTGGATTTGGGAAGAACGGTGGAGTGCTAGGGCACGTTCCAACCGTGCCAAACAATGGGAGAAAGCACAAAAATCCCTTTCCAAGGTGGCGATTTTTGGTGGAGAGGAGGAGGGAGAATTGCCTCGAAATAAATCCTTGGATTTGGAGCAAAAGGAATTGGAGAAGTCAGCTTTTGGAAGGAAGAAGATGAGAAGATGAGTCGTCTCACGAACAGGGTCCCTTATAAAAACAATGAGCCCGTGGAAAGTTTGAGGAAATAACAAGTTTGCCATTGAGTCGACTCATGGGGGTCGACTCATGAAGTTCAGAAATTCAGAAAAAATGTGAATAAATTCCAGAAAAATTCAAAATTTTGGGAGAAGAAGTTTTGCTCAAAGATAAGTTTTTAGAATGATAAATTTGAGCTTTTGGGATCAGGATTAATGTTGGAAATTGAGCTCTAAGAATTAATTCTTGGAAATTGAGAAAGATTTAGGCATAAGGATCTAGAATTCCTAGATTTCTCCTAATTTTACAGAATTTATCCTCACTAAGGGCCTTTGTAAAGATATCAGCTAATTGATTTTCAGTGCAAACATATTCAAGAATTATATTTTTGTTTTGAATATGTTCTCTTATGAAATGATGTCTTATTTCAATATGTTTGGATCTTGAGTGTTGAATTGGATTTTTAGATAGATTTATGGTACTTGTGTTGTCACATCTTATTGGTGTTTCATTAAGTTTGATTCCAAAGTCTTCGAGTTGTTGCTTAATCCACAAGATTTGAGCACAACAACTTCCGACTGCAATGTATTCGGCCTCAGCCGTAGACAGTGCCACCGAATTTTGTTTCTTGCTAAACCATGAGATTAGGTTAACTCCAAGAAATTGGCAAGTTCCACTTGTGCTTTTTCTATCTAATTTACATCCAGCAAAATCAGCATCTGAATATCCTAATAAATCAATTTGTGAGTCCTTAGAGTATCATAACCCTAGAGTTTGAGTACCATTTAAGTATCTAAGGATTCTTTTAACAGCATTCAAATGAGATTCTTTAGGATTAGATTGATATCTTGCACATAAACAAACACTAAACATGATATCAGGCCTACTTGCAGTTAAATATAATAATGAGCCAATCATACCTCTATAGTATTTTAAGTCTACACATTTACCTTCATCATCCTTGTCAAGCTTACATGAGGGACTCATTGGTGTGCCAATTGGTTTGCAGTTCTCCATTCCAAATCTTTTGAGTAGTTCCTTGGTGTACTTGCTTTGGGTGATGGAGATTCCCTCTTTTGATTGTTTGATTTGGAGTCCGAGGAAGAAGGTGAGTTCTTCCATCATGCTCATCTCGAACTCCCCCTGCATAAGCTTAGCAAAATCTTGACAAAGGGATTCATTAGTAGACCCAAAAATTATGTCATCAACATAAATTTGTATAACTAGCATATCATTTTGATTTCTTTTAATAAAGAGGGTTGTATCTACATTACCTCTTGAAAAACCATTATTTAGTAAAAATTTGCTTAGCCTATCATACCATGCTCTAGGTGCTTGTTTTAATCCATATAAAGCTTTATTTAATCTAAAGACATGATTAGGAAAAGCATGATTTTTAAATCCAGGGGGTTGTTCTACATATACTTCTTCAGTAATATATCCATTTAAAAATGCACTTTTAACATCCATTTGAAATAATTTGAATTTCATAAAGCAAGCATATGCAAGTAGAAGTCTAATAGCTTCTAATCTAGCAACAGGTGCAAAGGTTTCATCAAAATCAATTCCTTCTTCTTGATTATATCCCTTAGCAATCAGTCTTGCTTTATTTCTAATTACATTTCCATGCTCATCTAATTTGTTTCTAAAGACCCATTTTGTGCCAATTATTGAATAATTTTTAGGTCTTGATACTAAGGTCCAAACATTATTTCTTTCAAATTGATTAAGTTCCTCTTGCATTGCATTAATCCATTTATGATCATTTTCAGCTTCTTCAAAAGTTTTAGGTTCAAGATGAGATACAAAAGCACAATGATTAACTACATCTCTAAGTGAAGAACGGGTTTTTACCCCATGCATAGGATCACCAATAATTAACTCCTTAGGGTGGTTGTGAACATACCTCCATTCCTTGGGTAGGTCATTTGTACCTTGAGGTTGTTCTTGAATTTCTTCACCTCTCTCATCTTGTTTGTCTTCTTGATCCTTATTTTCTGGAGTTGCTGAATCTTTCAGAGTGATCTCCTTCATACCTTCTATTAGTGGATCTGCATCATCAACACCCTCATTCTTCCTTGAAGGAAGATCGTTAGATTCATCAAAAACAACATGTATTGACTCCTCAACTACTAAAGTTCTTTTGTTGAAAACTCTAAATGCTTTACTAGTGGAGGAGTAACCTAGAAAGATTGCTTCATCTGATTTTGCATCAAATTTACCAAGTTTTTCTTTGCCATTATTTAATACAAAACATCGGCAACCAAAAATATGAAAATATGCAATATTTGATTTTCTTCCTTTCCAAAGTTCATAGGGGGTTTTCTTTAAAAATTGTCTAATCAAGGCATGATTTAAAATGTAACATGCTGTGTTAATTGCTTCCGTCCAAAAATATCTTGGAAGGTTGCTTTCACAAAGCATGGTACGGGCCATTTCTTCTAAGGTTCTGTTTTTCCTTTCAACTACCCCATTCTGTTGGGGTGTCCTAGGAGCAGAGAAGTTATGGCCAATTCCATTTTCATCACAAAAATTTTCAAAATCTTGATTTTCAAATTCAGTTCCATGATCACTTCTTATATTTTGAATTGAAAACCCTTTTTCATTAGTGACTTTTCGGTGAAATTTAGTGAAAATATTAAAAGTTTCATTTTTGTGTGCCAAAAAGAAAACCCAAGTAAAACGAGAGTAATCATCTATAATTACAAAGCCATATCGTTTTCCTCCTAGACTAGTGGTTCTAGTTGGTCCAAATAAGTCCATATGCAAGAGCTCTAATGGTCTAGTAGTTGAAACAGTATTTTTGGATTTAAATGAAACTCTAGTTTGTTTTCCTAATTGGCATGCATCACAAATTCTATCCTTTTCAAAATTCAGTTTTGGCAAACCAAGAACTAATTCTTTCTTAATTAATTTTGAAAGAGAATGCATGCTAATATGTGCAAGTCTACGATGCCACAGCCAACTAGTTTCATTAACTTTAGCATTCAAGGATACTAGGCATTGCATGTCTAATTTGGCTAAATCATTCAAATCTACCATATAAACATTGCCATGCCTATGTCCTATAAATTTAATTCCATCGTTAATAGGACTAGTCACAATGCAAACAGATGATTCAAAAACAACTTTATACCCTTTATCACAAAATTGACTAATGCTAAGTAAGTTATGCTTTAAACCTTTAACTAACAAAACATTTTCAATGTATTTGGAGGGAGTGATACCAATGTTACCTAACCCGATGATCTTTCCTTTGCCATTATCTCCAAAGGTGACCATCCCTCCATCCTTAGCATCAAGCGTGATGAATTATGATTCATCACCAGTCATGTGTCTCGAGCATCCACTGTCAAGATACCATTTCCTGTTTCCTCCTTGGGATGCTAGACACACCTGCAAGCAAATGTCAAGTTTCTGTCTTAGGTACCCAAGCTTTCTTGGGTCCTTTTAGGTTAGTCAAAATGGTTCCTTTTGGAACCCATATTTTCTTTATAGTTGTGTTTGCAGATTTGAGGCATGTGTATGATTTATGTCCTATTCTACCACATTTGAAATAAGTAATATTTGTAGACTTGTTACTTGAATAATTTACATAAATATTCTTCAGAAATTTTTGTTTCTTCAAGGGGTTATAGCCAAGTCCAGCCTTATCATATACAGCTTTTTGATTATCAAGAATCATATTTAGTTTGTTTGAACTTAAGGTGAACTTATCTATTATAGGTTTCAGCTTATTAATTTCATTCTTTAAGTTTTGATTTTCTTGAATCAAGGTGGATTTTTCAATTGAAAGGTTTTCAACTTGTTTCACTAAGGACTGATTTTCCAATTTCAGTTCTTTATTTTTCATTCCTAGTTTCTTTAATTCATCAATTAAGTCATAGAATGCTTCATGCAATTCTTCAAAAGTAAATTCACTAGTGGATTCAGAAGTTACCTCATTTTCGTGTGCCATAAAGCACAGGTTAGCTTGTTCTGTTGAGGTTTCCTCATCGGAGCTTGAGTCGTCACTCGCACTCCAAGTCGCCATCATTGCTTTCTTTTTGAACTTTTTGGGACCTCTCTTCAGTTGTGGACATTCGGATCTGAAATGTCCCGGCTTCTTGCACTCGTAGCATATAAGAGATTGATCTTTCTCTTTCTCTTTGCTTTGTTCCCCTTTTGTGAATGACTTCTTTCTTATCCCCTGTTTCCTTTTTCTTAGAAATTTCTTAAATCTCCGGGTGATGAGTGCCATCTCTTCATCCTGTTCTTCATCTTCAGAGTCATCCATTTCATAATCAGGCGAAGCTGTGGATTTGAGGGCAATGGTTCTTTTCTTTTTGACTTCATCCTCTTGATGTTGCTTCATGCTAAGTTCATGAGTCATCAAGGATCCAAGAAGCTCTTCTAGAGGTAGAGTGTTCAAGTCCTTTGCTTCTTGGATGGCAGTCACCTTAGCTTCCCAAGTTCTTGGCAATGACCTGAGAATCTTCCTTACAAGCTCACTGTTAGTATAAGATTTGCCAAGACTCTTCAAACCATTAATTATATCAGTAAAATGAGTAAACATAGCAGTTATGGACTCATCATGCTCTATTTTGAACAATTCATATTTATGCACTAGCATGTTTATTTTAGTCTCTTTTACTTGATTTGTTCCCTCATGGGTTACTTCTAACCTATCCCATATTTCTTTAGCAGATGCACAAGTAGAAATGCGATTAAATTCATTTGCATCTAGTGCACAATAAAAAATATTCATAGCTTTGGCATTTAATTGTGCCAATTTCTTATCAACCTCATCCCATTCTTTCTCGGGTTTGGTTGACTCCTCACCATCTATAATCTTGGTGGGTGTGTGAGGACTGTTCACTGTGATACTCCACATATCATAGTCGAGTGCTTGTATGAATATCTTCATCCGAGCTTTCCAATAGGTGTAATTAGACCCATTGAAAAGTGGAGGTCGGTTTGTAGATTGCCCCTCGACTAGAGAAGTACCGACATGGGTTGCCATAGATCTTTGGCTCTTTGATTGTTAGATCAAAGAAGGGCTAGAGCACCGGGCTCTGGTACCACTAGTTGCCCAGCTATGCAACCCAAGAGGGGGGGGTGAATTGGATTTTTAAAAATTTTAAGCTTAACTAATTACTTATGATGAATTGAGAAGAAAGACTTTAATTCAAGATTAAATTTCTAAATCAAGAATGCAAGGATATAATAAAGAATTAAAGAGAAACAATAAAGCACACCACAAACACAAGGATTTATAGTGGTTCGGTGCCAACCTTGCACCTACATCCACTCCCCAAGCTCCTACTTGGAAATTTCAATCCACTATACTTGTATTCAACCCGAATACAAATCGTCAGAAACTCCGACACTAGCTATCCCAAGCTAGTCCACTTGTTTCCCGGGTACAAGCCAACCCAAAACACTCCGATTTCAGGTTCGGATCAACCTTTCCTTGTTTTGAAAACCCTCCAAAAATAAGAACAATTACTCACAAAGAGTAAGACAGTTTAGAGCATAAATTAATACAATAACAGCTCCTTAATGAGCGAATATAACAATAAAAATACTTTACTTAAATGAAGAATCTCCTTTTTGTATTTCCTCAAGATGGATGAAAAGTTGAATGAACGCTTGAGAAGAAGATGATCTTTGATTGAAGACTTCTTGAAGGCTTTGAAAGATCTCTTGATCAAGGTTGAACAATAGGCGTGAAAGATCCTCTCTTTGAATGCTCTTGAATCTCTTTCACAATCTCTCGTGTATATTGTGGATCACCTGTCTCTCTCGTGTAGATTTTGGATCCTCTTTTCTTTTTCTCTCGAGTATCTCGTTGATCACCTCATGTATATTTTGGATCCTCTCAATTGTATCCTGTATTTTCACCTTTTGAAACATTTTATAGCATTAAGAAACAAGAGAAAACATATTAGGCAGAAAAAGAGCCGTTAGAGCATTTTAGGAAGCATAAAAGGCAATTAAAACGGGCAAAAAAACTAGCCGTTGCGGATAATTTCCGTCGCAGGGGTCGACTCATGCTTCAGGAGTCGACTCATGAGTCGACTTCTGTTGCAACAGCCAGACAAATTTGATTTCTGGATTTTTGGCTCAAATCAGCAGAGGTCGACTCATGAGTCGACTCACAGGTCGTGCCAAGTCAAAAATCCAGCATGCCAAGGGAAATTTTTGCATGCCAATCAGCTCATAGTGCCATGAGTTGACTCATGAGTCGACTCATGCACTTCAAACCTTCATAACTTTAAAAATATAAGTCCAAAAATAATAAAATTTCACCAATAGATTACAAATCATTTGTTCTATCAAATGATGCTATCAAATCAGGATTTTAGTAAAATTATGATTTTGCCCCTGTAGAGCATAAAGACTTTTTAAAAAAATTTGTATCCCTTCAATCTGCTTTGTAATCATCAAAATCAATCTAGGAGCAACAATGGAGGATGTGCTAATCGAGGTCAGAGATTTTATTTATCCTATGGATTTTGTGATCCTAAAAACTGAACTAGTGTCAAACCTGAAAGGTCACATTTTAGTCATCTTAGGTAGACCATTTTTAGCAACCACTAATGCCCTGATCAACTGTCGTAATGGACTTATGAAGCTCTCATTTGGAAACATATCCATTGATCTTAATATTTTTAATCTTGAAAACAAAAAAGACCAATTAGTCAATGTAAACCTGATCTAAGATGAGATTTATGAGTCTATTGATCCAGGAGAAAAAGATTTTGACTGTAATCTCTGGTCAGACTTAGAATTTAAAATTGCTTATGAACTATCCACATCCTATGACCAGAGAGTTCATCTACAATGGCAACCACCTGTCGAACCACTTGTAAGATGGATGAACCAATACACAAGCCATCAATTGAGGAAGCATCTAAACTAGAACTCAAAACACTCCCTGAGCACCTCAAATATGCGTATCTAGGTCTATCTGAAACTCTGTCTGTAATCATAGCATCAGACCTAGATCCAACCCAGGAGAAGGAACTTTTAGCTATCCTAAGAAAGAATAAAGAAGCTCTTGCATGGACCATGGTTGATATTAAAGGGATTAGCCCTTCAATTGTCCAACATCGAATTTATTTAGGAAAGGAAGCCAAGCCAATCAGAGACTCCCAAGAAGACTTAACCCAGCTATGAAGGAGGTAGTGAAGAAAGAGATTCTCAAGTTACTAAACAATAAAATTATCTATCCCATTTCAGATAGTTCGTGGGTTAGCCCAATTCAAGTAGTGCCTAAAAAGTCTAGGGTGACAGTGGCCCAAAATGAAGCAAATGATTAGTGCCGACTAGAGTCCAAACTGGATGGAGAGTTTGTATTGATTATAGAAAATTAAATGCGACCACAAGAAAGGATCATTTTTCTCTACCATTCATTGACCAAATGTTGGAAAGGTTAGCTGGACATGAGTTCTATTACTTTTTTAATGGATATTCTGGCTACAACCAGATTCTTATAGCACCAGAAGATCAAGAGAGGACCACATTTACTTGTCCATTTGAAACTTTTGCCTATAGACGTATGCCCTTTGGTTTATGTAATGCTCCATTTACTTTTTAAAGGTGCATGGTCAGCATCTTTTCTGATATGATCGAGAGATTTTTAAAAATATTCATGGATAATTTTTTCATCTTTGGCTCCACCTTCTCTAAGTGCCTACATCACTTAAGACTGGTCTAAGAAAGGTGCAAGGAGAAACACTTAGTGCTTAATTGGAAAAAATGCCAATTCATGGTCAAAGAAGGCGTAGTACTTGGTCATGTTATCTCAAAGAAGAAAATTGAAGTGAATAAAGCCAAAGTAGACTTGTTGCAAATTTGTTATCACCTAAATCAGTCAAAGAAATTCGCTCATTCTTAGGACATGCTGGCTTCTATAGGAGGTTCATCAAAAATTTTAACAAAATAGTTCGACCACTGACCAATTTTCTTGCCAAAGATGTCAAATTTGATTTCACTTTCGAGTGCCTCAATTTTTTTGAGCATCTTAAAAAGGCACTGACATCCGCACCCATCATTCACCCACCCGATTGGACTCAACCCTTTGAACTCATGTGTGATGCATCTGATCATGCCATCGGAGCCATTTTAAGACAAAGAATTGATAAGCTGCCACGAGTCATTTACTATGCCAGTAGGACCCTTAATAATGCGCAGCTTAACTACTCAACTACTGAAAAAGAGTTCTTAATTATCGTCTTGTCCTCAAAAAGTTTAGATCTTATTTGGTTGGGTCACATATCATTGTATACACTAATCACTCAGCCATTAGACATCTCTTAACAAAAAAAGATGCAAAAGCATGTTTGATCTGATGGATTTTACTTCTTTAGAAATTTGATCTAGAAATTAAAGATAAGAAAGGAATTGAAAATATAGTGGCTGATCACCTGTCTCGATTGACTGATGTACCCTCTAACGAATCATCAATAGAAGAGTCTTTTTCTGATGAACAAATCATGTTCGTGACCAAAGAATCATGGTATGCTGGTATTGTCAATTATTTAGCCACGAGTAGGATTCTTTTTTACTGGACTACTCAAGACAAGTACAAATTCTTTGCCCAAGTAAAATATTTTATTTGGGATGATCCATATCTGTTTAAGCAATGTCCTAACCAAATTATTAGAAGGTGTATACCAGACCATGAGGTTAAAAGCATCCTATCCTTTTGTCATGACCAAGCTTGCGGTGGCCATTTTGGATCCAAGAAAACTGCCGCAAAAGTTCTCCAATATGGATTCTATTGGCCCAATTTGTTTAAGGATGCACATGAGTACTGTAAAAACTGCACTAGGTGTCAACAAGTAGGACGGATCATAAAAAGAGACATAATGTCATTAAATTCGATCTTAGTTGTTAAGATTTTTGATGTGTGGGGTATCGATTTCATAGGACCACTTCCAAACTCTTTCGAAAATGAATATATTTTAGTGGCTATCGATTATATGTCCAAATGGATAGAGGCTATGCTATGTAGATCGAATGATAACAAAATTGCTATCAAATTTCTAAAAAAAACATCTTTTCTCATTTTGGAATCCCTAGAGCCATTATAAGTGATCAGGAAACATATTTTTTGTAATCGATCCTTTGCAACCCTGATGAAGAAATATAACATCACCCATAAATTAGCCACACCCTATCACCCCCAGACTAGTGGACAAGTTGAAGTTTCAAATCATCAAATTAAACAAATCCTAGAGAAGACTGTGAGCACCAATAGAAAAGATTGGTTATTGAAGCTAGTAGATGCTCTTTGGGCATATCGCACTGCCTTCAAAACCAACTTAGGAATGTCTCCTTATAGGCTTGTGTTTGGTAAAGCTTGTCACTTGCCAGTAGAGCTTGAACATAGGGCTATATGATGTATCAAAAGTTAAATATGGATCTAGACGAGGCTAGACAACATAGGAAGCTACAAATTGATGAACTTGAGAAAATCAAGAATGAGGCATACGATAATGCTAAGATATATAAAGAACGAACTAAGATATTTCATGATCGAGCAATCCTTAAAATATCATTTTCATCTGATCAAAAAGTTTTTTTGTATAACTTTAGACTATATTTATTTTCTGAAAATTTAGATCTAGATGGATAGGGTCCTATATAGTAAAAGAAGTTTTCTCTTATGGGGCTGTAGAGAACAAAACCCAAGCAATGGTACTACTTTTAAAGTAAATGGATAATGATTAAAACTATTTTTGGAATTACCTAATGAAATTGAAGAGGAAGCCATGGTTCTTCATGAGCCTATTTATTCTGATTGATTCTGTATCACGGGTTCAGTCCGATTGAAGACTTAAAACTTAGCACTTTTTGGGCGGCAACCCATTTTTTTTTTTATTTTAACTAATCTTCATTTTTTTTAAGAATAAGAAACTGCTCTATGTGGAAGCACCTGTCAATAATTTGATCTGGCTGAAGATAATAAACTTAGTACTTTTTGGGAGGCAACCCAGTTTCAGCTTTTGTTTTTGCTTTCTTTTATATTTTATTTAAGTTAATCAAGTCTTGCTTCATATCTTTTGAAGAAATTTGAGCACAATATTGGCTAAGTTGGGGGAAGAACTAATTTTGAAAAGACTTCTAGATCAGGTGATATCTCTCCTTTTCTTTCTCTTTTTATACATCCTTTATTTTTCTTACTCCATTGAGGACAATGTCGATTAAGTTAGGGAGAGAATAATAAAAATTTTTAAATTTTTAAAGTCCTCAAGTAAGTTAGTATTTAGTATTTAAGCACCTGATTATACGTAAGAATCGAGTTAAACTAAGTATTTTTTAAAAAAAATTGATGTACAAATTAGAGAGTTTGTGAGATATTGAGGGATCAAGTATTAAGAAAACTCAATAAAAAGTTAAGTTTAGAATTTAAATATTTTTTTTGAATATTTTTAAATTTTTTTACCAGCATCAAAGAAGAGTTTACTTTCTATGGGCTTGTGTAGGGTGACTATACATTTCTTTATATTTAAAAAAAGTTTTTAAGTACTTCATACTAAGTAATTGGGCCTCTTAGCCTAAGCAAGTATTGAGTTTCGTGTCAAAAGATATGAAAGATAAAGAAACTTTATTGTAAAATTAGTTTTAACTTGTAGCTTGTTTGATTCGAGTAAGTAGGTCCGAGGGATATTCTATATCTAGTGCCCTAAAGTCATCTGATTTAGGAGTTATTGACTGAAAACTTGCTACATGGGTCAAACAGAAAGCTTAAGGGGTTAAGACACTCAATAGCAGTATAATATTAAAAAAAAAATCAATAAATAAAGGATAGAAGTAACAATATACTTATCCATATGAAGGTTAATGATTTGGAGATAAAGGTAGGGATAATTTAAAAAAAGTTCAAAAAATATTTAGTATTCTTAGTTTAACTCTCATATTGATTAGTATTAATACTCCAATGACATACCTCACCACGCTCTACTGGATATCAATGATTCTTTTTTGAAAATTATTTGGTGAAATTTAAAATTTAAGTTAAACGGTACTTAATTCTAAATTTTTTCTTTACTCGAGGATGAGCAAAATTTAAGTTAGGGGGTGTAATAAATAGTATATTTTTATATTTATTGAAGATATTTTTGGTAATTTATTGTGCTAACATTTTTCTAGAAACCTAATTTCATGGATAAATTAGATTTTCTTGTAAAATAAAAAAATTAAAAAAAAATAAAATTAAAGAATATTTATGAAAATAGATGTTGATTTAATTGAGTAATTTAAGTACTAAATAATGTAAAAATTTTGAAAAATTTAATGCATATATTTTTTTAATTTTTTAGAAAAAAATCGAAGCAAAAATTGAGTGAAAATACCTTAAAAATTAAAATTTATTATCTTCGATGCATGGTGGACCAGCCGCTCGTCCACAGAAGTAAGGGTGCGGTCCATAGGATAGTTCGTGATCCACAGGCATGGTCTTCAATAGAAAGAAGGCTTTTTGCACTGATCGACAGTCCAGATCAAATCTGAAGCTCGATCCAATGGCTGTGGTGGTTCCTGACTTTGTTAAGGAGAGATTTGTGCGATCCAATGACTAAAATTCTATCTGGAGCATGATCGGATGGTCAGAAATGCATCCAACTTTGATAAGGATTAAAACATCAGATTTTGGGCTGATCTGGGTGGTCCGAAGCTAATCTGATGGTCAGAAATAATTGTAAAGGGTTTTATACAATTTTTAAGAGTTTTGGGACTCATTTTGTGATCAAAAAAATATAAAAAATTTATCTATAAATAGAAAATCTGAGAATAAGTGTAGAGAGAAGAAAAAATCAAATAAAAAGAAAAAAATAGAGAAAAAAATTAAAAAGTTTTAGGGATCAAATATTGGGAGATTATGGACCTAGAGAGCTTGATGCGTGGCTAAATTCCTTCAATCCAAAAATACGATGAAGCCTGTAAATAGGTTTTTATTTTTTTTCTTGTATTTAATTTTTATACAATAAAATTATGCTTTTATTTCATATTTTTTTACTTTTTGAAGTATTGATCTAACCTACACGGCCTATATCCTGTACTGACATGCTTAAGAATCGAGTTAAACCAAGTATTTTTTTTAAAAAAATTGATGTACAAATTAGAGAGTTTGTGAGATATTGAGGGATCTAGTATTAAGAAAACTTAATAAAAAGTTAAGTTTAGAACTTAAACAGTTTTTTTGAATATTTTTAAATTTTTTTACTAGCATCAAAGAAGAGTTTACTTCTTATGGACTTGTGTAGGGTGACTATATATTTTTTTTATATTTAAAAAAAAAAATTGAGTACTTCATGCCGACTAACCGGGTGCCTTTGTCTAAGCAAGCATTGAGTTTCGCATCAAAAAGTATGAAGGATAAAGAAACTTTATTGTAAAGCTAGTTTTAACTTGTAGTTTGTTTGATTCGGCAAGTAGGTCCGAGGGTATTCTATACTTAGTGCCCTAAAGCCATCTAGTTTGAGAGTCATTGGCTAAAAACTCGCTATATGGGTCAAACAGAAAGCTTAAGGGGTTAGACACTCAATAGCAGTATAATATTAAAAAAAAATCAATAAATGAAGGATGGAAGTAACAATATACTTGTCCATATGAAGGTTCATGATTTGAAGATAAAGATAGAGATAATTTAGAAAAAGTTCAAAAAATATTTAGTGTTCTTAGTTTAACTCCCATATTAATTAGTATTAATACTCCAATGACATACCTCACTCACGCTCTACTGGACATCAGTGATTCTTTTTTAAAAATTATTTGGTGAAATTTAAAATTTTAAGTTAAACAGTACTTAATTCTAGATTCTTTCTTTATTCAAAGATGAGCAAAGTTTAAGTTAGGAGGTATGATAAATAATATATTTCTATATTTATTGAAGGTATTTTTGGTAATTTATTATGCTAACATCTTTCTAAAAACCTAATTTCATGGATAAATTAAATTTTCTTGCAAAAATAAATAATTTAAAAAAAATATGAAATTAAAAAATATTTATAAAAAATAGATGATGATTTAATTGAGTAATTTAAGTATCAAAATAATATAAAATTTTTTAAAAATTTAATGCATATTTTTTTAATTTTTCAAAAAAAATCAGAGCAAAAATTGAGTGAAAATATCCTAAAAATCAAAATTTATTACCTTCGATGCACGATGGATCGATCGCTCGGTCCACAAAAGTAAGGGCACGGTCCACAAAATAGTTCGCGGTCCACAAGCACGGTCTACAGTGGAAGGAAGGCTTTTTTTGCACTGATCGATGGTCCAGATCAAATCTGGAGCTCGATCCAATGGCTGTGGTGGTTCCTGACTTTGTTAAGGAGAGGTTTGCATGATCCAATGACTGGAATTCCATCTGGGGCATGATCGGATGGTCAGAAATGCATCTGACTTTGATAAGTATTAAAATATTAGATTTTGGGCTGATCTGGGTGGTCCAAAGCTAATCTAACAGTCAAAAATAGTTATAAAGGATTTTATACGATTTCTAAGGGTTTTGGGACTCCTTTTGTTACCAAAAAAATATGAAAAATTCATCTATAAATAGGAGGTCTGAGAATAAGTGTAGAAAGGAGAAAAAATTAAAAAAAAGTAAGAAAAAAAAAAAATCAAGGAGCTTTGGGGATCAAATATTGAGAGATTATGGAGCTAGAGAGCTTGATGCTTGGCTAAATCCCTTCAATCCAGGAATACGATGAAGTCTGTAAATGAATTTTTATTTTTTTTCTTGTATTTAATTTTTATATAATAAAATTATATTTTTATTTCATATTTTTTTTTACTTTTGAAGTATTGATCTAACCTACACGGCCTATACCCTGACTGACGTACCATGATCTCTGGATACGGTACGTGCTTAAGAGAGATAGATCGTGGTATGTTAGATTAAATCTTATATCTTGTAATTAAATTTAGATTGTTTGTACTCTGACAAGATGAGCTGTAATCTACTGATACAATCCATATCACTTAGAGATAAGCTATACTAATACCTTAATCACAAGAATTAATATTGCAATATAAAAAAAAAATACACCTAATTTGCATGGTGGATTCAAAATTCTTGAGTTATTTCTCTGACTTATTTTCTTTCACAAATTAATTTACACTTTTAATTTAATTTTTGCTATTCTATTTAATCATTCTACAAATAATTCTCTTTTATTTCTTCTTAAAAAAAAAAGATAATCGTCCTAAATCTCTGTGGAAATGATCCTTACTCATCCTATCTATATAGTTTGAGTTGGTTTTTATTCTTGACCGCCTACGACAACGATCAGTAACCACCGATGATAGAGACTCATCCACCAGTCCAGCCAGCATTGATCACAGTAGATCAATTCAACCTGCTTTTTCAGCAAGTTCAAACTCTAACAACTGCCGTTCAGATGGTTTAAATTATTCTTGTGCCTCCATCGGTGGTGCCATAGCCTAATTAGGCTATCCTCACACCTCCTTCGATGGTGCCACCACCAAATCCGTCTTCACAGCCACCACCACCATCAGAACATCCGTGGGCATCTCTGTAGAGCCCAAAGAGGAGGCAGACCCACCAAAGCTGCTTAAAAACTCAAAAATTAGGAAGATGATGATCTTCGAGTCTCCAATTAGAGCACAATTCGACCCTTAATCGATGATCTCTCCAACATTCTGAGGCCTACATCGCTCGAGACTTTGCTATTGAGAGGTAGTTTTGGGAGATTGATGAGCGGGTCAATGCAATCCATAGTACCTCCTTGGTGCCCTATGATGGGTTTAATAGTGACCCACTTTTTGCTCCAAGGATTATGCAGGAGCCGCTCCCTCGGGTATTTCGAGACTCCACAATTTGAGATCTATGACAGGACCACCGACCTTGTCGACCACCTGAAAACTTTTAGGGCGGCAATGCTCCACCATAGAGTAACCAACGTCATTTTCTATCGAGCCTTCCTCACTACTCTAAAGAAAGTGGCTCGGCACTGGTATTCTAGCCTGAAACTAGCTTCGATCTATTCTTTTGAAGAGTTGAGCCGATCTTTCATCAGTCACTTTGTCAGCAGTCGACGATAGCAAAAGCGATCTGACTACCTTCATACCATCAAGCAAAAAGAAGGAGAGTCGATCTGAGTTTTTGTTAGTCGCTTTAATGTAGTGACCCTGGAAGCACCAATGCCTCCACTTCTTGATTGATGGGGGCCAAGCCAACACCAGGTGCAACTACCAATGATGAAGACTCCTTCGCCAGCCCGATCAGCATTGGTTATGGTGGACCAATTAAACCTACTCTTCCAGCGGGTCCAAACTTGACAACCACTATCCAGATGGTCCAAACTATCCTTGCACCTTCGTCGGCGGCACCACAGCCTGATCAGACTGTCCCCACATATCCTTCGATGGTGCCACCATCAAATCTAGCTTCACAGCTACCACCACTGCTAGAACAGTAGCAGGCACCTCCGTAGAGCTCGGAGAGGAGGCAGACCCACCAGAGCCACTTCAAAACTCAAAAATTAGGAAGGTGGTGATTTCGAGTCTCTAATTAGGATACGATTCAACCCCTGATCGATGATCTCCCCAACATTCTGAGGCTTGCACCACCTGAGACTTGCTATTGAGAGGCAATTTTGAAAGATTGATGAGCGGATCACTGTGATCTGTAATACCCCTCAGTGCTCTATGAGGGGTTCAACAGTGACCTGCCTTTTGCTCTGAGGATTATGAAGGAGCCGCTCCCTCGATATTTCAAGGCTCCACAGTTTGAGATCTACGATGGGACCACCGACCCTATCGACTATTCAAAAACTTTTAGGATGGTGATGCTCCTCCATGGAGTGACCGACGCCATTCTTTGTCGAGCCTTCCCCACTACTCTAAAGGGGGTGGCTCGTCACTAGTATTCCTGCCTGAAATTGACTTCGATCCATTCTTTTGAAGAGTTGAGCCGGTCTTTCATCAGCCACTTCGTTAGCAGCTGATGACAGCAAAAGTGATCTGACTACCTCCATACCATCAAGCAAAAAGGAGAGTTGATCTGAGTTTTTGTTAGCTGCTTTAATGTGGTGACTCTGGAGGTCTGAGACCTGAATCAGTCGGTCATGATGTCCGTGATGATGGGAAGACTTCTGAAGAATGACCTCGAAGAGTACTCCTTATTTTACCCTTCTACCATAATAGAACCAGTAGGGGTGTTATCTTCGGTGAAGACCTCCACATCTCCATTTTAGAAGAGGAAAAATGAGGCCCCTTCTCAAAACCACCGACCCCAGAGCCCTTAGAGAAGGGATCGGCATGCCTCTTCATCGAGGAGATATACAAACTACACTCCACTGAATGCACCAAGGACTCAGGTGCTAATGAAAAAAAGGGGACAGCTCCTAGAGCCGGGGAGGCTTTGGACGTTCCCAAATAGGAGGGACCCGAGTAAGTATTGCCTGTATCACCATGACCACGACCATGGCATAGAGGAGTGCATCCAGCTCTACAATGAGATCGAGGACTTCATCAAGCATGGTCATCTCGATCGGTTTATCCTTCGAAGGTGGGAGTGGAGAGAAAGGCAGCGACGAAGATTCCCTCGGTCGGTAAAGCAACCATGATAGGTAGGGCTGCAGGAAGACCAACCCCCAGCCAGCATAATCAATGCCATTATTAGGGGGCATGCAGTTGGAGGATTCGATGGGGATGAGGAGGCAACGAAGAGGTAGAGGACTGGGGAGCTGATCACCTTCATCGAGTATGATATCCAAGGAATTCAATTTTCGCACAACAATGTAGTTGTTGTAATCTTAAATATTATAAATTATGATGTACGTCGCATCCTAATCGATACTGGAAGCTCTGCCGATGTCTTGTTTTATGATGCTTTTGAAGGGAAGAAAAATTGTTTCTCTTCAGATAGTCCAGATTGTATCTAAAATTTTTTCTATTAATCTACATGAATAAGGATCAAATTTTTATCTCATTAGCAGTGGAATCAAAAATCAAATCTTCAAAGATCTAAAACAATCCTTCAAGGAGGCCTAGATGTATAGATCTTCTACTTTGCCTACACGTCAAATGTCGTAGGAAAGTGGGATGAACTCTGATCTTCACAATCCAATCAAACGAAGGAGAAGATATGCTGGTGTGACACCTCACACCAGCAAGTGGGATGTCCAAAGAGGGCCCACGCCAAGGGAGAAGGAGCGGCAACAAAGGAGAGAGGCCAAAGGGAAGAAGGAAAGGCCTCTCTCTTCTCACGTCTCTCTCTCTCTTTCTCTCTTCTCTCAATCTGATTTGTTTGCTATGCATCCATAGGTAGAGACCCTCTCTATTTATAGATTAATCCTATGACCTAATAATTATAGGACTCCTAACTCAAACATACTTTGAATCAGTCCAATACTTATAAAAGAAGGACTCCTACATGAGATAGTATTGCCATCACATATGACAACCAAATTACACCCGATCCCTCACCCACATGGAATGCCCACAATGATGAAGCTTCTAGGTGTTAGTTAGCCCATAAGAGAGCAAAATCTTAATGCAAAAAAGATTTCTCATATCTCATCCAAAATAGATCCGATTCGAATCCAATTCGAAGCTGGTTCGAAATAATTTTAAAAGACTGTCAATCTCAAACTCTTTAGGACTTTTGTACCAAGTCTAACTTAGATTTTAGACTCAATTAGGCCTAATTAATATAGATCTAATCTAAAATTAATTAGCACTTAAATTTAATCTTTCATATGCTCCATAGATCATAGATCAGAAACTGTTCATCTCCAAAATTGGACCTGAACCTCATGTGTAGTGCTAGCTAGACATAGTCAACTCTTCAATCTTGTTTGATCCATAACTTCATTCTCCATCAAATTAGCTTATATATTCAATCAAGTTAAGTACTTTCAAATTGGACACATAAACATAGGCCAATACTTTCCTACGATGTCTGACTTATGTGTGTGACTCCATAGGTTCAAATACTAAGTCGGTAGCACTGAAATCAATTTTTGCACTAATTGAGATACCATCTAGCAATAATTTCTGGCATCCAGATAGATCAAATTATTATAAAAAAATATTCTAGAATCCATGCATATGGTTACCGCATAATTCATCCTTTTGACCCTGAATGCTCTAGGATGGTCTCAGGTTAACTATCAACCAAGATTACTTCATCCACATTGTATTTCAACTTTTCAAATCCATCTCATAGATTACCCTAGCCAAAGCTTTTCTAAATTAAAAAATAGTGATACATCAACTCCAATAATCTGGAGGGGTCAATCCCATCTTGATCCACACACAGACTTTGCAAGTACTTGACTACATCCAGTAGCCTTCCGTCACTATATTAAAAATATTGGGTTTCAGTGATGCAGTGAAATATAAATTTTAAAAATTTTTACATGTATTCAACAATTGAAAATAAGTTTGACAATTAAATTAGACTACCGAACACAAAATCCTAGAAACACCTTGATGATTACAATCAAATATCATAAGCATGTATTACAAGAAGAGATCAGATGCCATATACCAACATGAAGATGAGCATCTAGTAATTATGAGATCTCCATAAGACTCTAAAATAGAAGCTCTCCAATGGTGATCCAAGCAAGACTGATCAGGGCCCATCCCATTTCATCGTAGTACTGCAGCTTTCTTCGCAAGTTTGTTGTCGATCGTCCTTCATAAGAATGGATTGCACCATCACTTGTATACCTTCAAGACCTCCACTAGGATCACTCTAAGAATTATTTTCTAAATGATCTCACCATATAAATATCAGATTATATGTTTAACACATGAACAATCTGATTTTAGGACAAACATCACATGCTTTCCATTTTTCTTCTCCCTTCCTTTCTATTTTTCTTTCTCCCTTTTCCTTATCTTTTCTTCAGATCCTTTTCCTCTTTTTTCTTCTCATTATCATGCCTAAACTCATCCCAAAATGGATGTGAAACCTAAGTGTATCACCCCCTTTAAATAGGAAAGAAGGGGCACTATCCATCTCCAAGGGATGCCAACTTTTGGCGTCCAGTTGGCGTCCCACTTTCCTCACATGGTGAATTAAATCACCACACAAATAAATGGTGTGGGGAAGTTTAGGAGTAGAAAGACTCTTCCTTCTCTGGTCCTATAAAATATGGTGTGTAAGAATTAAGAGACAAGGGAGAAGAAAAAATGTTTGGCGCAAACAAATCCCACGCGACATCCCCTAGACTTCCACAAAGAATAAATTCTTCATATGGAAGTTTTTGGGTGTGGAAGAGCCTTCAAGCAGAAAGACTCCACTTCTATGCCAACAAATCCCCAGGAGCCATCAGATGGCGTGTGGAGTGAAGAAATGCATGGAATATTAAAGGGAGTTAAGAGTCTTCGTTAAGAAGGACTCTTCCTTCTTAACGAAAGAAATGTGGCACCATTATTTCTTTGGCATGGAAAATTGATGTGGAGGAGGTTTAAAAACCAAATAAGCCATCTAACAATTAGATGGTTTAAACCTAATCCCATTAGATCAAGGCATCAAGCTTGGGTTTAGCACAAACACCTTTGCACTGAACCAAATTGAGAACTTGGATTAATTTATGTGCTAGCAATTTAATTAACCCATTGGATTTACAATAAATCTAAATAGATTGGATCAAGACCAAATCTCTATTGTGTGTGACTCATTGGATTCCAAATCTAGCCAGCAATAGACCCAAACTCTCGACGTAACCCTAATCCGATTAGATTAGGTCAGGTCAAGAGTTCTAATCAATTAGGACTCTTCCTAATTGATTCTCGAATTAAACTCTTTTAATTCTGATGAATCCACAAGTCAAGATTAATGTCTAGCAACATGTCATGACTATCTGAAAGATTTAAAATTTGATAGAAATATTAAAATTATCCTTCCATGGTGAGTTACCGTACAATTCAATCCTTCGATCATACAATATCCCAGACAGGCCATGGGTATAAAAATATGTCAAGCCCAAATATCTATCTATATGTATCTCAATCTGATGATGATGACTCAGTTGATGAACCAGTAAAATTTTTTTCTACTGTTTATCCCTGCTCTAACTAAAGACTCTCAGAGTCATCATCCTATGAGATCACATAGGATGTTCTCTCCTCCTACAAGAAGTGATCAATTTTTTGTTGACCACTTACAACCTTCATGCACACTTCACCATACCCAGAATATCCCACACACATCTTAAAATGATATGCTAGAGAATAAACCAAAGTAAGGATCCATATTGTTGCCCAGCTATGCAACCCAAGAGGGGGGTGAATTGGGTTTCTAAAAATTTTAAGCCCAACAAATAACTTATGAAGAACAAAACAATGGCTTTAAATCAATATTAATTATCTAAAGTAGTATTGCAAGGATATAATAAAGAAATAAGATAAAGCGATAAAGCACACCACAAACACAAGGATTTATAGTGGTTCGGTGCTAACCTTGCACCTACATCCACTCCCCAAGATCCCACTTGGGAATTTCAATCCACTATCCTTTGTATTCAACCCGAATACAAAACGTCGGAAACTCCGACACTAGCTATCCCAAGCTAGAATACAAGACGTCGGAAACTCTGACCCTAGCTATCCCAAGCTAGAACACTTGTTTCCCGGGTACAAGCAAACCCAAAACACTCCGATTTCAGGTTCGGATCAACCTTTTCTTGTTTTGGAAATCCTCCAAAAACAAGAGCAAAAACTCACAAAGAGTAAGAATATTTAGAGCACAGATGAATACAATAACAGCTCCTTAAATGAGCAAATATAACAATAAAAGCTTTACTCAAATGAAGAATCCCTTTTTCAGATTTTCTCAAGATGAATGAACGGTTGAACGCTTGAGAAGAGGTTGATTGTTGATTGAAGATCTCTTGAAAGCTTTGAACGATCTCTAGATCAAGGTTGAAACGATAGGCGTGAAGAATTCTCTCCTTGAAAGATCTTTCTTTTCTCTTTCACAATCTCTCTGGTATATTGTGGATCCTCTCTCTTTTTCTCTATGGATATTTCGTTGATCTCAGGCTTTTTCTTGCAAATTTTGGATCCTCTCTTCTGTTCTTCTCTTTTTCCTCTCTTTTCTCTTTACATTTGATTTCACGTTTGATCCGCTATTTAATCTGCAATTTCTTTCATCATTTAAAGCATTTTGTAGCATTAGAAGCAAGAGAAAACAATTTAGGCAGATAAAGAGCCGTTAGAGGATTTTTAGGAAGCATAAATGGCAATTAAAACGGGCAAAAAAATAGCCGTTGCTGATATTTCCCGTCGCAGGGGTCGACTCATGAGTCGACTCATGCTTCAGGAGTCGACTCATGAGTCGACTTCTGTTGCAACAGACCAGAAGATCTGATTTCTGAATTTTTTGGCTCAAATCAGCAGGGGTCGACTCATGAGTCGACTCATGCCTTGTGGGTCGACTCATGAGTCGACTCACAGGTCGTGCCAAGCCAAAAATCCAGCGTGCCATGGGAATTTTTTCGTGCCATTCAGCTCATAGTGCCATGAGTTGACTCATGAGTTGACTCATGCACTTCAAACCTTCATAACTTCAAAAATATTAGTCCAAACACAATGAAATTTTCACCAATAGATTTCAAATCATTTGTTCTACCAAATGGTACTATCAAATCAGGATTTTAGTGAAATTACGATTTTGCCCTTGAAGAGCATAAGGACTTTTTCAATTGTTTGTATCCCTTCAATCTGCTTTGTAATCATCAAAATCAATCTAGGAGCAACAATCTCCCCCTTTTTGATGATGACAAAACATATGAACAAAAATATTTATGTTAATGCATTAATTTCAAAAGAATCCATTATGGGTGTATATGCTTGAAAAGAGTATGATTCTTTTGGCATGAAATATAAATGCAAAAATAGTTTGTCCATTTTCTTAAAGATTTGAAAAGGGAATTAGATCATTTTGAGTTCAAGATATTTCAGAGCAAGAGAAGATAAATAACTTTTTCTATGTATCAGAGCAAAAATAATTTTTACAATGATATCAGAAAAGATTTTATAATGTATCAGAGCAAGAAAATTTTTAATGTATCAGAGAAAATTTCATACAGTATTAGAGCAAATGTTATAATATTTTAGAGAAACCTTCACACTGTATCGGATCATTTATCAGATCAAGTTGAAAGAAATTGTAGGATGTATCAGAGTAAAACAAATTTCTTATTGATGTCTCAAGGTGAGTAAAATTTCAAAAGCAAGTTTGAATATCAGAGCATATATATAAAAAATACTTATTTGCATTGTACTCATGATTTTGCTTTTGATGGATTAAAGTTCTGTCTGATACCAAATTTCTCTGTCTGATACCAAATTTCGATACCAAAATTTCTCAAAGTTTTGTTTAATCTTTCAATCCTTGTTTTTGTCTAATTTCTCCAATATTTGTTTAATTTCTTCAATATTTGTTTTAATTTAATTTCTCCCCCTTTTTCTCATAATTTAGGGTTTTGCTTTTTGTCTAATTTCAATTTTTTGTCTAATTTCAATTTTTATTTAATTTTAATTTCTCCCCCTTTTTGACATCATCAAACATAGTTAACTCTTTCTTTTCCTTTTCTGAAAATATTCTTTAATTTCTTCCTCTTTAGAGTTTTTCACAGATGTTTGCTCCCCCTTAATATAGCAATTATCAATAGCAAACAACAATAAGGAGAAGATAATATTTCAACAGATGTATCGGAGATTGAAATATAACCAAAATATAATCATTACAAAGAGGTAGAAATATAGGTAAAAGATGATTCCATTAATATCATAATTGTTTCATAAAATTCAACCAGCTAAATGTCAATACATGGCCCCAAGGTATAGATCTTAGAACAAGATACTAACTCCTAAGATCTAGATAAGTCAATGATCAGAGTCATCAGATATAGGGTGAGGAGATGATGGATCAGAAGTGCGTCCTCTACCCCGTCTGCCTCTGCCACGAGCAGGAGAACGAGATGAACTGGGTGGCTGAGAACGCTGAGATGCTAGGGACTGAACAGAAAGGGTGAGTCTAATAGAATCAAGTACGTTCAGTGCTCTGGAAACAGATTGAAGTAGAGCAGTGAACTGGGTGGTAGCATGCTCACTCGATCCTCTGATCTCTTTCCTCAGTAGCTCATATCCACCTTCTAGTGCTCCTCTGAGCCTGCCAGCCTCTGCAGTGAGGTCTGTGACCTCAATGGTAGACTCCTGTGGCTGGGGATGGGCCAATGCAAGGACTTGCCCCTGCAAGTCAAGAATTCTGCCAGTAAGTCTCCAGACTGTATCCTCAAGCTGCTGTATCCTGACGGACTGATCTGAAATCATCTGAAATATAGTGGAGATGTGGGGAGTAATGGTCTGATCAGAAGAAGTAGCTCCAGGTGCAAAAGAAGTACTACTCCACTGGCTAGACAACAAAGAAGCCACACGCTGAGATATATGCTCGATCTGATCGTCAGCCAGTCTGAACTCTGAAGGAGGTGCTCTGCTCTCTGGCTGATACACTGGTGTGGGCATCCTAGTAAACTCAGAAGGGCCAGCCTCAGTATCATGAATGAACTGGGTATCTGGTGAAGCTGCCCTGAAATCATGTACAGGAGAAGATGGACCTTCTTCTTCTATTCTGCCTTCAGTTCTGTCTTCAGCTCTTTCCTCAGCTCTCTCCTCAGCTCTTTCTTCAGAGCCCTTGATCCAACCACCAACAGTCTTTGTAATTCCCATTCGGTGTAGGCTGTGTTGGTTGAAAGTGTCCACATGTGAGAGCTTGGTAGGTGTCTCCCCCTCACAGCTAACTCCAAACCTCCTAAAAACTCTAGTACGGGCCATACCATAAGGCAAGTGTGCCTTGGATCTGTTCAAAGTTTCTCTCATGGCCTCTATCATAAGTGTAGGGAGGTTTAGGGGGGTCTGAGTGATGATATGAAACATGACACATACATCTCTGCCAGATAGTAAGTCATGTCTACCACTCCTAGGAAAGAATAGTTTTGTCACAATCTGATGCAGGACCCTCATCTCAATGGACAGTAGCTTTGCTTCCAATTTGTTTAAACTTCCTGAAAAATCTTCTCCTAAGATAATTCTGATCCCTTCTTCTTTAATTGGGAGTTCCATATATGAGTATCCTTCACTAGGCAACTGAAGTATCTCTCCCAATATCCTAGAATCCAAACAGATGTCAATCTCCTTTACAGTTGAAGTCACAGACCCGTTTCCATAATTTAGGTTCTGGTAGAACTCTCTGACTAGATCAACATAGGTGACTTCCTTAAGAGAGCAATAAAGTTCCCATCCTTGATTTTTGATCTTGGTAGCAAAAGTAAAGCCTTCTTTCTCAAAGAACCGAAAATCTATATTTTTCCCGGTTTCTACTTTTCTATCAGAAAGAAGATTTACACTGGGGCTTATGGAGGGTTGAGAGGGACCTTGAGCAGGTACTGAAACTGGATTGGGAACAGTGGAAGACTGAGCATGCCTTTTCTTTCGGACAATTTCCTCAGGCTCTCGGATTGATTTCCTTCTTTGGGGAAGTTTCATCTTTGGAGCCATATCCAATAAGGTAGCAGACAAGAAGACTTGAATTCAGTGGAGGAGGGATCACAAAAGAGTAAAGAAGAATTTTGGTGGAGAAAAGAAGTAGATTTTGAATGAACGGTGAAGTTCTAGGGCACGTTCCACCCGCGCCTAACACTGCGAGAAAGCACAGAAAAATCCTTTTCAAGGAGGCGATTTTTGGTGGAGAGGAGGAGGGAGAATTGCCTCGAAATTAATCCTTGGATTTGGAGCAAAACAGAAGTTTGGAGAGGACGGCTTTCGGAAGAAGAACGACGAGAAGATGAGTCGTCTCATAAACAGGTTTTCCCGATTTAAAAATAATGAACCCGATGGAAGTTGGTGGGATTAACAAGTTTGCCATTGAGTCGACTCATGGGGTCGACTCATGAAGTTCAGAAAATCAGAAAAAATGCAAATAAATTCCAGAAAAATTTAAAATTTTGGGAGAAAGAATTTTGCTCAATGATAAGTTTTTAGAGTGATAAAACTGAGCTTTTGGAACCAGGATAGATGTTGAAAATTGAGCTCTAAGAGTTTTTTGACATCTATTCTTTGGAAATTGAGAAATTTCAGATAAATGGATCTAGAATTCCTAGATTTCTCCTAATTTCACAGAATCTTTCCTCACTAAGGGCCTTTGTAAAGATATCAGCTAATTGATTTTCAGTGCAAACATATTCAAGAATTATATTTTTGTTTTGAACATGTTCTCTTATAAAATGATGTCTTATCTCAATATGTTTAGATCTTGAGTGTTGTATTGGATTTTTAGATAGATTTATAGCACTTGTATTATCACATTTTATTGGTGTTTCATTAAGTTTGATTCCAAAATCTTCGAGTTGTTGCTTAATCCACAGATTTGAGCACAACAACTTCCGGCTGCAATGTATTCGGCCTCAGCCGTAGACAGTGCCACCGAATTTTGTTTCTTGCTAAACCATGAGATTAGGTTAACTCCAAGAAATTGGCAAGTTTCACTTGTGCTTTTTCTATCTAATTTACATCCAGCAAAATCAGCATCAGAATATCCTAACAAATTAATTTGTGAGTCCTTAGAGTACCATAACCCTATAGTTTGTGTGCCATTTAAGTATCTAAGGATTCTTTTAACAGCATTCAAATGAGATTCCTTAGGATTAGATTGATATCTTGCACATAAGCAAACACTAAACATGATATCAGGCCTACTTGCAGTTAAATATAATAATGAGCCAATCATACCTCTATAGTATTTTAAGTCTACGCTTTTACCTTCATCATCCTTGTCAAGCTTACATGAGGGACTCATTGGTGTGCCAATTGGTTTGCAGTTCTCCATTCCAAATCTTTTGAGTAGTTCCTTGGTGTACTTGCTTTGGGTGATGGAGATTCCCTCTTTTGATTGTTTGATTTGGAGTCCGAGGAAGAAGGTGAGTTCTCCCATCATGCTCATCTCGAACTCTCCCTGCATAAGCTTAGCAAAGTCTTGACAAAGGGATTCATTAGTAGACCCAAAAATTATGTCATCAACATAAATTTGTATAATTAGCATATCATTTTGGTTTCTTTTAATAAATAGAGTTGTATCCACATTGCCTCTTGAGAAACTATTATTTAGTAGAAATTTGCTTAGCCTTTCATACCATGCTCTAGGTGCTTGTTTTAGACCATATAAAGCTTTATTTAATCTGAAGACATGATTGGGAAAAGCATGATTTTCAAATCCTGGGGTTGTTCTACATATACTTCTTCAGAAATATATCCATTTAAAAATGCACTTTTAACATCCATTTGAAATAGTTTGAATTTCATAAAGCAAGCATAAGCAAGTAGAAGTCTAATGGCTTCTAATCTAGCAACAGGTGCAAAGGTTTCATCAAAATCAATTCCTTCTTCTTGATTATATCCCTTAGCAACCAGTCTTGCTTTATTTCTAATTACATTTCCATGCTCATCTAACTTGTTTCTAAAGACCCATTTTGTGCCAATTATTGAATAATCTTTAGGTCTTTTCACTATGGTCCAAACATTATTTCTTTCAAATTGACTGAGTTCTTCTTGCATAGCATTAATCCAGTTATGATCATTTTCAGCTTCTTCAAAAGTTTTAGGTTCAAGTTGAGATACAAAAGCACAATGATTAAGTACATCTCTAAGTGAAGAACGTGTTTTTACCCCATGCATAGGATCACCGATAATTAATTCCTTAGGGTGGTTGTGAACATACCTCCATTCCTTGGGTAAGTCATTTGTACCTTGAGGTTGTTCTTGAATTTCTTCACCTTTCTCATTTTGTTCATCTTCTTGATCCTTGTCTTCTGAAGTTGCTGAATCTTTCAGAGTGATCTCCTTCATACCTTCTATTAGTGGATCTGCATCATCAACACCCTCATTCTTCCTTGAAGGAAGATCGTTAGATTCATCAAAGACAACATGTATGGACTCCTCAACTACTAAGGTTCTTTTGTTGAACACTCTAAATGCTTTACTAGTGGAGGAGTAACCTAGAAGGATTGCTTCATCTGATTTTGCATCAAATTTACCAAGTTTTTCTTTGCCATTATTTAATACAAAACATCGGCAACCAAAAACATGAAAATAGCAATATTTGATTTTCTTTCTTTCCAAAGTTCATAGGGGTTTTCTTTAAAAATTATCTAATTTAGTTAAATCATTCAAGTCTTCCATATAAATATTGCCATGCCTATGTCCTATAAATTTAATGCCATCGTTGATAGGACTAGTCACAATGCAAATAGATGATTCATATATCAAATATATGTAGTTTCAGATCTAAATAAAAATGCATCACATATACATCAAATTTTAGATCTAAAACTAAATTTACACATATCAAATATATATCTAAAAAATAATTAAAATATTTTAAAAATATCTTTTCAAAAATCGATTCACATCAAACTAGGACAACCTTTACAGTATAGGGGGTAAACCCTATATCAGGACAACCTTATATCAGTTTGATGTAAATTTTTAATCATTCTAATTTTAGAACATGCTAATTTTTAGATTTAAAAGGATTTGATTTAATTATGAAGATTCAAAAATGACTTTGTTTCCTTTATCACAAAATTGACTGATGCTAAGTAAGTTATGCTTTAAACCTTTAACTAGTAAAACATTCTCAATGTATTTGGAGGGAGTGATACCAATGTTACCTATCCCGATGATCTTTCCTTTGCCATTATCTCCAAAGGTGACCATCCCTCCATCCTTAGCATCAAGCGTGATGAATTGTGATTCATCACCAGTCATGTGTCTCGAGCATCCGCTGTCAAGATACCATTTCTGTTTCCTTCTTGGGATGCTAGACACACCTGCAAGCACAGATCAAGTTTCTGTCTTAGGTACCCAAGCTTTCTTGGGTCCTTTCAGGTTAGTCAGAATGGTTCCTTTTGGAACCCATATTTTCTTTGTGTTGCATATTTGTTAATAAGACATGTGTATGATTTATGTCCTATTCTTCCACATTTAAACAAGTAATATTTGTAGGCTTTTTGCTTGAATAATTTGCATAAATATCCTTCAAAAATTTTTGTTTCTTCAGGGTTTATAACCAAGTCCAGCCTTATCATATATAGCTTTCTGATTATCAAGGATCATATTTAGCTTGTTTGAACTTAAGGTGAACTTATCTACTATAGATTTCAGCCTGTTAATTTCATCCTTAAAGTTTTGATTTTCTTGAATCAATGTGAATTTTTCAATTGAAAAGAATTTCAGCTTGTTTCACTAAGGACTGATTTTCCAATTTCAGCTCTTTGTTTTCCTTCCCTAGTTTCTTTAATTCATCAATTGAATCATAGAAGCTTCATGCAATTCTTCAAAAGTAAATTCACTAGTGGATTCAGAAGTTTACCTCATTTTCATGTGCCATCAGGCACAGATTGGCTTGTTCGGTTGAGGTTTCCTCGTCGGAGCTTGAGTCATCACTCGCACTCCAGGTCGCCATCATTGCCTTCTTTTTGAATTTCTTTGGACCTTTCTTCAATTGAGGACATTCGGATCTGAAATGTCCTGGCTTCTTGCACTCGTAGCATATAAGGGTTTGATCTTTCTCCTTTTCTATGCTTTGATCCCCTTTTGAATTTCTTTCTCATCCCCTGTTTCCTTTTCTTAGAAACTCTTGAATTTCGGGTGATGAGAGCCATCTCCTCATCCTGATCTTCATCTTCAGAGTCATCTGTTTCATAATCAGGTGAAGTTGTGGATTGAGGGCAATGGTTCTTTTCTTTTTGATTTCATCCTCTTGATGTTGCATCATGCTAAGTTCATGAGTCATCAAGGATCCAAGAAGCTCTTCTAGAGGTAGAGTGTTCAAGTCCTTTGCTTCTTGGATGGCAGTCACCTTGGCTTCCCAAGTTCTTGGCAGTGACCTGAGAATCTTCCTTACAAGTTCACTGTTAGTATAAGATTTGCCAAGACTCTTTAAACCATTGATTATATCAGTAAAACGAGTAAACATAGCAGTTATGGACTCATCATGCTCTATTTTGAACAATTCATATTTATGTATAAGCATGTTTATTTTAGACTCTTTTACTTGATTTGTCCCTCATGGGTGACTTCTAACCTATTCCATATTTCTTTAGCAGATGCACAAGTAGAAATGCGATTAAATTCACTAGCATCTAGTGCACAATAAAGAACATTCATAGCTTTGGCATTTAATTGTGCCAATTTCTTGTCAACCTCATCCCATTCTTTCTCGGTTTGGTTCCTCACCATCTATAATCTTGGTGGTGTGTGAGGACCATTCACTATGATACTCCACATATCATAGTCGATGCTTGTATGAAAATCTTATCCGAGCTTTCCAATAGGTGTAATTAACCCATTGAA